>NW_004567108.1:16624860-16662643 GCF_000260355.1 Condylura cristata | reverse complement strand
AGCGGAGCCGCCGGCCGGACCTCGGCCGCCCGCGCGCCCACGGCGACGGGTGGGCCTGGGGCCAGCCCGTTTCGAACCTCGTTGTCCTCTGTACGTTTGAAACAGGGAGGTCCTGGACCAGGCTGGAGTACAAATGTGATCACGTGTCCAGTACATGCTTGTAGCCTCTTACTGTAACCCATGAAATAACGCTGTCGGCCCACGGTTCTCTGTTGAGTTCTCTTTGTAAATTAATAAGAGGGGGCTGTTTGTTCTTCAGGTAAAACGTGCAGTAGGTAAGCGGATTTTACTCAGACGGGATGAAATGTGTGTTGTCGCTCCGGAATTGGAAGTGTATTTTGTATTATGTACGGATGTGGCTCTGGCCCACCACGCGAAAAGTAAATGGGAACGTTTGTCTACAGGTTCTTCGGCCTCGAAGGTCTCTCGAGAGATTAAATCTGATCGTGTCGCCCCGTTATTCTAGAGTATACGGGTTTTGCATCTAGCTGAGAGAGCAGAAGCCAAAGTCTTTACGGGCCAAGGGCTGGGGGCCAGCAGCTCTGGGATCCTAACCTCTGACGGGCTCTTTCCACAAATATCCACCGGCTTACGCCCTCACCTTCAGGCTTCTGCTCAAATGTCACCTCGGGGCTTCCGCCGGCCACTCCTTGAACTGCAAGTTCTCTATCCCCATCCCTCTTTCCCCATTCCTCGGTCAGGTAGGGTACACATCTTAAATGTTTAGCTTACCAGTTTTCCCCCAGTAGAATAAAAGCTCCAGGAGGGCAAGACGTTGTGTTTTCGCTACTGTTTTGCATAGTGTCCAGAATGATCCGCGCCACAGAATTGTGTTCTTAATAGAAAGTTACAACATTTGATTAATGAATGAATGATGATTATAAAGACCTTGACCCCCGTCCTTCCCTTCCAACACTAATTTCTGAACGCTAGCCCCCAATATTATATGTTATGGAGAACTTTGTGAAAGATGGGAAGACATCTTTTATAGGGGGAAAAGCAAATTTATTAGCGTTCTTAAAAAAGGCTCTACTTGTAGACAGTTGAAAGCCTTCGCAGCTCCAGAAGCTCACAAAATAGTAATAATTATTTGTTTTGAGGTATCTGAATGGATTTGGGGACGCTGATTAGTAGATCACATACTGGGCTAATCAACTGTGAAGTCTTCCTAAATCATCGACTGCGTTCCTCATCCATTCTGTCCTCTTTCTTGCAAACTACATGCTGTTTTCACTAAGTTAAAGTGTGCGGATTTGGTTGGCTTAGTTCAAATCCAGCACTACTGGAAAAGTTCAGTCAGCAAGTACTTATGGAGCAAGAAGTATGTGCCGGGCACAGTGATTCAGAAGGTGTTTCTGAGGCCTGATATAAAGGACCACATATGGCTACTTTGGTTGCTACTCAATTATGCTGTCAAGCAAAGCAATGCTAGTGAGATTTATTTTTACAGTTTCCTTCTAAAGAAAAGATTCAATACAAGCTGAAGTCAGGCTTAGTGTGTATATTTTAATTCACCCTTTAACTGGTATTTGTTTACATTTACTTAATTTAGGATAGCACTAGGTATACTCAAACTGATAGTTTTGGTTTTTTTTTTTTGAGAACTCTGAAACAAAGAGGATTTTATTTCCTTGTAGCTGGAAAAATTGGCCTTTTACTGTTAAAATATGTGTACCATTAAACACAGAACTGCAATAAGCCTTTGACTATTATGTATAATCAATCATACTTTATATATGGAATTATGAACAAGAAAATAGTTTTGATAGGTAATTTACAACAATATAAATAATTAGACATTGTTTAGTAAATCCAACAACTTTAATATACAAATGGCTTAAAACATGTTTTTAACTATTTAAAGATACTAATATTTCCATTTGTTTAAGGAAGCATAATTATACTATACTTTCTCAAGTGTTACTGGCAACTAATAATTTAAATGTCCAGACAATGAAAGTCTTGGCATTATATGGTTTTATATTGAAAACATTTTTTCCTAAAAGTTAATTTTAGCACAAACATTAAATTTCAAAATTTTGATAATTTGCTTTTCAAATTATTTTCTCATTTACTTATTAAGGACTTAAGCAGGTGCTGATTAACTTTATAATAGCCTTCCAATACGCCAGTGAATGAAAATAGACAAGGTCCTTGTCCATTGAGGTTTTAATTTATATGTATTTATACCAATTTTTCCATGTCATAGTACTGAAGAAATTGTTTCACTGCATACCAGAATTTTTCTCTATTATGTCAGTGTTGTTCTTGCCTAAATTTAAGTATGTAAGTTGAGATCTTTGTAATAATATATGAATCTAATTTTAGTGTTCTCTTGATTTCATTACTTCGTTTCTTGAGAAGTTTTTTGGGCTTAATTTCTTCCACACAGTCCATTTGTTTTCCTCTTCCATTTTAAAACATAATTTAAAATAAGGTGATTTATAGTGACCTTACATTTCGTTGTTAGATACTTGATTTGTCAATTCTTAGTTTGTAGGTACCACAGTAAACATTTAAGCTGACCTAATATTGCCCCCTTGCTTTAAATACTGAGTAGCACTACTCATTTTAGTTGCCAGGGTAGATTCCTGGATAGTCCAGTATGTATTCCTGATCAATAAATTGCAGATGATTTAATCAAGTACTTAAAAATGGATTTTAAGTATTAATTATTGAATTTCATCAGCCAAAATTGGAATAATTGACAGTTCTCATTATTTTATTGAATATTTGTCTTTAAGATAATAAAATTTGCAATGAAATGGATGAAATGAAAAACTTTAGAAAAATCATTTTCTCTATTTCATGTCTATCAGTTCTTTGTTAGCGATAAAATTAATATGTATATTTTGTAGATTATTTCAAACTACAAAAAAAATCATATTTAGGATAACTAAATTACCTTTAGGATAATTTTTATCTGAAGAAATTTTGATAGAGTTATAAATGTCGATTTGACAGTGAGCTACAAAAATATTAAATTACTTAGTCTGTAAATATGTTCTGTGTCAAGTCTTCAAAGCAAATACTTGAATCAGGTTCCTGATAGTACTTACGAAGGTTAATCAATATTTACCACTTTTGCCAAGAAGATAGAAATTTATGTATGCTTTTTACCTAAATACCTGTCTTCATGACCTTTAAGAACAAACTTTGGCCTTTCATCAATCCTCACTTTGGCCTTTCATCAATCCTCACTTCTAGGTAGCATTTTATTTAAATTTATAGACTTTATGTTCTATGCCATTCTTCTAATAATCCTATTACTTTTCTTATATTATTTATAGTTTTTGTATATCTGTATAACTTATGTCCTTAAACCAAAACAACCATTTATGTGTTATACTACAGTTACATAGTGTAGGGCCCTCAAAAAATGCATTTCTAAAATATTCCAATATAAAGTTATTTAAGCTCATTAAATTTTCATGAAAGCCTAATCTTAATGGAACCTACACATATGCTGAAAGTGAGTCATAATTAATCTCTGTATATATTGTATTACTAACCTGGAACAATATCAATTAAAAATCATTTTATCAATGAAGAAAAAATAGAAAATCCATTGACAATCTAATTTAAAGAGTGCTTGTGATGCTCATTCCAAAATACCTTCTCTAGATCGGTATTTACAACTGGGGTATGTACCACTATGGGTGATGAAATAAATTTAGCAGGTCATGACTAGCATTTTTTATTTAAAATGTAGAAATTCTAAGAATATATCGCACATGGTAGTCTATTTTTAATAAGCATTCCATTTATTTTCAGTTGACAAGAAACGTTTCTTAACCTTGGAAAATGAAAAAAAAAAACTAGACATTTTGGATTGCCTACAAAATAGGAAAATTGAGATTTTATATTGATTTCAGAAAGGCGATCATAAGGTAAAGGACAGATAACAAATGATGTAGACATACAAGTGGTTAGCAGAAATTATTTTTCTAGGGGAGGGAACTAAATTTGGTGTGTTTAGGTTTATTACTATTGTCCTATTTATTGCAGCATATCTTTGATACTGAGTGACCAATACAACAAAATAATAAATAATAATAAATAAGAGGTAAAAGATGTTTGTTTTGCCTATTTCTTCCACTGTCTCTTCAATCTTAAAATAGGTGTTTATTAACTAGTTACAGGAGTGCAAAGCAAATTGTTACCTTCACAAAGTAATCATAACAAGTTATTCCCTGAAAACGTTATTTTCCCTCCCCAAAATAACTTTCAATGAGGTTTTTTTTTAAAAAGTAATAATTAAGAGGTTTAATTATTAATAGTTAACTTTCATTTGCCATCCATCTCACTCTGTATTATTGAAGGTACTTTAAAGATTATATACAGAATGTTAAAGATGGTGGGAGGACAGATTTGTGTATAGAATTTAAAAGGGAGGCAGTATACTGTGTAAATGGGATGGAAAATAACTACCAAACAGAAATAAGTACATTTTATGTTTTTATAAAATTTAGGTCAGAAAACGTAAGCATTTCACTACTGCTTCATCTTTGGTATAAATTTCAGTGTTGGAATAGAGCAAGTATTTCAGAGCAGGAATAAAAGTTTTCAAACATCTGATGCCAGTTCCATTTCAACTGTAGACACTTAAGGCTTCAGTTATTTAAAACCTTAGCTAAATACACAATTTCCTAGAGAGCAAACAAAAGAATCGCTAGCTTAGTTATTGAACCAAATTTATTCACCCCAAACATTGCACCATTGTAGTACATATACTATCAAACTAAAAAAGGAATTCTATTACTACCCAGCAGAGGGAGCAAAGTGAGTCCTGAAGGTATAAATACAAAGGAAGTACATGACTTCCTGTTTTGAGTTTTGACTGTTGTGGCAGCTGTTTTCTTTTTGAGTTTAGTCTAACAAAAAAACAAGTAAAATCATAGAAAAGTTACCTATGTAAGGTGCAAATAGGGTGACAATTTTTGAATAGGGTGAGAGTTAACTGTCTAAATGCCCTCACAGGAAGCAAACATAAGAGACCATGTCTGTTCAAATTAAGGACAACCCAGGGAAGAATATATAGCATAAAAGAGATTTTTCCTTTAAAACCAGATGTTAAATAAGTAAAATATGCAAAGATAGTTTCTTTTTACTACAGGTTGGGAAATTTATGTGGCTCAGAAGAAAGCAATAATGAGCTTATTAACCTTTAAGCAGATGAAATTCAGGTGACCATAAAAGTGAGAATACCTCAATCTTATAATCTAAGACAGGAGACTAAATAAAACAGTACTTTAGGACTATGGAAAAATACTATACAGGTGTAACAGATACCTTTCTTAATAATTAGATCTTTATTCAAAATAAAATTAAACTCTAAATCGGCACATATAAAATTATAAATTTGGTGCAAATAAGTAGAATAACCTCACACAAAATGTATATGCACTTTGACAACCTAAGAGAAAAGGGACACATTTTAAAAATTATTATAGTGAAGTAATACAAGGTGCTTTTTTTTTTTTTTCACTTAAAAATAATAGAAAATAATTTAGCTGTAGGGGTATCTCTGGTGGGGCAGCTCTATCAAGCTATCACCAGCCTCTGCAGCATAAGTTGCTTCCTGGCCAGGGAGCTGACCCACATGTGTAGCAGACCTCTTCTGCCTTGTTGGTTGCTCCCCTCAGTAGTATAAACAGTGGATCTACCTGTTCTGCACCCCACTCTGTCTCTGGTGAATCCTCTTCCCCCCATTTCCCCCCCCACCTCTGACCTATGCAGTTCTTGTACGCATAAATAAATGAAAATCTTTAAAAAAACAAAAGAAAATATTCAGCTATAAAAAAGAATGAATTTTTGCCATTTCTGGGAACATGGATGAACCTTCAGTCCATGTATAAAATTACTCATGTTAAGTGAAATAACATAGGTAAAGAGAACAGACTGGTGGTTGTCAAAGGTTGGATGAGTGAAATGATTAAAGGGTATGAAATGTGCAAACTCAGTTATAAAATGAAGTCATGGTGACATAATTCACAACATGATGACTAGTTGGTAGTAAGTATTAGATATATAAAACTAGCTAAGAGAATAGATCTTAAAAGGTCTTAACCACAAAAGTAAAATTTGAATGTGCGGTGATGGGTATTAACAGGTTAGTGTATTGCTAATTTTCAGTGTATACCAGTACTAAATCATGTTGTACACTTAAAACTTAACATGGTATACATCAATTATACAGAAAAAATAGATAATAAAATTGTTATCAAAATCCTTTATAAATACAACAAAAAGTTTATCTGTTTTGTGAGAGATGTTTGGAAGAATTTAGTAGCTATACTATCTTCTAAGGGACATAAAAATGCTTGATAGAATGGTTACATATTGAGTGAATCAATAGGTAAGCAATTTTCGTTAAATTTTTAATAAACTAAATTATGTTAATCTAGCCACTACTGAATTGTAAGGTTTGTGGAAAACATACTGTCCAAAGGCAAGGACAATGGATTTGGGCAAGTTTTAGAGGTACATTTACTCATGTTTTTTCATTCTAAAAATAGACTATCTTACATGGATCTTCTCTTCATCTAGAAGTAGACAAAATTCCTAAATCTTGTTGAAATACTTAATTTCATCAGTGTTACATTACCAGTCTTAGGAATTTAATCTACATCCCACTGGATCCAAGTAGATGAAACTTAGAAGCAAATAATTGCAGTACTAAAAGGTAAACTGTAAACATATATATGTCAGTCCTTTATAATGTTACATTCTATATTATAATATACTGATGTTATTCTGTATTGGCATCTGTTGTTAAATCACAAATCATGGCAATGATAGCCAAAAGTAAAATTCATCTGATATCAGGCCTAGGACCATTTTAATGCCAAAAAAGCAATGCAACCAGTATTACTACTTCTGGCTTAAGGGCTACTTTTACAGACACGTAATGCATGAGTATTCACACACTGTTTGTTAGAATTGTATAAACAGCCTGATCTTTGTATTTAATTAATGTTTCTACCCATGTAAAAATACTATCTATTCAAATTTCATTAATGAAACAGTGACAGCTTTGCTATGAAGCACTTATTAATAAGATGAAAAATGGGTTAATCATAACAAGAGTTTAGTCCATTAAAACTATTAATTTCACCAAAGTCAACATTTTCAGTGTCTGAAATGTCTAGTATATTTTTTTCTATCAGTTTTTAATACTCTTAAGTGTCTGACTGTAATAACAGACCCAAAACCAAAGGAAGGAGAGAAAATAGCTCATATCTTTTCTTATTCCATAGCAGGGAATGCTGACAGAGTAGGAAAAGCACTAAGAAAATGTCTCCCAGTGAACAAAAATCAAGAGGTTGGAATACAGTATTTAGCTATCCCTAAAAAATAAAAACAAAATTTTAGTTTGGTATTATACATAAATACTATTTTTGACACTGCTCTTCAAACAGCTGAAATATTGTCTCTTTGGAAAAACAGCACCAAAATTCAAATTAGTGTAATAGTCATGTTTCTAATTTGTCAATTTCTTTCTGTCTCACTAATTCTGTACCTCTTCTAAAGTACCTCTGATGTAATAGATTCAGAGATTCTTCATTATCATATCCTGGAAACTATATAACATTTCTTGATTTAAGGGGAAGTACCTTACATTACGAACTTAGAAGGGTTATAGTAGTACTTAACAATACTTCATATATGCAAAAGTCTCTTTAAGTTGAAGAATTTATTGTACATCTTACAGGCTTTCTGTCAAAGCTTTTAATTATCTTTTATGCCGGAGCTTAGAACTGATAATAACTTAATGTTTCATCTTATGCTTACATTTAAATCTGTTGGACTTTAGCTCTACCTATAATGTTTCTATAAAAACATAATTGTGAAATCTAGCTCTTTAATTAATGCTCACAAAAAAACTGGTTTGAAACTATTCTGACTATATTATTTTCAATATGGTGAGTTCTGATTCTCAAATTTGCCATATTTTTGGTAGTATTATTATATTCTAAGAATATATGCAAGACAGTATGCTGCTTAGAGAAAATTTGAATTGCATGTCCAGAGCGGGGGAATAAATTGTTCTTGTAAATGTGCAGTATTTTTATCACTGTAAACTCTAACTCCTTCGTAAAACAAGCAAGCACTTGCCCAACACCTATCTATGAAACAGTGAAAATGAAAACGTTTGTCTCTTTTCTCCTGTAACTTACAGCCCAGGGGAAGACTAAAGCAAATACAGATAAAACAGTGAGAAAATGATGGTGCGTTGTGTCAGAAGAACTGTGGCGGTACCAAAGATAGGTATGTTTTGAGAAAACCTTCACAGGAAAGTTGGAATTTAAGTATTAATGAAGGGTGAATGATTTTTTAGACAGGAGGGAGGAAAGGAAATCAGCTATTCCAAGGAAGGTGAGGAATGTAAAAAAAGGTATAGGTATATAAAAAATTCCTTGGATTTCAAATTTGAAAATTGGTTTGGTTAAACTCTAGGTTAGGCAAGGAAGCTGGGATCTGCTAGCGTAGTATACAGTGTGAATTCAATAGATATTGAAGAATTTTACACTTAAGTAATATAAAATTTGCATTTTAGAATAATTGTACATTAACATTAAAAAGAAATACTCATTGTATTTAAAAATTATATTAGTGAAAGTGTGGTGAATCTGGAGGCTTCATACAACTTAAAACTGTGTATGTGCTGAGTATTCCTTCTTTGTATTTCTACTCTGACACAATGCTTTCTTTCCTGAACTCTTGATGTAACTATATTGCTTTTGTAACTTCAATGAAAACAAAATGAAGCCTAGACATTTGAAGGTAGGATGGAATGTAAGAGAGACCAAAGAAAGTTAATATAAACTAATGTAATTTTAAAGTGAGACATGAGGGCTGAGCTATAAAAGGACTGTAGAGAAGGAAGTAGATTTGAAAGATAAAGTAGAATTGAGAACTTGTTGAACCAATGAATATGTAAAGTAAAACAAAGTGGGGAGATGTACTCTGGTGTCACAGTGTAGCCTGAGAACAGAGAAGGAAAGATAAATGAGTTGGTTATTGAACTCCCAAATAGAAAGGAAGAATAGGCAATTGAAAATATATGTGGGTACCAGGAGACAAAGGTAAAGATAATGAGGTGCCACCTATGTTGTTCTTGATGTCCTGGAGTAAAAAACAGGCAGTTTATAAAATGAGAAAACCAAAGTATTTTAATGGCTACTGAGGAAAAATCAAGCCGCAAAAATTTGTTATGGTTTAATTATCCACCACTTTACCCCCAGGAGATTTGAAAAGTACCCTTTTTCATTCACAAGACATTTAATTAAATATAACAGGTGCTTGACTCTGAAATCAATAGCTTATAAAATCTAATCCCAGATTTTATTCAATTATTATCTCTTACATTTTATTGAAAATGGGAGAATAAGAAAATGCAGGTTGATTTCCTAAGAGACTAGGAAAAAAGATTAATGACATTTTTAAGTAACAAATTCTTTTTAACTTTTAGTAATATTTACAACCTAAATCTAGAAGATTCAGTTACAATGTCCAAACTTTCCAAGTAGCATCTGTGTTTACCATCCTATGGTGCCAATCTAATCCACTCCCAATACCTGACTATTGTTGCTGCTTCAGTTTAAATCTCTCCCTCTTTCTACCTGTTTTTCTTACTAACTCCCTCATCTCTAGCCAGTCACCATTTTCCGCCACACTCACACATTTTTCTTAAAGGATAATAATACAGTTTTCGTTCTGTCACTTAATAGTACAATAGAAATTGTTAATGTTATACTAATAATAAGGTGAAATGAAGATTATACAAAATATAATATGTTCTAGAGATATGTCTTTCAGCAGTGATCCATCTCATCATAAATTCATGATTGTGGGCCCACATATTTTTTAAAACTACAATAATAATAGAATTATAGTCTATTAGCTATTCCAAAGTATCTCATTTTATATTGTCCAAATGGTTTGCACAGCTTTATTCATGTAGAAGTGCACAATTATGGGTATTACTAGTCTTCAGTTAATTTTGCATAATCACTGAAAATACTGTACATTAGGTCAAACTTTACTCAAGAACTGAATGGAGACTACTCAATAATGACACTGGGACACTCAATAGCCACATGCAAAAGAAAGAATGAAACTGGACCCTAAATTTAAGAAGCAAAACTATTACCAAAAAAAAAAAATCATAGGGGGTGATCTTTATCTTAGATTTGAAAAAGTGTTCTTAAGAGTGCAAACAACCAAACTATGTAAATTGAATTTCACAAAAATTAAAAAAGCTTTGGTTCAAAGGTTACCAAAAAGAAAGTGGAATAAAAACCCACAGAATGGGTTTTTATTGTCATACTGTTGACAAGGGACCTATATCTAAAATATATAAAGAGCTCATAACTCAAAAATAAAGTAACAAATAATCCCAATTTAAAAATGGACAAGCATCCCAATAGATGTTTCTCCAAAGAAGAAATACAAGTGACCATTAAGCATATAAGAAAATGTTTAACATCATTAGGCACCAGGGAAAAACAAATCAAAACTGCAATAAAAAGCCACTTCATACCCACCAGAATCCTAGAAAAAAGATGTCAGACAAGTATTGTGTAAAAATCTGAAAATATTGGCACTCTCATACACTGCTGATGAGAATGTAAAATAGTGCAGCCACTTTGAGAAACAGTCTGACAGTTTCACAAATGATTGACAATCCAGTCACCATATGACCCAGGAATTTTACTCCCACTAATAATTCACCCAAGAGAAATGAGAACATATGTTTACACAGAAACTTGTAGATACATGTTTATAGTAGTAATATTCAAAAATCACCCCATGATGAAAATAACCTAAAAGTCTTCCAACTGACAAATGTGGAAACAAAATAGTATATCCATATCATGATATCTCATGTGACCATATAAGGAATGAAGTACAGATACACACCACATCGTGAAAGAATACTGAAATCATTGCACTGTCATTTGCAAAAGACCACATACTATAGATTTCATTCATATAAAAGTACAGAACAGATTTCATTCATATAAAAGTACAGAAATCTATAATGACAAAGTAGAGTTGCTTTAAACTGGGGTTTTGGGGGATTAGTGAGTGGGAGAGGTAATAGCAAAAGGGTACAAAATTTCTTTGTGTGGCAATGAAAATGTTTTAAAATGGACTGTGGTAATGGTTTGACCTATCTGTGAATATATTAAAAACCATTGTGTTGCTCATTTTAAATGAGTGAATTATATGGCATATGGATTCTGACTCAATAAAATTGTTAAATAAAAATCAAATCAGGGGCCTCCCTAGTGGAGAAAAGAGCTAAACCTCAGCACTATGAAACTGTCCACAGCTACTACAGCTGAGGTTGGTCTGGCCAGGGAGGCGGCCCACATGGTGCAGCAGACCCCTCCTGACCCGCCCGCTGCTCCCCTCAGCAGTGTATTTCAGTCAATCTGCCTGTTTTGCTCCCAACTCTGTATCTGGTGAATCTTCTCACCCCTCTGACACCTGTGGCCTACATCCCAGTTCTTGCCTGCATAAATAAATAAATCTTTAGAAAGATTAAAAACAAGACTACACATACACAGGACACGTCTCAACCTATACTCTAGGTTTATATTACCAAAAGTGCCCCTCTGAATTGACTTCCATGGTTTCAGGAAAAACAATGAATACATTGACAGAGTTGGAAGATTCAAATACTGCAAAAATTTAGCAATTCTGGCTATAGTGCCAAAAAATTCAGAATAGTAATATGCAATGTATATACTCATCTTTGATATCTTAAGGATGTTATGGGCTCTTGGTGGGTAGTTTGCTTTTAGCTCAATCAGTTCCTCTTTAAAGTAGAGACATGTTGACAAGGCAGATGCTTAAAAGATTTAAATACATCACTCTAAAGTCAGCTGCAGAAACTTAAAGCATAATTCATGCTAATGACAATTTGTTAATTTCTTAGAAATTCTGATTTTATTTCTACTAAATAGCTCAGCAGTCGTTCTAATTCTATGATTTCATTTACCACAAGAAAGTTTCTGATATGGAACATGAATGCATACTGCAAGAAACATTTACCACTCCCATATTCTGGTTTGAATATTAATATCTATGGTTCCTTTACTAACTCATCTGTTCTTTTATTATTTTTCCTCTGCAGACTCAAGTTCAGTGTATCCAGGTAGCTTGCATGTAACACAAAATAAACAAATCTTGTTAGCTATTCGGTTTCTATTATGACCTAAATATTTGTATTCTTCCCCCAAATTTCATGTGTGAAGACTTAGTTCCCCAATATGAGAAAACTAGGAGATAAGAGGGAATCAGGCTTAGATAAGATCATGAAAGTAGAGCCTCTTGAAGGACACCCTCATAGTATGGGTGCCCCTATAAAAAGAGAAAGAGCTTTCAGAATTTCTCTACTGTGAGGATATAAAGTAGCAGCCAGCAAACTAGCAAGCCCACACTTACCAAGAATTAAATCTGCCAGCACCTTGATCTTTGACTTCGCAGCTTCCAGAGCTGTCAGAAATAACTGCATGTTGTTTATCTACGCTAATTATGATTAAGACAGCCTCAGTCAAAGTTGAATCCCATTCAATTATCAAAAGTTTTAGATATGATATGGTATCAGTATAACTCTTCAGCAAATGTCCACGATCTACTCTTTTTCTGTATTAAAATCAACTAGACTCATTGTTAGAATAGCATAAGTAGTAATAAAAATTTTACTTAATCCTAACAAGAACTATGTGGCCTGTATTTTATAGAAATAGTTATCTATACCACAGTATTGACTATTGCTTATTATTATATACTCTAGAAAAAAGTTTACTAACATTCTTAAAACATTTGTTGATTTAAAAGAAGGAATTAAAAAATACGTTTCGTGTCTTCAATCCTGCTTCAGAGAAAAGCAAAAAACAAATAACACCCTACTACAGTAGGAAAACAACCTGCATCCCAGTGCCGACATTTTCATTTTGGGTATACCACAAACAAGTAATGTGACTATATATATTAATCTCGCTGGTTAAATTATTCCAGTCCTAAAATGAGGAAGGTAATATAATGCCTGGAGTCCTCCACTTACAGACTGTGTGGTATTTATGGGGGGGAGCCCCACAAATTTAGGAGTCAGTCCATCTGTAATTTCTATTTGTTGTGTATACTTGAGCAACTTCCAAAAGTAAAACTGGCTTGGTTCAATGAAAAGTAAATAAGAAACATAGAAGTGAATACCTCCTGCAAAAGCTACATTTGTTCTGTTCCTTGTAGAAACCATTTTTTTTAACTGACTTAAGCTAGTAATCAAAATCTGAGCACATGATTATTTTTCTGTTTATTTTAAATATTAAGTCATAAGAATCAAATCAATATAATTACATGTTAGTGAAGACTCTGCATGAAAATAACACATTGACTCAAAGCCAGGAAAATCCAAGGCCTATGGTTTTCCTCTTGTTAATGCACACACCCACCTTCTCCAGAGTAAGATATCAGGGCCCTCCCCAGTGGAACAGCGGGTTAGGATGCACTACTGCAAGCCAGCCACAGCAACTTCAGGGCAAGTTCGATCCCCAGCCCCAGAGGTGACCCACATGGTGCAGCAGACCTCTCCAGTCTCACCCACTGCTCCCCTCAGCAGTGTACTTCATTGATCTGCCTGATCTGCTCCCCACTCCCTCTCTGGTGAATCCTCTCACTGCCCCTGCACCTTTGGCCTGTACTCCAGTTCTGTATGCATAAATAAATAAATCTTAAAAAAAAATACATATCTCAGATGTTTAAATGTAGGTGTTAAAACTTTAAATGTAGAGTCTAATTAGTGTTTGAGACCACCCCAATGGCACTTCCTGCCCTGACCTCAGCACTCCCAGGGGTGAAGTCCAGAAAAAAACATTTCCTATTATCTGTGGTAAGATTTGGGGGATTCGTGAAGAATCCTACTTCTGGAAGGAGACATGCTAACAGGACCTTGATGACATGAGAGAATTACCGAAACTATCCTTAAGAGGGATAAAACCCGGGAAGTCACTCACCTGAGCAGACACCCCCGTTAAACCATTCCTCTTAAGGAGTTCCTCTTAGAGAGATAACACCTTCAAGATATTACCTCAGATTTGACTATTTCATTTCATATATTTGTTTTTTGATATTTATTGTATTGATTTCCTTGGTGATAGCCAAGTTCTTTCCTTAAAAGAAGAATGAAAAGGTTATATATTTTTGAGATGACCCTCCCCAGCACCCACTGCTCTGGACAAATGGAGGCGCCCACTGGCCCCCGTGGTCCAGGCTCAGTTCGGCCTGTTGTTCTCTGGCTGATGTGGCCCTGAACTTGGTCTTGTATGTGGCTGTATGGGTGGCTCAGTGTGTACTGAGGGAAGGAGGAGGGGGGGGGTTCCTCTTAGAGTAATTTCAAAGTTTAAAATATTGGCGTGTGTGTGTGTTCTTCTGGCCGGGTGGCATTTCCATGTGGTCATTTAGGAGTGATGGCTCTTCATTTGGTGATTCTGTCTTCCATGTCCACGGACTTGTCTGCATCCAGCCAAAGCGGGGGGAAGGAGGAAAACAGGATGAGGTGTGGGAGGTTTTATTAGCAGACTTCTCTTCTTTCCCAGTTCCAGTGGCTAGAACTCCACTCTTTCCTTGAGATCAGTAAATGTAATCTCCTTGTGTGATCAGAAGAGAGTATTTGTTTGGAGAGGATATGTTCATTCTGCTACCGTTGCATTCCTATGCTCTTGGATTTTACCTGCTAAAAATTAGAGGTGTTTAAATTAAAAAAAAAAAAAAAAACTAATAGAGATTTTGAAAAGTGCAAATGGAAAAACATTTTTAAAAATAAAATAAGCTAAAATAAACTAGTTTTCTGTTTCTTTTTACATGATTGACAATAGGAATTAAACGCACTGTTACGGTCTTCTAAATATAAAGCATTAAGTATAATGCTTATGAGAAATAAAATGTAATGTGTTTTTTTTTTATAAATCTTTTTTTTTTTTAAAGATTTATTTATTTATGCATACAGAACTGGGGTAAAGGCCAGAGGTGCAGGGGCGGCGAGAGGCTTCACCAGAGACAGAGTGGGGAGCAGAACAGTCAGATCAAGGAAGTACACTGCTGAGGGGAGCAGTGGGCGGGTCAGGAGAGGTCTGCCACGCCATGTGGTCTCCTCCGGGGCAGGCGGGAATCGAACTCATGCTGAAGTGGCTTTAGCTTCTCAGTGTTGTGCTTTAACCCGCTGCGCCACCAGGGAGGGCCAATGTAATGTGTTTTTTTAAATGAAAATAGCTTTATATTTTTCTGACTCTAATGCATAATCATTGCTTAAAAAAGTCAAAGTCGTTCACAAAGGCAAATGAAGAAAATTAATTACCTGAAGTCTCACCATGCAGAGACTAAGCACAGACAGCTAAAGTTTCGCTGACAGTTCTCTAGTCGCCTTATAACATTGTGCACACACACAAGCACGTGCACACACACACACATATTTTCATATAATTTTGCTTACCGGATCATTCTATGTGACTACTTTTGTGTGATAACTTTCCAGTATGCTGGGTACATCTTATGTCATTAAGCATAGGTCTACCCTAATATTTTATATAACTGGATATTATAGTTGAATAATACGTTATTTAGTCAAACCTGTTACAATACAATTAGATTACTTCCACTTTTTAACAGCATTATAAATAATAATACTTTTATACTAGTAATACTGAGAGCATCTTTGTATAATTTTATAAAAATATTTTTAATACTTGTTGGGTTATCACCTTAAGATAGTTCTAAAATTTTCTAGAAATGGAATTTTTGGAGCAAAACAGAAATGCATTAAAAATTTTAACCTGCTGTGCCTGGTGGCGCAGTGGGTTAACCACAGCACTACAAAGTGAGCCTTTTTAGCTTGAGTTCAATCCCCGCCAGGGAGGTGACCCACATGGCAGAGCAATCTGTGTCAATCTCTGCTCCCCTCAGCAGTTACTTTGTCTATCTGCCTGTCTTTTCCCCATTATCTCTGGTGAATCCTCTCACTGCCCCTGCACTTCTGACCTATACCCCAGTTCTGTATGCATAAATAAATAAAGCTTTAAAAAATTTGTTACATATTTTCAAAAATTATGCATAGCTCAAATTAGTACCTTATTGATGTTATGCTCTCAGTTCTTAGTACAGTACCAATTCAATAATGGATACTATAAATCCTTTTAAATTTTGATGGCCTAGATTTTTTTATGTTTCTTTTACTATTAATCTATACATAGCTTTTTTTACCTGATTTTACAGTCTCCAAGTGATGCAATACTATTAAAATTATGTTTTCATTCCATTTCAACTTTGATAGTTTTAATTATTATTAATAACTACCTTTGCTAGTTTGATGAGCATAAAAGAGAAGGGGTATTATAGTTTTGATTCATATTTCTTTTACTTTCCCATATAATTTATATTTCCATTTTTATTTGTGTTGTATGTTTTATATTAAATTTTAAAATAATGATAAAATATTCACTATATCTCTGAAGGCTTAAAGTAGGTGAGAAAAACATAATAATTCTATTTGAAATAAAAATGATCTTTTTGAGGAAGAAAGTAAAAAATACAAAACAATAAATTCTGTCCTCCATCCCTGGATTCACTTTCTATTTATCTTTGAGGGCATCTCATAAGTGTGATCATTTATAATTGGGCTTAAAATGTATTTGTTTTCCACATTGGGGGGGGTTCTTGAAACAGTATAGTTTGATGTAGAGGTCAAGGAAAATGTGAAAATGTATGGAGCCATATTTAAATTTTACAGTGAATATACCTCTGGGTATGAAAGCATGCTTTACTTCTATTGCAGGGTTCTGGAAAACAAATAAGATTATGTACCTGGATACAAATGGAAATTCATAGCAGTACCAACCCAGTAACTATCATGCTATAAATTCTTCTCTTTTAATAGTAAAAACAATGGACATTTAATCTCAACAAATTGAAAAAGTTTACCTAGATTGACAAACAAACCAAGTTAATCAGTTGTTCATTTAATGGATGACTACTCCACTCCCTGGGGGCATATATAACCTATCTGCACTGTGCACACATCAGTTATGGCAATACATTTGCTTGAATGCATTTTTCCTTGAGTCTAGTAGTTTTATTTAGAAATATATTTTTATGTGCATGTGGCATCATCCAAAGAAAAAGTAAAGGATTAGATGTAAGAAGTGTCAGTAAGACTAATTTTCTACTCATTGATACATATTGGTTCATTCTTTGCTCTTCACTATACTAAGTACTTATAAAAAGAGATCCAGCTGATCAGTGATAGAGAATTCCATCCATCATGGGCTGAGCAGAGGTCAGAAAGAAAGGCTCTTGGAGAGGAGGTGGAAGAGGATGGAAGAGGTAGATTGAAAAACAGTTCCATCTACTTTGCAGTCTGTCTGGATTGGCCTGGGACCAAAGAATGCAATGATGAGTGTCATTTTGTTCTGTATTGTTATGAAACGTTTTTATTATTTTCAGTTGCTTTCAAGGTAGGCAAATGGAAGTGTATTCGTTAGTGCAAAGTAAAACAAAGCTGTAAAAGGCATTCATCTTGAGAATTTACCAATATTTAGTAGACATTTGTGCTTTTGCCTTCCAAAACTTCTTTTCCAAGTATTTCCTATAGCTATTTAACATTTATTGAAAATCTAACCGATATTTATTGAGGAGTCATTTTAAATGCTGGGGATGCAGTGGTGAACAGGAAGGAGTTTATATTCTAACGGGTGAAAACAGTCAATAAATAGAAGAATAAATAAATATTGAATATACAGTGCGTTTAAGTGTTGTAAAGAAAAATAAAGAGAATGGAGAATGATGGCAGCTGGTCAGGCAAGGTCTGTCTGTGGAGATAGCATTGGAAGAGAGACGTGAATGAAATGAAGGATGAGCCTTGTAAGTGTCTGGGGAACAGTTTTCCAAGCAGAAGGAAAACAAGAGTAAAAGCCAAGATGAGTAAGAGCTTGGCATGTTCCAGAAATAGCAAGAAGACTATTTTGTTTCTGGAAGAGTGGAGTTTCTGAAAGAGTGAACCAAACGACAGCTCCCGCTTCTCCTGGAACTTAACACCATACCAGATAGGAGAGAGCCAAATAAAATGATTAACCATCACATGTGCATGTTGGATGGTGATAAGTGCTGTGAGAAAAAGAGCAGATCAGAAGAAGGGGGAGGAGAAAGAAATGAGTGCTATTTTAGATAAGGTGGTGAGAGAAGTCTCCTTAGAGGAGATAACATTTGAGCAGCACCTTCAATGAAGAGAGGAAATGAACCACACTGATATTTGGGAAGAGTGTCTTAGGCAGGAGAAAAGTGAGTGTAGGGCTCTTCTGAGAGACAGAGAAAAGCAAGGAGTCCAGAAGAGAGCTTGCAAGGAGGAAAATATAGGCCGTGAAGTCAGATCCATCACTCCAGGCAGAACTGCTTGGATTTATAAGCTTTAATATTTATTCTTTGTGAAATAGGGTAACAGCGGGACGTTATGACTTACATTTTAAAAGGAGCATTCACTACTGTATAAGGAACAAGGATTAAAGTTTGGAGACCTGTTAGGATGTATTGGGGTGGTTTGGACTGGTGAAAATGGGAGCAAGAGGCCAGAGTAGGAATTTATTTTGAAGGTAGTACTAACTGGATTTAAGAATGGAATAACTAGGAGGTATAAGAAAATAAGTACCAATTGTACAGCACTTGCAAAACCCACACAGACTTATATAGAGATCTATAAATGTACTTCAGTTTGAAGTGCTTAAGTTACATTTTAAATATTCCAAGACACCAGTAACACAAACATAGATTTAATAAATCCATTTCACTAAATTCCTTTAAATGAAAAAGTTTGATTGAAATATGATGAATAATTCTCTTGTTTTGACTTTTATTTAGCATCTGGCCTTATGAGCAACATTCAAAATCAAATCAAACATTTGTTGAATTGACACTGTACTAAGAAGTGAAAACAAAAGACCAATAAGATACTAATCTGAGCTATGTATGATTTTCAAAACTGCTATTTTTGATAGATAACTGACATTAATATCTATGTCAGTGTCTATGACATAGTATTATATAATATTATGCCAGATTAGTAGTTGTGGCCTTTATTTGTAATTTAACTTTATTCCCAGCATTTACTATAAAGTCCATGTAAATTAATAATGAACCATATGAGAGGAATTTTTGCATATATTTGCTTCCAGTAAATGATGCCTGATTTAGGTCTCTTCCTTAGTGATCAGATAGAAATTCTATTATAAAGATTTACTATATAATTTTGTCTTAAGAACTAGCTAGAATTATATCTAATAAGTTAAGAAATAGTTCATCCAATGACTATTGCACAGCTTTTTAGAACTATCTCTCTTTAAGATGATATTACATTATTTTTAATAAAGTATTTCCTCACTTTTGTTCTTTTTGTAATATCTGGAGTATCATTGCTGCTATCTTTTTAGGAGATTTGCACGACACCTCAGTGAATATTTCCATAGTGCCACTTTGTTAATTGTTATGATAATTCAAGTCCAATTTTACCTTATTTGCAATTACAGAAACAAATTAACCTATATTTTTATAACTTGAGTTTTTAAAAAATCACAATGTACTAATAAAAATGAAGAACTGTGCTTTTTGAAACTGATTCAGGGAGAAAAATGTGGATTTAGGCCTATGTGACTGATATGTTACGCACTGTTTTCACAAATAGCTTAGGGTTAATGAATATTGGGAAAGCATTTAAATAATTTTTTAAATTTTGACCTGCTTTATTATTTTATCCACCACCTGTGGTTTTTTTTTTTTTTTTTTTGACTACAGTGTTGGTTGTGTGTTTGTCATATATGGCTTTTAGGATATGTTTAAGTAAGTTGTATTTACTTAATTTTATTATAAATGAATATTGAGCCTTTTAAATGAGATGATCATGAGTTTTTTTATTATCTTTTTTTTTATTTTATAACAGTTTATTTTTACATCATTTTGTACATTTTTTTTTTTCCATCTCAGTTGTAATCCCCGCGGGTTTCCCATCACCAAGTCACCCGGTTGCCATCACCATAATCCCACCATAATCCCGTGCACTTCCCTCACCGCCCCCCCCCCGTTTTTGATCCCATTCCCCACTCCACCCCCACAAAATGTCTGGTATATGGCTGTTCATTATTCTTGTTATTTTCTCGCGTGGTCCATTATACTCCTAAAAATATGGAAGGCTTCACGAATTTGCGTGTCATCCTTGCGCAGGGGCCAGGCTAATCTTCTCTGTATCATTCCAACTTTAATATATGTGCTGCCGAAGCGAGCACCTTTTTTTTTTTTTTTAGTAAATAATTTATGTGGAAATTATTTTGCTATTCTGATCCCATTTACCAAAAATCTTTTTATATCTGCCACCTATCCTTGAACAACTGAATTTTCAAGAACAACTCTGAATTCATCATTGCAGAGAAAGATGCTATAAACCTGCATCATGATGGTTACTTAGTTTGACCATATCAGACAACCAACCTACAAACAAATAGCAACAAAAATCCCACCGGAGTGTTCTGATCAATCCTGCCCATGGAAGTCACCTGTTAACTTTTGATTGTTAAATCAGTGAAGCAGTGGAAAAGAAAGGAGCTGGAACCAGAAGGGGAGTGGGCAGGATAAAGAGAAGGTGTCAGAGAGTTACCAGAGGTGAGGAATGTCAGGAAGATGAAAAGAACCTGTGGATGTGGGTAGCAATAGGGAGCCCTTGAGCAGCCCCCCTGCTCTTGAGGTCTTAAAGCATAGAACAACTTCCTGGAGAGACAGTCTGGCCAACCCCAGACTTTGCAAATGTGATGAAGAGCATAAACTTGAGGCCATCATCTTGGACTGTCCAGTTAAGCTCAGTCTAATCAAGAAAATCTAAAATTAGAGAAGATTTTCTTGCAACGATCAGAGAGAATCCACAATAAAGGAAGGGTCTTTTGTACTGAACCTCCTGAAATTGGTGAGATGCAATTCAGGTTTTCATCCTGTATGCTGATTCCCCTGTGGTCCCCTTAAGTCTCTGTGCTTGTCTGGATTCTCCTGGAGAGTTTTGGCTTTTTAATTTAAATAATATTGCATGATAGCATTATATAAGTTTCAGGTGTGCAGCATTGCAACCCAACACATATCTACTGTTACATTAAGTTCACCACTCAATGTCTAGTACTCTGCTTACCATACTGTTGTATCCTTTTATTTATTATTGTAGTAATTGTAGTCAGGTATATTTATTACTGGAGCTCTCTGTTTCCTGAACTTCCTTTTCTGGGAGTGAACCTAAAGATTTCCACTTCTCCCCCAGCCCCCACCCTCATGCCCCCCAAAGCCTTATGAGGACTAACAGAAGAGTGTGAACTGCCTCTCTTACCATCAGGATGATCCTGGGTCCTGATTTTTCTCTCCTTAACATTTTACATTCTGGACCAACAGAAATACAATATGAGGCACATATGTTACTAAAAAACTTTTAAAACTGTGAAAAAGCAAAACAAAAAAAACAGGTGCAATGAATTTTAACAATATACATTAAATTCTCACTTTCTATCATCTATAGGTGATGTGACTTAGACATACAAGAAGGGAAAGTGTGACTTAGACATACAAGGCAAGGACTTTGTTGAATAACATTTTTCATTGTTTTTTTCTCATCAACATTATAATGGAATGACATCACTTAAGGACCTGCTGTATTTTATTTGATCTAAATAGGTTTCCCCTGCTGTCAGAAGGTAAATCATTCCTATGAAATCTCTTATGAGCCCAAATGGCTTAGGACAAAGTACTATTAATTTATATGGAAACTATAAAAATAAAATTTTGAGTGTTCCCAGACCCCCAAACAACCTACCAAATCCCACTAAATAATACATAAAACCTAAAGTAATACTAATATATAGTAAAAGCAAGCTTGGTATGAGAAATACTCAGCCTGTAGAAAGCAGTTCCTGGGGAAGGAGCTTGCTGTTACCATTCTTACTGCTCTGGGTGCCTCTCTAAGGGCTTGCTGCTACAAATACTGAACCCTATTTTCACTTTTGTTGTTTTACAAAAGAGTGAAAATTCTTTTTGGATTCCTATTGGTTAGCAGAAACAGGTACTAATGTAGGTCTGTAAAAAAAAGTGGTGGCTCTCCCTGGTGGCTCAATGGGTTAAAGCACCGCATTATGAAGCTCTCCGAAGCCACTGCAGCACAAGTTCAATCCCCAGCCAGGGTGGCTGGCCCACATGGTGTGGCAGGCCTCTCCTGCTCCCCTCAGCAGTGTATTTCAGTAGATTTGCCTGTTCTGCTCCCCACTCTGTCCCTGGTGAATCCTCTCACCCACCGCACCTCTGGCCTGTACCACAGTTCTGTAAGCATAAATAAATAAATCTTAAAAAAAAAAAAAGTGGCATAACAACTTTCAGAAAACAGGGGTACCTGCAAATGTGAAGTACTATCACCTCAACACATTGTCAAAATTTTAAATTAATGAAATACTAAACATTTTTTTCGTAATGTCTTGTAATCCAGGGTGTATTTTACACTCACAGCACATCTGATGCAGGCTAGGCCCATTGCAAGCACTCACCAACTAACTGCATGTGGCTGGAGGCTGCCGTTTTGGAGAAGGCAATTTTAGATTTTACTCTCATTAACTTTGAGATCTGGTGATCCCATCTACTTCGTTCTGTGGTGACTGGTCTACTTGTCTTAGTTCTGACATGACTTCCTGTTTCTAGACTTCTGTTTGCTATGAAACTTTTTCTTAAATTGCTTATTTCAGAAACAGACCCATTGCCCGACTCACTATCTGCTCTCTGTGAGTCACGTGGCCCGCTGCTCTGCGCCTTATTTAACACAATGTTGAGTGATTATATAGGCTTTTCTGTGTTCCAGAAGAGTTCTGTTTTGTAGGGAAAGTATCACGAGTGAAAAGACATGCTGTCTTTTCTAGAGCTCATCTAAATTACCTGTGGGGAGAGTCTTCAAAATATGAAACTATTATCTGGTTACCACATCCAACTTACTACTACTAACTGCTTGGTGATAGTATACAGAAAATAATCATTTTAGAATATCAGAAGCTGAATATTACTTTGGTCAACTCTTTATTTTTTTCTGCAAAAAAAAATTTTTTTAAGTTTTTTTTTCCCAAGATTTATTTATTTGTGCATACCAGAGGTGCAGGGGCAGTGAGAGGATTCACCAGAGACAGAGCGAGGAGCATAACAGGCAGATCGATGAAGTACACTGCTGAGGGAAGCAGTGGGTGGGTCAGGAGAGGTCTGCCGGCCATGTGGATCACCTTCAGGGCGGGGATCTAACTCTTGAGGAAGTGGCGTTAGCTTCTTAGTGCTGTGTTTTAACCCACTGCGCCACCAGGGAGGGCCACTGCAAAAAATTTTTAGCTCTTCTCCCAGGTCAACGGATGATTCTAAGCTGCTATCAGATGAGGGCCAATGTCATGTGCTCATCCAGGCCAGTGGGAGGGCAGCACATAACTCATTTTCAAAATAGCTGCTCCTCCCTTCCCCCTTTAACATGGGAATCTCAGCTGTTTTACAATTTTATTTTGCCTTTGGAAAAAATAAATCTGTGTTGGAAATTGAAAGCTAACAGGCCAAATTCAACTCTGAAGATGTATTTTTTTGGCATAAACAATGTTCGAAATTCTTTTGAGCCAATCTTGAGAAATTAGGGGCTTTCTCATAAACGTTCAGATTTCTAGCTTTGCTTAAAAATTGGAAGATACATGTACATCAAGCAGTTTTCTTGCATGGAACTTTTGTCTGGGTTGGAACTGAAAAGATCTATGTCCTTTCTATTTTTTTATGGTCAATTACTCTGGGCCCATTTCTTTCATGTTTTAGACATATCTGTCCTCATCTAAACCTCTGAATTGACAACCCCCATAAATTATCATAACTGTCTATTCTTTGTCTTCTATCTTCTCTAGGGCTTATGTTGTCTCTTGCTATTGAGAGGCCTTTTTATTTTCTGAATCTTCTGAAGGTTTAGAGAGGGCAGAACAGTGAAGGTAAGCTGGTTAAGTTATTCAGATACTTGTTCAATCTCAGGTGCTACTCAACCAAATTTCTTTATGATCATTTGTTTAAGAGATTTTGGGTCAGTAATTTGGGCATATTCCTTTTCTTTGCTGGATCCTTGGAAATAATAGGTCATTTTCTAAAACAGTAAGCAAAAGATTCTGATGTCAGTCAGAAATAATTCTCAACAGAGTCTCTTTCTTTATTGTCTATTCAAAATAATGTTAATAAATAATGAAATAGTATTTTTACTAGTTATTCAACCTTCTGGTGGTGAAGTCTCTTTCTCTAATTGTTGAACCTTGCAAAGCACCTAATGAGAATCAGAGAACTGAAGACATGTGAATCTATTCCCCTAACTCATATACAGTGTTATAAATCAATGTTACTTCAATAAAAAGCCAAAACAAACTAACACACACACATACTCACACACACACACACACACACAAAGAACCCTAAAGTCTTCAGTGGTAAAAATGAATTAGAAATCCTCTTTTTTTCTATTTCCCTTTTTAGGGGAGGCAGAAAGAAAAGAGATTTGTCTAGGCAGAATGCTGTATCCATAAACGGATTGTTACTTTCTTTCTGTGAGGGGACCAGACTCCTTTTTTAATTCTCAAGATCACAATCAGTGACAATTTTTATTAACATATATACTTCTTCCTAAGGAGTATTGAAATGTAGCATCTATCAGAGATGACTCAATGTAAGCCAAAAAATATTAGGAATCCAGAGACTGTATTATTTCTTTGTAATCATTTATATAAATGATTTCATTAAAAGGGGAAAGTTTTACCAAGTTGTGCTTTTCTGATGATCATTTAGAAGTTCATATACTTACTGGCAAGGAGCTTTGTATCATGGCAAATGGCCAATAAAGCCCCCAGGCAGCTCATTTTTTAGGATTATTGAGGGTCTTCAGAGCGCATCTCAAAGTCTCCTTTAGCTCTAAATCCAACTCTATTCAAAATAAGCCACTTTACACTGATGATTCTTAATCTTTAACGGGAACTTGTTACAATGCATATTTCTGATTCTCATCTTTAGAGACTCAGTTTCACCAGTTCTGGGATGAGGCTGAAAACTCTGTACACTTAACAAGCCTTGCAGGCAATTCATGCAGGTGATTTTTGTATATAAGAAAAATGCATAAAGGCATCTAGCATCTTGATTTTATAATTACCCTAGGGATATAGCTATCTACTGTACTTTGCTCTAAACACATTCTAATGTTTATAGTGGGATTTGGAAAAAGATGGAATACTTTAAAGTTGGTATATCATGAAGGTAAGGTAGGGTACATAAAAAGGAAAGCTTAAGAATATGTCTATAATTTCATAAAGCTTCCTTTATTGTAATAAAATCTAGACAGAAATGAGAATAGGTGCACAGCATAATTGGGACAAGAATGGAAGGTGAAAACATTTCTCTTCAAAAAGGATATCATTAAAAGGTATTTGATAGCATTTTTGAAATTAAGTAGAACAGGCAAGATAGCACCTTTCAATTTTCAGAAAATCAGTTAAGAAAATTTTCTACTGCAAGTTACAGATTACAATACAGCCATAAATTACATAATTCATTAAGATAGTGATTTATCTCACAAAACAAGACATCTGCGTTTAGGGATTTCCAGATACAGAGCTCAATGATCGCCATCCTCAGAACTATGCTCTACCATCCCAGACTTATCACCTCATGATCTCAAGATGGTGGTGTTCTAACATTAAAGGAGAATGAAAGAGTCAACTTTGAGCAAAATTCTTCGTAAAAGGGTACCCAGCAGACTTATGCTCATAGGTCATTGATCAGTATTAACCAAGAACTGGATCACACCAAACATTAACAAAAAAAAAAAAAATGAGATGATACTCTTTATTTATACTAATTATGGCTCATATTCTGATCTGAAGAGAGGGTCCGCCTTCTCTAAAAATGCTGCAGTGGGAAAAAGCTCTCAAATTCCTTTACACTGATCTAAAAACTATAAAAATTGGGGAAATGATAATGGGCAGGCAAACCATGTTCCCTTCCTTCGTTTTAAAGTTATCAGATTTTAGTAGTTACAGAATCCTAGAAATGTGTGAGTGGGGTGGTAGAGTGGGAGGATGAGAAAAGGAAACAAGAATCTTTGCTTATTATCCCCACAGGTTCAAGGTAGAAATTTTCTAAGACTTTAGGATTTAAGACTGTAGATGTAATAATTCTAGAATATAAGTATTCTCTGTGGATTTCTAGAATGCCAGTCTTTTATTCACCAGGTGACATCTCTAATATCAATTTGTTCATAGTAAAATATTTTTTTAAATAACTTTTAAAAAAAGACTTATTTATACATACAGAACTGGGGTACAGGCCAGAGGGGCAGGGGTGGTGAAAGGATTCACCAGAGCCAGAATGCAGGGGATGGGGGGGGTGGGGGCAGAATAGGCAGACAGATGAAGTACTTGCTGGGGGGAACTGCGGACTGTCAGGAGACACCATTTTGGTCACCTCCAGGGCAGGGATTGAACTCACGCTGAGGTGGCTTTAGCTTCTTAGTGCTGTGCTTTAACCCACTGCGCCACCAGGAAGGGTCCCATAGTAAAATATTTTATGAGACATTATATACTTTCTGTCCATAGAAATAATAAATTCGAACTTAATTGTAAATATTAATATATTGTTCCTGGCTTAACAAATAACAGCTGAGACTGTTCTTTAATTAAAGTTAGGATAATAATAATTATCACAACTTGTTAAGTGCCAATGAATTTACTGAATGCCAGACTCTTGGCTCAGTGTTTCTGTATTTTTTCTAATAAAAGTAACATAGGTTTATAGCACTGTATGTAATTCAGAGGCACAGGACCACACCGTTAGATACCTGTCACCACACCTCACCCTCCGCCAAGGCACCCACTGCCCTCCACTCTATTTGGATTTGTATTTTTATGTGTTCAGTTAATTCTCATAGCTGTCCAGAAGGCAGGCAATATCTCCTTAATTTACAAGTAGAAAACTGAGAAGTAATTTTTTTGTAAATTTCCCAGTAAGTTTTAAAATATTATAAATTCTGGTTTGAATAGTCAAAATACAATATATACATACATATATATATATATATATATACACACACACACACACACACATATGTGTGTGCATGCAAATGGTCCAAGCTAAATAAATCCTGTGTGCTTGAGAATGAATGTGCCTTATGAAAGGGAATATGTCTGTGCTTACAGTGGATTTATTGTGTGAATGATTTCTGAATAACACCAGAAACCCTAGGCAATGACAAGACAATTTAGCCAAGAGACAACTGGTACCATTTGGGTGCATGTGGGTAAGAACATGTGTGGGAAAGGAGGAGGGAGCAGTCACTGTCAGACACAGTGCTTGTAAAATTAGGTAGTTTAGTCTTTTTGCTTTCTGCTTTATATTTTGAAAAATTTTGAACCTATGGAAAAATGGAAAGAATAGTGCAACATGGACCCCCCTGATGGCACAGGGGTTAAAATCTCAGTGCTATGATACTATCCTCAATTACTGGGGCATGATTTCATCCCTGCCCAGGGAACTGACCCACATGTTAAAGGAGACCTCTCCTGTCCCCCCTCGCTGCTCATCTCAGCAGTGTGTTTCAGTCCATTTGCCGGCTCTGCTCCCCACTCGGTCTCTGGTGAATCCTCTCACCCCTTGCACCTGCGGCCTGTAACCCGGTTCTTGTGTGCATAAATACATAAATCTTTGTAGTAAAAAAAAAAAAAAAAAGAATAGTACAACAAATACCAAATACTATTCACATAGGTAAAGAAAATTATTAACCTTTTATCCTATTTGCTGCTTTCTCTATAAATTTTCAATTTATTTAATAAGTTGTAGACAGGGCCTTCCCTGGTGGCGCAGCGGGTTAAAGCACAGCACTAAGAAACTTAAACCACTTCTGCATGAGTTCGATCCAGCCTGCCCCGGAGGTGACCACATGGCGAGGCAGACCTCTCCTGACCCGCCCACTGCTCCCCTCGGTAGTGTACTTCGTCAATCTGTCTGTTAACCTTCCGGCTCTCTCTCTGGTGAATCCTGTATCTGGTGAATTCTCTCACCCTCAGCACCTCTGGCCTGTGCCCCAGTTCTATATGAATAAATAAATAAATCTTAAAAAAAAAAAGTTGTAGACATCCTGATGCTTCAGAATTCTTGGTATCTCTTGAAAGAGTAAGGATAATTTAAATAAAAACAACACATTTTAATATGAACTCATTATTGTTCTATATGATGCAATCTATTTTCAAATTATCTAAAATCCTAGTAACATAGCATTTATTTAAAATATTTGTTAACAATTTTTTAATACATGCTCTACAGTAATAATGCTGCGGTTTATTGAATATCTGCTAAATCTTTTGTATGCATCTTCTGTAATTAGCACAATAACCTTAGAAAGAAGACATAATTATTCACACATTAGAGGCTGGAAACTAAGCAACTTTTAACTGTGATGTTAAATTCCTTTAGTTTTATCAATCTACAAAAATGATTTGCTGGCCCTCCCTGGTGGCGCAGCGGGTTAAAGCAGAGCACTGAGAAGCTAAAGCCACTTCCGCATGAGTTCGATTCCCACCTGTCCCAAGGTGACCACATGGCGTGGCAGACCTCTCCTGACCTGCCCAACGCTCCCCTCAGCAGTGTACTTCGTCGATCTGCCTGTTCTGCTCCCCACTCTGTCTCTGATGAAGCCTCTCACCGCCCCTGTACCCCAGTTCTGTTTGTACAAATAAATATTTTTTAAAAAATGATATGTTTATGGCTGTGATAGTAAATTCTAAACTCCATATCGTGTGTGATTTTTCTTATGAAACAAAAGCATGGTTTTTCGCTGTTTTCCCCTACTAGATTCATTATTTATTGGACAGAGCTCCTAGAATAGTCTTTTTTTGCTTGTTGACCACTTTTTTTCAGTAAAAAATATTAACTTGGTGTAACATAAACAATTATGCCAACAGCTAACATAGCTAAGAAAGCAACCTGCTGCTTATATTCTCTTCCTTAATAAGTGTTATGTTTGCTTTGGCTAAATTGCCACTTTGGCAAATTAACATTTTTTTTTTTAATTTTTTTTTTTTTTAAAGATTTATTTATTTATTCATACAGAACTGGGGTACAGGCCAGAGATGCGGAGGGTGAGAGGATTCACCAGAGACAGAGTGGGGAGCAGAACAGGCAGATCGACGAAGTACACTGCTGAGGGGAGCAGCGGGCGGGTCAGGAGAGGTCTGCCACGCCATGTGGTCACCTCCGGGGCAGGCGGGAATCGAACTCATGCGGAAGCGGCTTTAGATTTTCAGTGCTGTGCTTTAACCCGCTGCGCCACCAGGGAGGGCCCAAATTAACATTTTTTTAAAAAAGATTTATTTATATATGTATACAGAACGGGGTACAGGCCAGAGGTGCAGAGGCGGTGAGAGGATTCACCAGAGACGTAGTGGGGAGCAGAATAGGCAGATCAATGAAGTACACTGCTGGGGGGAGCAGCGGGTGAAACAAGAGAAGTTTCTGAGCCATGTGGGTCACTTCCGGGCCTGGCAACTGGCAGTTCAGTGCCAACTGGCACTGAAACGTCTGTGGCTGGCTTACAGTGCTGCTCCCTAACCCTTTGTGCCACCAAGAACGGCCAGGTTGACATTTTTTTGCAATAATTTTTTACCCTGAATAGTAATGTGTAAGTATAAAAGTATACTTAATTTTAACTTTTTCCAAGTTTTAAGTCAAATCCTGAAATGAATATTGCAATCATTATATTTATTTATTATTTATATATTGTTAATATCTAGATGAAACTATGATTAAATTCATAATATTAAAATAAACACTGAAAGCAGGAAACAGCATATTCTCGCTAATGCTTAGTTGTCAAAATACCTTAATAATAATTGGAGGAATCGATAGTTCAAATCTTCACCTAGAATCTGATTTTAATTTCTGTGTGGTCCTCTGTATGTTAAAATAATAAGATTTTTTAAATAAATAAGGTTTGTAGAATGGAAAACTAGAGTATCTGAACAAATTTTCTTAAATGTTATCTTTAAAAGAAATTTCTACAAATGTCTGGGCAAGCATTCTGATGGAGAAAGGTTTGTGGCAAAAAGGAATTCGGAGCCTGAGGGATCAGAGAAAACCAGGGCCTAACCTGTATAAAAGTACAATGACTCGACTCACTTATTTAATTTGGTGATTTAAAACTGTGATAATAGGCAGGCAAAATGTAGTGTCAGATTCATAATAGTGTGGTGATCTGCCTTATTTTCAACTGGTTGCTCTCTGATGAAAACACTTTTCCACAAGCAAGACTGATTAGCAGATGTGTTCGTAAGACCAATTAAGTGCTAAGCTTGTAGAAATGTTTTCATTGAGGAATATCTTCAGACTATTCTTTGCTAACATACACCTTAAGCCTTGTGTTCCTAAGGCACAATGGCATTAATACTTATGGTCACTAGAATTTTTATATTCAACATACAAACTCAAACAAGACAGGCAAACTCTTGTCCTATTGCCACAGACAGTAAGGGAATTTGAGTGTTGAAATTCTAACTCTTGGGAAGCTGGGTGGAGGGGGTGATCCAGTTTTGGTCACTGGTGTTTAGTAACTTGTGCATGAAAAAAAATGTTCTCTGCAATGGAAAAATAAAAAATTTTCAAAAGTGAAGAATTTTTCCCTCGTCCCTGCTTTTTCACTTTTTTGTTGTTGCTCACGCCTATTGTATGAAATTCTACTTATATATTAGATCACAGATAAATAGAATTCAATTGCTATATTAATTCATAATCTCTGGGTTAATATTATCTTCCTTAATAAGTGCTATGTTTGCTTTAGCTAAATTTTCACTTTGACAAATTATCTTTTCTAATAGATTTTTATTTTGTACGTGATTTTTTGTACATACATTTGATGTGTAAATGATAATACATTGTCATCCTTGGTCCATGAATGAGCCTTCTATTTTTAAACTTCTTTGTTTTTTCAATTTATTTTTACTTACTACCCTCGATTATTCTTGGGATTTAGGTTGGTTCTGTGTCCTCAGTCTTGTGAATAATGTTGCTATGGCAAAAATGCTTTCATATTAGTGTTTTATATATGTTGGGTAAATACCTAGTAGTGGTATTTTGGGATCATATGGTATCTCCATTTTCAGTTTCTTGAGGAATCTCCATACCATTTCCCTAGAGACTCCACAACATTATATTCCTACCATCAACAAATGATTGTTGCTTTTACCCCACATCCTCACCAGCATTTATCGTATCCAGTCTTGTTGAGATAGGTCAATTACATGGGGTGAAGTGATACCATGCAGTTTTGATTTGCACATTTCTTTTTTATTTTAAGAAGTTTTTAAATTTTAATATAATAGTTTATTTTTACATCGCTTTTGCCTTTTTCCATCTCAGTTGTAATCCCGTGGTCTTCCCATCACCAAATCACCCATGTGATTTGCACATTTCTTATTTTTTCCCCATGTGCCTGTAAGTTACCTGAATGTCTTCTTTGGTGAATAATTATGTAGGTCATTTACCCATTTTTCAGTTGGGTTGTTTGTTTTTGTTGTGTGGAGTTTTATCAATTTCTTGGATATTTTGGAAATTCATCTTTTGCCCAGATATGTGAGGTGCAAATAAATATCTTTACCGAGTCTGTACGTTGCTTTTTGTTTTGTGATATTTTCTTTTGTGGTACAAAAGCTTATTCGTTTGAGGGAGTCCCATTTGCCTGTTTTCTTTTGTTTCCTTTGCTATTGAAGTTGTGTCCAGCAGCTGTTCAAATTTCTCAACACCATTTGTTAAGGAGGTTTTTGCTTCTCCATTGTATGTTCATGTCTTCTTTGTCAGAGGTTCTCTGTGCATATTTGCGTGGACTCATTTCTGGGCTCTTAATTGTATTGCATTGGCCTGTGTTTCTGCTTTTATGCTAAAACTACACTGGTTTTGGTGACCAGCTCTGTGCAATGTAGACAACATGTGTGGCAGTTCCCTCCTCCATCTTTTACTAAAACAACAGTTCCACGCTAGAACAAGACAAAAAGAGAACAAAAATTAACTCATCCCATTTTTAAAATGGAAAGTTAAAAGTTAAAAGGAAATAAAATAATAATTTATTTATTAAATCACATTAGCCTATGCCAACATTATTATAAATGCAACACATTCACTGTAGGCAGTGTTATTTTGTACTTAACCACACTTTTATGTGGCTTTTCTATCAAATAACATAAGCCCAGCTTTATTAAAATTTCAGCTTTTTATAGAACATTTTAGGAATATTGATACAGCACTGAGACAGAAACTTGCTAGACTATAGCCCAGCAGAGGGGATACTCCATGCCATACATTTGTTCCTGATGTTTAGCTGGTTAATCAAAGTGTTTGAAGGGAAAGATAATACAAAAAAATACATGATATGTATTAAAATTAAAACTTGTATCATATGTATTTGTTCACCAAATGTTTTATGAAGACACATCCTTTCCCTTGAGTTTTGGCCCCTGGTTGGAAATTTGAAAAGTCTTTGTATAGATCACATTCACATTTGAATTATCTTTAATTATATGATTTCCATTACAATTTCTAATCCATTAATATGAAAATGGATGTAAAGATTTCAGAGTAGTCTGAGAACAGAACCTTTTAAAGTTTTTTTTTGGTTAAAGAAATTTTTATGGGCTTTCCCTGGTGGCACAACTGGTTAAAGCATTGGGAAGCTATAGCAGCCACTGCAGCAGAAGTTCCATCCCCTGCCAGGAGGGAGCTGACCCACACGGCCTGGCAGACCTCTCCTGACCCGCCCACTGCTCCTGGCAGCAGTGTATTTCAGTGTATCTGTCTGTTCTGCTTCCCATTCTGTCTCTGGTGAATTCTCCCGCCCCCTCCCCCACACCACTGGTCTGTACCCCGGTGCTGTATGCATAAATAAATAAATCTTTAAAAAAAAAGAATTTTTTTATACAATTGTCTCACCTGCAAAAAATATGGAAGTATTTTTCATCAAATCACTTTAAAATCTTTTTAAGCATTTGACTTAGTTTGCATAGACTCAAAGCTTAATTTTTTGAATTTATATTCCTAATTTTGCATCATATTTAATTACATTATATAGTCATAATAACGGATACAACTGGCATCTACAGATTTGGGAAAAAAACAACTGTTTGTTAGTTGTAAGCTCAACTACAGAAGTTCCCAGAATTCTTAGTTTATAACATTCAGAGTCTGTGGGCAAGTCATTATGCTTTACTTTTAAGTTATTGATTATAGAATCCTTTTTAAATGTGTTCATAGAGCACAAGGTATGCTACATTTTCCATAATAAGTGGAGTCAAAAGATAAGGTAGTGCAATCATAGAAAAAACAAACAATGTCAGTCTTCTTAAAGTAAAATTACAGGAAGTAAGATGACAAAACAACACGCTAAAAAGTGATCTATTTGAGTTATAATTGTGCTAGAAATAAGTATTACCTCAGTGAAATATTAGCCAAATAAGCAGATTAAAATGGTTTATATGATCTCAGGGGAAAGAATAATCAACATTTCAAACCTTAAGTTACTAATTCTAAACACAGAAACACTAGCGTTCATATATTGCAAAAGCAATGATTGTGTCACTGTGAATATTTCAGTTAAGTAATAAAAACAAAACATGTTTTTTATATTGTTTATCAATTCTTTTACTTTAGTTACTCATCCATAGCACCAATTTATGAATGCATTTCTATATTTTCTGCTACTATGAGTTATGTGACAGAGTTTTATCATTGAAATTTCCTATGGAATTACATAAAGAAAAATAACATCAATAGCGAATTTATCATTTTTATTAATCTCTAAGGGGATTCCTGGGAATTATAATGATGCACTTAGACTGAGTGTTTACTAAGCCTCATATGAATACAAAAGAACACTAAATACTTATGGAAATTTCTTTGTAGAGTACTTATGCTCTAAAAGAAACAAAAAATAGTAAAATTCATATTTACCTGATATGGATAATTTCAGTAGTTGGATTACTGAGTAACAAAAGTACACACTAGTTTAGTGAATAATGTTGCTGTCACTTACTACCTTAATTATACATTATTTTTTTAAGTAGTATGGATTGTGTTCAAATAAATCAAGGTAAGTGAAATTTTTTTACCTTTATTCTAACTGGTATTCTAGAAAATTCTGCCAAAGTAAATATCAAAGTAAATAAAAATAGAAAACCTTAGTAAATTGTCTAGCCTTTGTCTAATTTTGAACTATAATTATGTACTTGATAATAAGTAAAGTACTAGTATCATGTAATTTTTATCTAGATGCATCTTCTAATGCATCATTTTAAAATATTTTTTAATGTAGTAAAATATATGTATCATAAAAGTCCCCATTTTAAAATACACAATTCAGTTATTAAGTACATTCACAATGTTGTACATTCATCACCCCTATCCATTTCCAGAACTTTTCATCATCTCAAACAGAAGCATTAGGCCCATTAAAATGATAACTCCCCATTTCCTTAATAGCCTCTATCATTCTTCTGTCTCTATGAAAATTAAATAATTAATTTTAAATTATTTTAATTAATTTTAAAATTAAAATATTTAATTTTATTTAACCATTCATTTATTGATTTACATTTAGGTTGTTTGAATCTTTTTTTTAACATATTTTAAAATTTTTTTACATCATTCTTCATTTTGTGCATTTTCATCTCAGTTATGGGTGTTTGAATCTTTTTGCTACTGTAAATGGGCAGTGGTATACAAATATCTTGCTTTAAATTTTTTGTTTTTATAGCTAGAAATAGATTTATTTTGATCCAATGGTAATTCTATGCTTAACTTTGTGAGGAACTATATTGTTTTCCACAGTGATTGCACCATTTTACTCTCATATCAGCAATTCAATGCACACCCTTTCCAACATTTATTATTTTCTCCACACCCTTTCCAACATTTATTATTTTCCTTCTTTTCAATAATTACCATCTTAATGGGTGTGAGTGAATTCCATTGTGGCTTTAATTTGAATCTTCCTAATGATTAGTAATGTTGAACATCTTTTCATGTGTTACTGGCCATTTGTATATCTTTTTTGGAGAAAAAGCTATTTAAATTCTTTGTGTATTTTTGAATAGGACTGTTTGCTTTTTTGTTGTTGATTTGTTGGAGTTATTTATATATTCTGGATGTTGATCCCTTGTCGTATTTCTCTGATCTCTTCAGAAACAGAGCAGAATTCTATTAAGATTTGCAAATTTTTCTTCCTTTCTGCATACTGCCTCTTGATAGTGTCTAAATATACTACTTTTTATCCAGACATTTGGCATTGCAAAGACTAAAACCAAGAACTTACCATAAGCAGGTAATAAATTATGAGTAAAAATTATCCAAGAATCTCTCCGTAGGTAAGTTGCTTTTTAGGGTGATGAAATGCATGCATGCTTAGGAGTTACATGCTCCTTTTTGACCACATAGTGTAATAAACTAAATCAGTAATTTAAAGACAATGGTTGCAACTTCAGTTTATACAACTTAAAAAAAAAAAAAAAAGCCACTCTGAGGCCCTCCCTGGTGGCACCAGGGGTAAAAGTACAGCACTGTAATGCTAACCTGCAGCACAAGTTTGATCACCAGCCAGGGAGCTGACCCACATGGTGCAGCAGACCTCTCCTGTTTTGCCCTCAGCTGTGTGTGTCAGGAGATCTGCCTGTTCTGCTCCCCACTCTGTCTCTGGTGAATCCTCTCACAATGCCTCCCTGTACCTCTGTCCTGAGGACCAGTTCTTGTATGCATAAATAAACAAATCTTTAAAAAACAAAATCTGACCCACTGTTTAAACACAGGTTTCTCATTTAGAAGGATTTCAATTAAGATTTTTTTTGACATTTTGATGATGTGAAAGTGGTAAGCTCTCAGTGGATAACCCTATCTCCCTATTTTGAATTTGAATGTGATCATTTCCAAAACTAATATATGTGGTACATTTACATCTTCTGGCTCCAAGTCAGCCAAGTGATCGGGAAAGTTAGTGATTAATACTCTACAGTGTGCGGTGTTGCTAGTTTATTTGACGATATAGTCAAATGATCATGGGTTTATCGAGGAAGATGGTACTTTTGTTTTTTACCTAGTGTATTTTTTTTCACTCAACTACAACACAGTGGAATGGTAAACTAGTAATCATAATGGAATGTACAAATCAAACAGCATCCTTGGGGCCTAATATTAAACAATGCAGAACTCTAGTGCGAAGATGGTTAAATCGGAATTTCAAGCATTTCCCCTACCATCTTTTATCTACAGGAAAGCATAAATCAGAAAGTGGAGTTCCAGAGAAAAGAAACCATTTTGGCTAATTCAATTAAACATGCAGGTAGATTTTTGCCAATACTGTCAGGTACCACTATCATCCTCATGCTATCCCCTAGAAAAGTACTAAGCTCAAACTTCATTTGTTGCTTTGTTAGTGTTAATTTTTTTTTTTTTTTTTAAAAAGAACATTGATCGTGATCATAGTGGCTTGGGGGAAGAAGCCAGCATGACCCAGAAAAAAGAACATGAGCTCTGGCTGTAGACAGATATTGATTCACATCCTAGTTCTTCTATTTACTATGTGACTTTTAGAGAAGCTGTGAAGATTGGTTGAATCACTAATGTGAAACTCATGAATACGGAAGGGGAAAGTCCTAGTCTAAGTAGTTCTGCATAGCTCTGATCTGTGTTGCTGAAGGATTACATGATCTCAGGGAGATTTTTTGGACAGGAGAGTGAAAGAGGAGGAAGGAAAGACAGTGCAAAGACGTGCTGCCTAGTAGTTTTACTGCTTGCAAGTTTGCTGCTCAGTTCTGTGACGTCTTCTGTGGACCCCTGGGAAGTGTCACTCAGAAGTTTCCACCTGGAAAAAAAGAGAGTATAACTTATCAGTTGGTTTCCATTGGTCAAGGGCCAGCTCCATGGGCAGGAACTGTTTTTATGCATGAAGCTTCTAAAAGCTTGCATGGAACAACTTACCACAGAGCAGATTTGCAAGGATCTACAAAAGGAATCTAGAATGTCTGGAAATAGCTGGTAGAATTCAAAATGCAAACATGATGTAACCCACAAATATATTACTTACAGGAATTTGTTATACATAAATTTGTAGTAGTAGATGCAAGTATCCATATGAAGTAGATGGCCAGGTTCTAGCACTGTAAATGAGCTGCCTGAAAACTTATTTCTCTACAATGGGTTCTTAGGAGTATTAAATAAGTTAAAGCATGTGATAGTTACTGAACAATGCCTTGCATATGAAATTTATTTATATGCATATAAAAACTGAAGTACAAGCCAGAGGTACAGGGGGGAGGAATGAGAGGATTCACCAGAGACAGAGTGGGGAAAAGAACAGAGAGATCTACTGAAGTACACTGCTAAGGAGAGCAGCAGGTGAGGCAGAAGAGGTCTGCTGCGCGATGTGGGTCATCTGCCTGGCTGGGGATCAAACTCAGTTGCTGCAGTGGCTGCAGTTAGCTCCAGAGAGCGGTGTTTTAACCCCTTGCAACACCAGAGAGGCCCCATATACTAAGATCTTAATGCATGCCAATGCAGGATATTTTTTTTTCTTCTTCTTTTTTTTATTAAAAAGTTTATTTTTAGGCCCTCCCTGGTGGCGCAGCGGATTAAAGCACAGCACTGAGAATCT
>NW_004567108.1:16587766-16624217 GCF_000260355.1 Condylura cristata | reverse complement strand
CCATGTTTTTCCAATTGTAAATAAAGCAGCAATAAACATGGGGGTACAAGTATCTTTTTCAATCAGTGTTTTTGTGTCTTTTGGATAGATACCTAGGAACAATGCAGGATATTTATTAAAGCTACTATACTCACTAACTAAAGATCAATTAAGTACATGACCATTTATAAATAAATTACAGTATGGCCGTACGGGGAACTATGATATGCAACCTATGCTGTAAAGAGCAAAAAAGGAGATAAAGTAGAAAGAAGCATGTCTATTATGCTCTCATTTATACAAATGCATATGTAAAACGGAGATGCTTAGACTTTACCAAGAGCTGCTTCTCTGCATCTTAGGCACATGGGCAATTACTCTGTGGCTACATGGAACATGTTGGACCCTGGCCAGTGTGAGTGCAAGTAGGAGCAAACAAGTTCCTGTGTGCAGCCTTCCAGCCCTGGAACCCGCATGCTGAGAGGGCTGTATCACAAGGTGAAGCAGCTTAATCATGTAGCTTATTCAGGCACTGCGATTTGCGGTTAAATCTGCTACACAGTATAATTCAGCCTGTCTTGATTATTATAATATGATTCCATGAATGAGACAAGGAAAAATTAAAACACCAGTTGTCCTTGAGGAGGTGAACTGGGGGACCACGCCTTCTCAGCGGGAAGGAGACTTATTTTGCCCTCTATACTTTTATATTACTTGAAATTTTAAATGACAAGTGTGAAAACATTTTAAAATTTAACTTGGAGCCATCAACCCTCCATAAAACTTCAATTCTGCAGCCTTCATCTCAAACAAAAGCCAAAGCAAAGGTAAAACCATTTCCTTTATTTTTTTTTCTTTTCAGATAAAACAACAGAAGTTACTTAGGTTGATTATGTTATTTTCTCTAAGAATTTCTCCAGCTTGAACCTTTTGGGCAGGGAAGGCAGAAAAGATAACAGAATGGAATGTGTGTGCATGTGTGTGGTGGTGGATAGTGAAGAAGTGGGGGAATTCTGCTCTGGAGGTTTCCAAAGGTACAGAGGAGGATGGAAGAATAATTGCTGTAATCAGGGAGTTAGACACTTAAGGGAAAGATTTACAAGTTATGACAGGGTCCGTGAAATGGCAGGTGCTAAAGTAATAGGTAGCATGGTTTTGATATTTGAATACAAGTGCCATAAAATTTGGTCTTACAATATAGTCTAGATTATTTCAAAATACCTGGCATATTTCATAACATATAGTTACAATGAAAGGAATCTGTCATTTCTCCCATAGGAGCTTTTGTAAAGAAATTTTTATTCTTCTGTAAATTTTATCTGCAAGGGGATGCTATAATATAGTACTGATCAATTGTGAGCAAGCTGGATATTTGTTAGGCAGTTATGGACAAAGAGGATGGCAGGTTCACGCTAAGGATGAAAAATGGAAAAGATAAAAGATAACCTTGACAGACAACTCAGTGAAGAGGGAAATGGAAAGTATTTAAAGAGCCTGATTCATAAACAGGCCATTTTATGGGGATTGCATCTAAAATAACAAATGATATCTATATAGGTGATTTCCTTGAGTTACAGAAAATTTTTCTTGTTGACTAGAGAAATTATGGCATTTTGGAGAATAGATAAAATTCTTACCAGCAAAATAATAGGAACTTCTCAATAATACTGTAACAAATGTAGGAGAAAATTAATCAAAGTTATCCAGCACCTACTGTGTGAGTAGACAGTGGAATGCGTACTATTTAAATAGCTGCATGAGTAAGATCAAGATCTTCAAATACTTCTGCTTCATTTGGAAGGAACTGGAATAATGGAAGATTCCTCATAAGAATGATGGAGCTAAAACAAGCTAATAATCATTGATGAATTGCAAGGTCAAGAATGAAAGTGGTATAGAGATTGAGAAATGTGAAAGCTCAGAGCAGGTCCTCCCTGGTGGCACAGCGGCTGAAGCTCAGCCTTGCAAGCGAGCCGCAGTTGCTTCAGTGTAAGTTTGATCCCCTGCCCCGGAGGTGATCCACATAGCGTGGCAGACCTCTCCCCTCAGCAGCATACTTTGCCTGTTCTGCTCCCCAGTCTGTCTCTGGTGAATCTTCTCACCACCCCTTACCCCAGTTCTGTAAGCATAAATAAATAAATCTTAAAAAAAGAAGAAAGCCCAGAGCAGGAAGACCTGGATTACAATTGGGTTGTCATTTCTCAGTTTGTGCCTTTGTGCATGCTTATTTAACTTGCTTCTGTTTCTTAAATTACAGAGTAAGAATGGTAATACCCACCTTGCAGTTTGGGAGAAGTGTATCAGTTCTATCCTAGTGTGCACAGATCCACTTTTTGCCCTTTCTGGGTGTTATGGATTGAATGTGCTCCTGTGTTGAAACCCTAACCTCCATTATGACTGCATCTGAAGACAGGATCTTCAGGGGATAGCTAAAGTTACAAGAGTTCATAAAGGTGGGCTCTAATCCAATAGGTCTGTGGCCTTAGAAGGAAACAAGAGAGAACACTCTCCTCCATGTGAGGGCCTGGCAAAAAAAGCAGCTGTCTCTAAGCCAGTAAGAATCATCACCTGAAATTGATCTGTTTGGCACCTTGATTTTGCACGTCCCAACTTCCAGAACTGTGAGAAAAACATTTCTGTTAAGTCACCCAGTCTATGGCATTTTGTTACGCGGCAGGTGCTGACTGAGACATCATCAGGTTCCCATGTCAGGAGGGCCAAACCAATGGCAGGTTCAGGAGACTGAAAAGTGGGAGGAAAGGAAAAAAACAGAATACTTCTCTCCTCTCTGCTTTGACAGCATCTCCAGTAACAGGCATGCTTCTTTCCTGATGGCATCTGTATTTAAGCTAACTGTGCAACTAGCTTCTGGGAAGCCCAGCCCTGGGCTAGCTACCTGCTCCCCCTTTTGTCTTTCATGCCTACGGGTGCTAATAGCTTCTGCTGTTACCAGTTACTGGGTGGCTTCACTGTCTTCCATTTCAGCTCTTTTATTGCTTATGTTATTAATTTATGGTATTAAATTCTCATATCAGATAGGCAATTATGTTCTCAATTTGGGGAATGAATCATGATGAAGACAAAAAGTAATTTTAAAATGTGGCATTGTGAGGCTATGATGTGTCACACAAGCACTAACTCTACATCCACACACACATATCTGTCTTTGCCTGTCCTGCCCATGATGCTTGTATGACCTTGTTTGTGATGTCTTCTTTGATCTAGTTAATTATTCCAGAAGACCCTAACATGGCCCTTCGAGGGTCACACAGGTGACCTAAACATAGCCTCTTTCTCAGAAACTGAGGTTAAGAAACACAGAGTGGGGACATTCTAGCTGGGGTTGTCACTGGAGAAGGGAAACTAAGCTATGAAGTCAGGATGACCATGTTCTGAACAGTAGAAGAATCTAATTAATTAGGTGAGGACCATGAAGTGGGTCATGTGACTCCTGAGTATTTGAAAGTGTATTGTCCATTCACATAGCTTTCCATTCTCCAGGACTGGTTTTATACAAGGCTTGTCTTGTAACCCTCATATTCCATGAGATTCTTCTATATGCTTTCCATAAATATATCTTCACCAGGGCTAAGCTATTTGAATATATATGGATTGTTGTTGTTTTTACTAGAATAATACATGCATTTATATGTATACACTTCCCCTCCTCTTCAGACTTGGAGCTGCCTTTGAAAACAGTAAGCTTATGTGGGCAAAGATGAGTTACATGGAATTGTGTTCAGGATGAACAGCATGAACAGGAATTCCTATGTGAGAGAGATGAGAATAGATTTTCTACATTTCTTCTGACTGCTCTGCTTCTTAAATAATATAGAGAACATCAAGATGACCTAAAGGTTCAGGCAAAATTGTTTTAAATGCAAATATAGTTGGAATTTTATATCCTTTATTCTTTATAGTTAGCTAATAATGTTGGTGTTCCCTGAAGTCTACTTTGAAATAATATAATTATAACATTCAAAACAGAGCAGCAGAGATGATTACATGAAAATATATTAAAAACTAGATTTATAAGTAACAAATTTCCTCCATGCCCTGGAGGTCATGAAAATGAAGGGGAAAAAATTCACCAGGTTTTCAAAAATCGGGTTAGAAAGAAAACACAGTAAAGAAAGCTTCTCTGTGGAAACTACTCTGCTTGTAATTTCCTGGAGATACATTTTTGAAACTCAGAGGACCTAATGGATCTCAAATACCTTATACAACAGTTCTGGTCTCCTTCTCAAAAGCCCTCCTTTAAGACCTGAGCAAGTGTCACTTTTCTTCCCCACAGGAGGGAACAGTTCAGCGCTGTCTCTTACTTTCTTTTGTGCAAATGGCAAGGCCTCAGCTTTCCCCAGCTGTTGGCTGTTTCACTGCTCAGCCTAGACTTGAATTGTGAAGAGGAGAAATGGCTTCTACTCACTGAGTAGAGAAAGTGGAAAGTGCTTCCTTCCAGAGCACCTCCCTCACTGGATTATTTTTTTGTTACCTAAGAAGTAAATAGATGGCACCTGGAAAACGCACAGGTGAACTGGGTTCACGTTAGGACGCACATTTCTTATGCTCATGAGACTCCTCCCAATCCTTTTTACCTTACAAAGTTCAGCCCAAGGGATGGCACTGAGACTTTTGGAAAGGTTAGTGTAGATGCCAGTTAAAGTCTTTTGGATGTGCAGATTTCACCACATTTGGAAGGTGATGGGAACTCTCAGTTCATTTTACCCAATTGTAAAATGGGGTACCCATTTTGAGGCAAACTTGGCCAGAGCCCATCCAGGGAGTTTCCTGAGGCTCTGGAGTTTGTTAATAATGCAAATCTGTAAGAATACTCCAGCTCTCCTCCCTCTTGCTCATTTTGAGGTTAAGATAATGGGGTGTAGATAATGGAAGTCTAATGTTCCCCCCCGTTACCAGCTATGTAATGGCCTGAAAAAGACATACGCACAGAATCACAAAATGGTTGCATTCCCCTCCCCTACAAAAAAGGGTATAGTTTAATCTGTGGTAGACAATGTGTGGCAGGTGTCATCAGTGTCCTAGGCGGGTGCCTGGAGTTTTCCTGAACCCTTCCCCAGTGGCCAACATCTGCATCTTTGCCTGAGAACTCTTCTAACACCCACCTAAGCCTCTGCTGTGGAAAACCCTATTGCTTCAGTACTACAAAGAAGACTCAATATTCTGTCCCTCACCTAAGTCATTCCCTTCCTTACATCATTTTCCTGTGCCTTTACCTGTATTATTTCACTTCCAAAATAAGCTAGTTGCATTCATATTCTTATCTCCAGGTGACTTGTAAGGAAATAATCTGATTAGAGCTGGTAAAGTTCCTTTTGGCCCTGAGCCCTACTCTTCCCCTTCTGCAGTAAAACTGAATACTTTAGAAGGAAACAGCCACTCCTCAAACTGCTTGGTTTGAGGAGTCAATTGGCTCCACCATGCTTGCTTCTTCTCCAACTTTGTTCTCCCTTGTTTCTTCTTGATCTTGTACACACTTGATCCCAGCACCACTTCAGGACTGACAACTCTGACCCTGACTTGAAGAACTCATGACATTGTAGGGGAGAAAGCCATGACAGCAGATTTGACTAGTAGACAAACAAGGGACATAACTTAAGTGTTATGGAAACAGAAGACAAAGCAGCTAATTATACCAGGGACTATTGAAGATGGATGAGCCAAAAGGCTCTAAAAAATAAAAGGGAGCTTCCAAGCCAACAGCTAGAGCAGCGATGTTTCAGGCAGAAGGACCACTGTGTCTACTTGCCTCTTTGAAACACTGGAATTTTCCTTTTTAGACAAGTAAACATGGTGGGATTGGTTGTGAACTTGAAAAGATTCCATATGAGTTCCTTGATAGCTACTGAAGAAATAGAACCTATTAAGAAAGATAGCATTCTGGAAAAAAAAAAGTTTAAGCTAATTTCTCTTTTAGAAACCATCCTTATAGAGATGTAAGTATTTATTTCATGTGTATGAATTGAGAGCTTTAATGGAAAAGCTACATAATTTAAAATAATACCCACAAAAAAATGTTAATGAGGGTCAAAACACAAAGTCAACTTGGTGTATATATTGTTTTTTGATTAAAGGGATAGAATACTTAGAGTTCAAATTTCAAAAGCAATTATCAAACAAGTTGGGACAAGGTATAAAGCCAGGCACTGATTTTTCACCTGCAAAATACCATCTTTTCTTTTGAAGTCCTTGTCACTCTTACAGCATCATTATAGAGTTAAAATCTTCATTTTGGAGAGTTTTGAGTTGTGATGGGGGTTACTTTTGTTACAGAGCTAAACATGAATTGAAGACCACTTTCTCTTTCTATGGATAATTTAAAAAGTTTAGAGAGTTTTCATGGTACTCACAGTTAATACGAAAATTTTTCATTTGGATATTTGCATTTGTTAAGGCATTAGATATTCATAGATTAGATACTGTGTAGGAAAATAAAAATAATGAATATGTGACTCTCTCCCTAGACCTACCATTTGTTAGCTTTCTATAGGTTAGGTTAAATTCTGGGTTATGCTGGTTGGTGAGGTCCTTTTGGCCCCAAATTCAGCTCCTTTCTCCTTTTCATTATCTCTAGTGCCAGTGCTGAGGAACTGGTAGTCTATGCCTTGAGAGTTATTTCTTAAAATGTAATAAACACCTTAGGAAACAGATTATGTAGTTGTAACAGTAGCAAATACAGTACAGTACTTGCCAATTACAGTAGCTTAAACAAAATAAGATGATTTCTTTCTTCATAGAAGTCTAGAGCCCTTACTCTGACATCACCACACTCCCTTCCCCAGGCTTTCAGGAGTCCTAGTTGGTTACTCTGATGTTATTAACACTCAGATTCTAAACCCTTTGTTGAAAATAGCTGTTTCAGCTACAAGCAGTGATAAATTCATTGTAAAATGAACAAAGATTCAGTGCAAGGATCTTCCTCTCGCTTGGGTCCTTTCCATAGGTTATATAATGTTCAAGGTACTGCAGGCTTATCTGGGATATGACTATAGGGGTTCTTTTTGTGCCATGGACCCCACTGGCATTTTAATGAAATCTAAGAGTCCCTTTCTGAATAATATTTTAAAAACTTAAAGTAAAGGACATAGGATTACAAGGAAACCAATTATATTAAAGATCAATTATCAAAATATATTTTTAAAATGTGATCTAGAAATATATGTGCTTCTTTATTCATCATTAAATAATAAGATTTAGAAATGGGCTTAGTAGTTACCATAATTTTGAAGTAGTAATGAACACAAACGACATTTCACATATTTACATTAGTTGCAATGTCATGTTGAACATATCTCATTTCTGTTGATGACAAAGTTACAGGCAAAGCAAATACAACTATGTTTTATTGCCTACAATTATAGAAGGTAAAATTATTAAGATTATACTCCCCACAGTAGGAGATCTGAATGCTGCATTTTCATAAACCCTACGTTGGTTTTCTATTTAAGAGAGAGCAATTATCCTTGTATTTGATTGTCTTTATTTTCCACCTCAGTTAGTTTCTCTCTGTGTTAATCTCTTTGAACTTTTATCTGTATATATTATGATTATCTTAGGACTTTCCTCTGTCAATAATTCAGTGTTTTAATAGAGACTACTTTCTTTCTTATACAGTTACTTGTTTTCTAATGATGCTATTTTAGTCCTCAATTTTTCATCGAATCCCTTTTTATTTCATTTTGGTCTTTTATTTGATTTCTTGTTTTCTGTAATGGATATTCTTACTCATATTTTAAACAGAGATGCATATTTAAGGAATTGCCTCCAGCTCCTTGAATTAGGTTTTCTTTATTTATAAACTATTTGTTTCTTTGTTCCCTTTCTGCCCCCCTTCCCCTATGGTTTGCTTTCCATTCTGGCATTCTTCCTTTTTAAACTTTGTCAAATTTGGTTTTCATACAATTCATTTCCCTATTTGGTTCTGTCTATATTTTATTTGCTGTATTATTTCTACTATATCTGAGACCACTATTTCTTCTGAATTGCAATGGGAGTTGGGAGTTTTGTTCTTCACCAACCTGAAGAACTACAGCTGCAGTGTGAATATATGTGTGTTTGGAGGGGAGGTGGTGTCTTAGTTCCTTCATCCAGATTTTGTTAAATACTACAATTCACCCACTGCTTTACAGTGTGTATACTATGCCGTGCGCCATCCCTTATATGGTATTGAAGTTGTTATGACTGTGAAAGAACCCCAGATTTGTGATCTTTGTTTTAACCTCTTCCAGTTTCCATTACTCCTCAGTGAAAAGGGAAATTAAAAGAGAAGAGACAGACAGGGGTATCATGGGTTTGCTTCTCTTCAGACATGGGATGAGCATATTCAGACTTCATTACAGTATCTGAATGATTGAGGTGTTAGGACCTGAGACTGTTGCCCCAGAATCAGTGTCTTTGCTGTGTCACTTAATTTTGAAGTTTATAGCATTAATTTAAACATTTTTCTTGTTTAGTGGCTACTTGCACATTTTTGGATCATTCTATTAGGAGAAACAGGATAGAAATTTTTGAAGATGTTTCAATCTCCCACCTCGTCCATATTTCTGGTTCTTAGTTTTTTAAATAATAAAAGGGCTTAAGTACATCTAATTTAAAGAGTTAAAATGATGACAAAATGCACTAGTATTTCCAAAGTACCTAACACAGTATTTGACATAAGAAAGGTAGATGGTAGCTAGTGGAATGCATTTAATTTAAATAAAATGATATTTTGATGAAGTATAACTCAACGAATCTAGAAAAATAATAAAATGAGTAATTATAATAACATCTTTATATATACTATTAAACATGAAATATATACATCAGTTAAATATCTTTCCCTCAGAATAGGTCCATATTGCTAACCCTTAAATATACCAATATTTCTATTACCAACAAAGGACAACAATATTTGAATCATTAATTCAAGTACTCAAAATAAGTATCATGCTTAGGCCACAGAGATCATTAAGATTGACCCCCTAATTCATTACCTAAATTATGATCCTTTTAGGTGAGTTAGGAAAATTAGGAAAAATCATAGCCATCTGTATAAAACATGTCAGTACATTTGTAGCCAATTCTTGATTGTCCATGTGAGGGTTTTGGGCCTGTTTGATTATCAGTGCCTTCCAGATGATGTCCAGAAACAAAAAAATATTCTGTTCTTTGGTACTGTGCAAAACTTTTTTTTTTTTTCCTATTACTGAAATTTAGACCAGATGGTGATTCCCAAGCAAAGTCTTCTATTAAGGAGAGTTTGTAAACATCCACCTCTTTTAATACCAAACCCATGTTAGAAATCTGTGCTGCTTGTTCTATGAGCCTTCTGGAATAATGATACACTTACCTTTCTTAAATGGAATGTGAAAGGGAAAAACTTGTAGATTTATTTGCTCAAAGAATTAAATACATGTGGACTTATATAAGTTTGATTAAAACATGTATGCATATTTAAAAAGTGATAGAGCAGGCCCTCCTTGGTGGCGCAGCTGGTTAAAGCACAGCACTAAGAAGCTAAAGCCACTTTCGCCTGCCCGGGAGGCGACCACATGGTGTGGCAGACCTCTCCTGACCCGCCTGCTGCTCCCCTCAGCAGTGTGCTTCGTAGATCTGCCTGTTCTGCTCCCCGCTCTGTCTCTGGTGAAGCCTCTCGCCGCCCCTGAGCCTTTGGCCTGTACCCCAGTTCTGTAAGCACAAATAAATAAATCTTTTTTTTTTTAAAAAAAAGTGATAGAGCAGAGAATGAACATTATTCTCCATGTTTTCTTCCTTTGTGTCTTCCCACCCTCACCTAGCCCCCCCCATATAAGACTGTCAATTCCTTTGAGAGTTGAAATTCAGTCTTATCCATTCTTTTATTCTCCTTTTTGCCTCTATCACCTAGCACAGTGTCTGGCACATAATATGTGCGTAAATATTTTTTGGGAAAAATCAACATGTGTATTTGATGTATGAGCTGAATAACCACTCTGATCTGACTTACTGACACCATTTCTGAGTATGTCAGGTCTAAAAATGAGAAACTACGTAACATTGGAATCCTGTATTACAAGCAGCGTCTCATACTACTAGAGGAACTGGGGTCACGTATTCTTGAAGATTCTTGATAGTGAGAGCCAAGGGAATCATTTTGCCACATCCTATTGGGAGAACTAGATTCTAGAAGCCTTTTGGAGAGCGCATTGTGAGTGTATCTGACATCTTCCACAGGTATTGAGAGTATTCATAGCGTGACTATTCGCGTCCTTAGATTTCATATCTATGTCCTGACAATCGCCTTTTGTCAAAAGTCTAATGACTCCTTTTTTTTTATTACTGAAGTGTGTGTGGGTGTGGGTGTTAAACAATGTGCTCAGCCAATAAGCTTCTAGCTATAGAGTCAAAGAAAATTCATGACTCATATTTTCTTGGGTGTTCCCACTTTTAGTGATGGGTAGCTTATGCAAGTCAAAGCTGTTTCATTCTCTGAAATTAACAGGTGTTTACCTACTATTGTGTCTTAATAGACCTCCTTTCACAATTGGTATTATTTTCTAGGACCAAAGGGTATTGAAGTGCTGAACATGCTTTGCACTTTCTAGTTTCCATACATTTGTTTATCCTCATTCTCACATAGGGAATGCTGTATGTTGAGGTCACTTCTCTCCTTTTAAAGTCCTTGTCAAATTCGTGCTGCAGTGGCTGTGGATAGCTTCACAGTATGGTGACTTAACCCCTTGCACCCCCAGGGAGGCCCTGGTGAATCCTCTCACCCCTGAGGCCCAGCTCTTCTATGCATCATTCTATCAATCTTTAAAAAAATGTTTTTTAACAGCCCATGTCAGGGAGTGGAGCCGGGAATGGGATCAAAAACAGTGGGGGGGGGGGCGGGGAGGAAAGTGCACTGGATTATGGTGATGGTACATGGGTGATTTGGTGATGGGAAGCCCAAAGGGATTGCAACTGAGATGGAAAAATGCACAAAATGATGGGAAAATAAATACTATATTATTCAAAAAATAAGAATAATTTTTTAAAAAAGGAAGCCCATTTCAAATGCACTCAGATCTCATGAAGTGTATTTCATTTTAGTGCCTTTTATCTCAGATAGCTTTTAAAGTGGAAACTGCATATATGTATTTAGGGTGAAAGTGTAGGGAACAGTCTGATAGGAAACCAAGAGAAGCTACAGGCAGACAGGCATACAGTACTTGAAAAGACCATTCCGTAATAAGTATCTAATAATCCTGCCCTGGGAATACATCTTTAGGACTCACATTGTGTATGTTATGAGCTTACATGTCCTAGTATTTTTCATTTGTTAGGCAGATTGGAGTGGGGATTTGAACTGTATCAGGTGGTATTTAGCATATAAGTCCTGAAAATGTTATGGATTCACACATTGAGGGCATAAAAGAAAACCAGTCAAATCAAGCAAAATAAACTGAGATTTTCAAATAACTTGAATGATTGTTAGCTTAGTTGATGCTACTCCTCTTTGGGTGATCAGATCTCACTCTTCATTAGTTATATTAATCCATAAATTCAAAGAAATTTTGTGGCATTTATTCTATGACAATAACCATGGTCCTAGATTCACACTCTACTAAATGCTGTGTCATTTTTACTGACATGGGGACCCGGTAAGGGTTTGGACAATATACAGAGCATTTAATATATTTTAAATCATGATTTAAGACACTAACCAAAAAAAAAAAAAACAGCTAATGTAATCTCTATTTTTGTGATGTGATTACAGTTTGTTTGGAACTGTTGTTTTGTGCTGTCCAATTGGTTCTGAAATCGCTTGCTAAATGTTACTGCTGCATGAAAGTGTCTTCCATTCAAAAAATGGAAGGCATGCTCTCTTTCACAAGGTACTCCTTTAAAAATAATTTCACCGTTTCTTTGAAGATAATGATTTAAAATTATCCTGTAATGTTCTCATCCACTTCTTCAGTGAATTCAGTAGGTTTCCTGCTCCCTTACTCTGATACTTTTAAAGTGATCTACCTATGTTTTCATTCCTCTTAGGGTTTCCTGTCATGAAATAATTGTAGAATTTTATTTTATTTTATTTTATTTTTTAAAGATTTATTTATTTATTCATACAGAACTGGGGTACAGGCCAGAGATGCGGAGGGTGAGGGGATTCACCAGGGACAGAGTGGGGAGCAGAACAGGCAGATCGATGAAGAGAGCAGCGGGCGGGTCAGGAGAGGTCTGCCTTGCCATGTGGATCTCCTCCAGGGCAGGCAGGGATCGAACTCATGCGGAAGTGGCTTAAGCTTCTTAGTGCAGTGCTTTAACCTGCTGCACCACCAGGGAGGGCCCGAATTTTATTTTTTACTCATAAAAAAGATAGGTCTGTGGTTATTGATAATTATTTGGTGTGAAAATCATGATACTCATAGTGACGGTGGGGACAAATCCTGCCTTTACATTAACCTAAGTAAGGAGAAGCAAACAGCTTTATGAAACATTGCTGTCAAGGAAGAAAAATCAGGATGATTAAAGAAAGATTAAAGAAATACAATCAACTGCAAAGAGTGAAGTGATAATCTAACTGGGGGGTTATTGTGTGCATGATGGAAAAATATTTTTTGCAAACGCAGGGATTATATGCAAACTGCAGGGGAAATATGCAAAATATTGTACTTTCACATCTGTGGAGAATTGTGTGGTGATTTAAAATATGTCAGCTTCTTTGACACTCTCCCCTTCAAGCAGTGGCACTTACAATCCCCCTTCTCAACTGTGTGCTGGACTTAGTGATTCACTTGGAGTGACTAACGGGGAGGGATGGTGTGTAACATGGGAGATGAGGTCATGTAGGTCACTGCAGCTTCCTTCTCTCTTGGTTTGCTTGTTTGGGGGGAAAGCCAACTGCTATGTTTCTAGGACACTTGGGAAGCCCTGTGGAGAGACTGATGCAGTGAGGAAATGTGGCTTCTTGTTAATAGTGAGAATCTGTGCATTTGTCAAAGGCCTGTGAGTAAGCTATCCTGGAAATGTATCTTTGGACCCCAGTCAAGTCTTCAGATAATTGCCAGCCTGGCTGATATCTTGACTGCAATCACCTGAGAGCGCTGAGCTGCGAGCACCGAGCATCACCAGAGAGCACTGAGCAGAGCACTAAGTTTTGGGGGCAATTTTTGGGAATTGATAACTAACCTAGGGCCCTCCCTGGTGGCGCAGAGGGCTTAAGTGCAGCACTGCAAGCTATCTGCAGCCACTTCAGTCCAAGTTCAATCTCCGGCCCCGGAGCTGACCCACATGGCGCAGCAGACCTCTCCTGACTCCTCCTCTGGTCTCCTCAGCAGTGGACTTCATCAGTCTGTCTGTTCTGCTCCCTACTCTGTCTCTGGTGAATCCTCTCACCCCACCTGCACCTCTGGCCTGTACCCCAGTTCTGTGTGCATAAATAAATAAATCATTGAAAAAAAAAAGATAACTAACCTAAATTCCATAATAGGATTAATGTTCAGAACTAGAATAAATTACAGTTATTTCAATCCAAAAGAGGGCTAATATAATGAGTTGCAAGGACTGGAGATGGGGTATTTAGGCCACATTTGCAGAATAAAACCACTATACTTGCCTTAAGGGGAGATGCCACCTCTGTCACTATCAGGAAAATGAAAAAGTGAGGTTCCCCTGGAAAGCTGACTTCAGAGAGTTCTGCTAAATGAATGAGGAAGCCGCTGCCACATTGCCACTGCTACAGTATCCACAAGGTTCCTATCTAGATACAGGAATGTGACTACAAAATAAAACTCTAGAATCAATAAAGCATCAGGAAAAATGTCTCTGCTTTACTGCTGTCTTCCGAGTCATGTGAAAAAAATATCTGGCTGACAAAAGCATAACAAAACAAAAATCAAATAAAAAATTGCTGCCAGGATCCTAGCTTGAAGAGAACCTGAGAAATTTATGGACCTCTAGCCTCAATGGTATAGGAAGTCCCACCTCGTCAAATGCAGATATTTCTATAATTCATGACCTTTGTTCTTCTTCTCAGGGTAATATAATGAACACATTTTGATTCTTTTGAATCATGCTTTTAGAATTTGTTAAGCTAAATTATTCTAGGACTGATCACTTCCCAATACCAAGATAAGAGCCTTCCAAGCATTCTGGCCATGTCCTTCCTGGGCATGATGAGGCTTTTGGATCTGGGTGATGGCTCCAGACCCCATGGGGTGCCTACTAGTCCTTCTAACACTTTCACATAGTTTCCTGACCTAAGGCATTTTCCTCACATACATGGGGCAGTCAGTACTCTACTGAGCACCAAAGGAGCTCTTCCTCTGGGGAAATTTCTATGCAATTCTGTGCTCACCCATGTATCAGCATGCGAATTCTGACACCTTGCCTTCCCGGACTCTCAGTACCATCTTAATTCATGGAGTTCATCAGGCTCCACCTGGGTTTCTCCTCCTTGCATGACAACCTGAAACTCTCTCAAGCTTGGAAACTAAGGTAATGATTGGGTTTACCTCATTTGTTTTCTGTTTCTCAGGATCCTTTCCTTCATTGCTTGGCGTCTGGTGTCTTCAAAAAAGTTTTTTCTAATGCTTTGCCCTTTTCTTCTTAATGTTTTAGAATTGGTTGTTTCTGATGGGAAGTTAACACCATCACTCCATCTTGGCTCCATATTGATTTTTCAATCAGAGCCCATGTCACAGGCCATGGGGGAATCATTCCAACCTAACATAGCATCATTTCCCAGGTGACACCATAAATAAGTCCTCAGTAAGTCATCCCACTGTTTTATATGACTGATTGCTTTTTTGGGTGACAGCTCCATGGTGATTGCCATAAGCATCGATTCATGAGATACCTTCTTTTTCTGTACATTTAGCTCTTTGATCAGTAGTTGAGGAAACAGGCATTTAGTAAGTCTGTGGATGACAGGACTGGCAGAAATATGACAGATGAGTAAGAAAGTTCCTATTCAGAATACATCTCTATTTCTTTAGGACAATGTCTATTTCCGGTAATGGAAATTTCCAATGTAGTCAACTTTCTACCAGGTACTGGCTATTTCATGGTACAACAAATCATGGATTCATTGCTGATTTTTCCTGTTGGCCGACTGAGACCTCAGTGGGGGAGTAGCCAGATGAACTGTGTTAAGGGAAAGTCCAGGTCTGATACCACGGCTAGCTAGCTGTTTGTTCACAAGTTCACTGAGCAAAAGTACTGTGTGACTAGGGAAAGAAATCAACTGATATCCATGGATAGTTCCACTCACCCACCAGACTTTTAATCTTGTTTTATTTTCACTTTTTTTCTTTTTTGCAAAGAACTGGATGTAGGCCAGAGGTACAGAGGGTGAAAGGATTCACCAGAGACAGTGGGAACCAGAAGAGGCAGATTGACTGAAATACATTGCTGAGTGGAGCAGGGGAAGAGATGGGAGAGGTCTACTGGGCCATATGTGGGTTAGTTCCCTGTCCGAGGATCACACTCAGGCCATAGCAATGACAGTGCTGAAACTTAACCCCTAGGCCACTAGACAGGCCTGGGTTTTTTCACTTTTTTTTTTTTTTTTTTAAATAGTGTTCTATCCTACTGGATCCCCACTGAAGTAGCAGGCCTCTGAATTTCTCCGCCACATGTGTGCCTTATGAAGGCATTCCATTCCTATTAACCATTTGTTATATATAGACTTTCTAACCCCTTTATTTTCATTTATATATACACAGACATTCTACACTTATGTATTTTTCATCCAGCTGTTCTTCATCTTTTTTTTTTCCACTATAAAATATACAGTGGCAGGTTAATCAATTCTGACATCTAGACTTTCACTCCCCTCCCTCCAAATTCCCTAGTGAATTGAATGAAAGAGAGATATTCTGGAATGAGAACATACAATAGGATAACAGGCATCCTTGTTCAAGCTCAGTTAAACCAGATGCCAAAAGAATTTGTTATTAAGCATGGTGGGTGTGGCTTGTCTTTTTTTGTGCAGATTGGGAATTTGCAGGTGGGTCTGACTACTAGATTATTTTATTTCTGAGCCAGATGTGCTCACCAAGAGAAGTGGTACACACTTTCTGTGGCTATGTTTGCATGAATAAATTCCTCCCTCATTAAAAGCCAGGATTGGAAAACTCAAGGCAGTATCTTTTTCCTTCTTTCAACAGGTACAACTAGGTGATGTATTTATCCTTCAATGTATAATTTTCACTAAAATTTTTCATAGCTATTCTGGTTTTGTTTATTTGTCTCTAAGTCAGGATACTTACAGATCCATCCATATATGAATTTAGAGGCTTCTAAAAGCTTCGTTCTTTGAAAACAGCTGAAAAATAAAAGCATTCATTGGTTTTTATAGCTTGCAGTGACAAAAAAAAAAACTGGTTAAACTTGAAATATATGCCTGCAGATTTTCTTCTAATGTAGGACAAAAACAATCACAGGGTTAGTGGAGACACTGAAGCTAGGTCCTTAAGGGACATAGGAAGATGTTTCCTTTCCTAGATGTAGGGTATAGGACCATGATGGTAAGACTGCCAAACTGAATCCATGAAGCAACAGCCAAGGATGGTCAAATGAAAAGAAGACAAGGGACCTAATGGCACCATGAAGTCACAATTCCAACCCAGAGCCATCTGATCCACAACTCTTTTTCTAAAGGTTTATTTATTATTTATGCATACAGAAATAAGGTTCACGCCATAGGTGCAGGGACTTCACCAAACACAGAGTGGGGAGCAGATTGTACACTGGTGAGGGTAGCAGCAGGCAGGACAGGAGAGGTCTGCCACCACACTAGGTGGGTCACCTCCCTGGCCGGAGAATTCTAGCTTCATAGTGCTGCAACCTGTTGTGCCAACAAGAAGGGCCCTAAATGCACAACTCTTTTGTGTGGAAAACAAAACCCTTTCTTAGTTTAGGTGCTTTCCCCCTTCAATTTCCTATTCCTCAGAGCTGAAGGCAATTTCTAAAAAATCCCTAGATATTTAGTGCTTTTTAAAAAATCTCATGTTTGAGGACTCTTTCTGGTGGCGCAATGGGTTAAAGCACCTCATTATGAACCTCTCCGAAGCCACTGCAACAAGAGTTCAATCCCCATTGCCCAGCGAGGTGACCCACATGGTGCGGCAGACCTCCCCTGACCTGCCCGCTGCTCCCCTCAGCAGTGTACTTTGTTATTCTGCCTGTTCTGCTCCCTACTCTGTCTCTGGTGAATCCTCTCACTGCCCCCGCTCCCCACCTCTGGCCTGTACCCCAGTTCTGTATGCATAAATAAATAAATCTAAAAAAAAATCTCATGTTTGAAAGATCTAATAGGAAACCACATGGAATATGAAATTTCTTCCAACCATCTGCTGGGCTAGCAGTTACTACATTCTCATTTGTGAACAAATTTCAAATTAGTTCAATAGCTAAGTTTGAGAGATACAGACTTTAAAAAAAGTGGGCAGTGATGCTCACAAATGTTCTTATCCATTATTATTCAAGAAAGCTTAAAAGGAACCATAACTTGGTGGCCAGCATTTTTTTAAAAAAAGAGATGTATTTATTTATGCATGTAAGAACTGGGGTACAGGGCAGAGGTACAGTGGCGGGGGAGAGGATTCACCAGAGGTAGAGTGGGGAACAGAACAGGCAGATCTACTCTAATACACTGCTGAGGGGAGCAGTGGGTGAGACAGGAGCAGTCTGTTGTGTCATATGTGGGTTTGCTCCCTGGCCAGGGATTGAACTTGTGCTGCAGTGGCTGTGGCTAACTTCAGAGTGGTGACTTTATTTCCCGTGCCACAAGGGGAGCCCCCTAGCCAGCACATTTTAGATAAAGAAGCCTTCCAATGTGATTCACTGGCATAGAGTTCAGAGTGAAATCATGGGTTTTCTTTCTTGTTAGTGTTCAATGCAGGCTAGCTAGGTACCTGACTGCTAACTTGTTAGTCCATATGTCTGTGGATGTGCTCTAATACATCTGCAAACTATTTGCTACCAAATAGCTAAGAGACAAAGGGATAAAGAACTTATCCCTAAATATAAACCAATGATATCCTTAAACACAGCTTAATTCAGCTCTTTCTCTTCCATCTCCCCCTCATTTTTCTCCTTCTACTTAGTGGCAAACTTTAGTGAAGAAGACAGACAGTATGGTGGTTTACATTCTGGCACAATCTCTTATGGCCAGTTGGCATTGTGAGCAGCACTGAGATGAACAATTCAATTGGGTGTAGTCACTGTGGGGGATACGACTGTCAGTGCTTGCCCTCTGTCATTCACCAGCCTGAGCCCAATTTAAATCCTATTTATAGTAAGAAACATCGGTAATGACTCTGAACCCCAACTATCTGCACACGAGTGAGGCAGTGCTACTGAGAGTTCCTCAAAAAAAATCTCATATTCAATCCGGCAAAATTTGCTCAAGTGCTTTCACTCTGTTCTGTGAGTCCAGTTTTCCCTGTGTGACCTCAGCTGCCTTCGTCACTTTCAGCTGAGAAGGTGAATTACTGACTACCCACTAGTTATACCTTTCTTAGTAAAGACACTTAATGTTCTCACAGGACACAAAGTCTGGAGGAAAGCAGTTTGGAGGCTGAAACTGCACCGCTATGTAGCTCAGCCTCTTGGACTCTTCACCATGTCCCTTTCAGTGTGTTTACTGTCTGTCCCTGTGACATCACCCAGGGTTATCAGCTTGCCTCCAGGAGGGAATGAGAATAGCAGAAACAAAATACAGCTTCTTTAATTCTGAGAAAAAATCCTTTCCACAAGCAGCAGATATCACACCCTTCCCCCTACCACACACACCCCAAAATATTTCCTGTCACATCTCATTAGTCAGAGCAGGACCTCAGTTTCTATCTTCAAGGAAGTCTGAGAAAGTGATCATCTGGCCAAGAGGATCAGGATTGGATTCCACTCATTAATAACCCAAACTAGTCAGGGTTCTATTAGCAAGGAAAGGGGGACTTTGGTTGTGTAGTCAGCCAGTGGCATTTTCTGGGGGTGCTGTCTCCCCAAAAGTACCAGGGTCCAGAGCAGTGCAACTAAGCATAAAGAGACCTGGGCTTCAAAGCTGCTGTATCCAGATCCAGAGTTTTATAGTTTCATGCAATGCAAAGAGCTACTTTCGCTTGTAACACGGTGACTGAGCCCTTGACAACATCTTCCTGTCCCACACTCATATCCTTCCATGACAAAGAGCCACAGTGTTCCAGCAACTGAGCAGCTTCAAATGCACTCTTGGAAAGAGAACCACCTCTCTAGGGAACACCATTCTGCTGAGCTGTAAATTGCTGAACACACAGACATTATCATCCTCCAGAGCTAAAGTAGCCCCTAGTCCTTGGGAGCCAGGCTTGAACATTTTTTTTTTTTTTTCCAAATTGTGGTCTTTACATTTGTAAGTATACAGTCTGTAAAGAAAAATAATGCAGTCTCCTACTACTCACACAAAGCCAAACTGCTAGCTGCGTTGTAATGGCAGTTTCCAGCTTCCACATACCCTGTTAAAATTTCAAGCACCTTAAGCTTAAGTTTCAACCAGGGATCTGACATTTATTCTGTCCATTACCTTCTCCTAGCAGTTTCCGGGGGAAAAAACCCCTGCTCCTAAGCAATTGACTTGAGAATGGGCTCTCAACCCTGTGATGGTGGCAAAAGTTTGTTCCCTCTTCTATAGCACCTGTAATAAATAGTACAAATAGTGTATGATCCACATAAAACCAATTGATGGAACGCTATGAAATGCAAATTATGTGTGCATACACATATGCACGTATATATTTATTAACACGTGAATGGTTCAGGAAGACTTTAAACAAAAAGTAGAGCTTAGAACCATGAATAGGTTTTGGTCAAATGCAGAGGAAAAAGAAAAGGAGTGGGCAATCTGGAAGGGGGGTATTTACTGTCTGAAGGTAGGTACAAACAGGAATCAGAGATAGATAGGTAGGTTAGAGCTGATTAGCTGAGGAACTACAGCCATATTCCCGAGTATATAAATTATATAAATCCATAAAGATTCATTTCTGTTCTTTAAATCTCTTTTCTATTTTTGCTTATTATGGTTATTATGGTGGACTTCATTTTTAAATTTCTTATTTATGCATACAGAACTGGGATAAGGCCAGAGGTGCAGGCAGGTGAGAGGAGTCACCAGAGACAGAGTGGGGATCAGAACAGGCAGATCAACAAAGTACACCGCTGAGGGGAACAGTGGGTGAGACAGGAGAGGTCTGCCACGCCATGAGGTCACCTCCCTGGCTGGGGATTGAACTTGTGCTACAGTGGCTGCAGATAGCTTCATAGTGCTGTGTTTAACCTTTTGAGCCACCAGGTGAACATCTTAAGAATAGCTAAGTTATATGTATTCAATAATTTCTTTCCCTCTGCTCAGTTTCTAAATGTAACCGTGATCTGATCTGCTTTTTAAACAAATTCTGAATTCAAACGACTATAAATTAGAAGTTTTGCAAGATTGGGATTGTTTTACATTATTATTCGTATCAGTAAAGGAAAATGGGGATATAGAGTGAATTCTCTTGAACTTTCCCCAACTCATAAAACTCTTTGTAGTAAAAGAAAGTTTTAAGGCCTACTGATATCCTCTAGGCACATATTTGGGATGCCATCTCCAAATATACTATTTTATTTATTTAGCACCAATTTCCTTTCACTTAGAGGGGAAAATGATTGAGTTGATTATGATAGACATGAGACTCAATTTCCTACCTTTTCATCTTTATGTTTTAAAAAAATTATGCACAAGCATACTATCCTTGTCTTTTGATGAAAGACAGTTTCTGGCTTCTGTTGGCTTGGTTTAATCTCAACAGAAAATTTAGAAAATTGGATTTCATGTGTCAACAAAACTGATTGTTCCTTAAAGCATTTGAAACCCAGTGAGGGTAGGGTGGGGGTGGTAGAATCAGACAAAAGGCATAGAATATACAGATTCTGCAACAGGGCTTGAGAAATCTTTATTCACACAAGACCAAATGTGTATTTACTGAAAACAACATATGGAGAGGATGGGGAGCTAGAATTTGCTTTGTTAAGCTAAAGCTTGGGAAATATTGTAATTGAAGATCCACCTGGTGTATTCAGTGCAGATTATAAAAGCCGGTTGAGCAGCAGCTAATTTCTCTTCTCTAGAGATTAGTTTGCACCTACGAACATAGCTGGGTTGTCTCACAGTTACCCTAATCAAACCACAATTTCCCCATAATTTCTTTCCTCTCCCCAACTATCTCCTCTTCTCTCTCTCTCACTCTTTCTCTCTCTCTCTCACACACAATTTAAATAGGTATTTTGATGCACTGAAATATTACTCAGCAATCAACACAGATAAACTCATACCATTTACGGCAACATGTGTGGAACTGGAAGGGATTATGCTAAGGGGAAGTAAGTCAGATGGAGAAAGACAAATACTGGATGATGTCGCTTATACATGGAATATAGAGAAACCAGACAAAGGGTCCGATAAAGTCTAACCTAAAACCTAGCATATAGAGATTTAGCAGGGGAGACAAAGGGGGAAGAGATGAGCACAATGTTGGAATACAGCTGCCTTAACTGGTGGAAATGCTACAGTAACAGCACCAGAAAGAGGGTGGGGGATACCCTTCTACCAAAAAACAAACAACAATGTAAACCAACATTACCTCAATTTCCAATAAATACATAAATAGATATTTTGGTAGCTTGATTAATGGCTCCAAATATGTTCCTGTTCTAATTCCTGAAATTCTTGAAGGTTACTATATGTGGCAAGACTTTGCAGATGTGACTAACTTAAATGTCTTAAAGTAGGAGGATTATCTTGGATTATCTAGGTGTACCCTGAATGCAATTTCAAATGTTTTTATAAGAGGGAGGCAGAGGAAGATTTGCTAGCTATTGAGAGGGCCAGGCATAGTGACCACAGAGGCAGAGATGGTAGCCACAAGCCAGGGAACCCTGATAGCTCCAGAGACTGGAAGAGGTGAGGAAAGTTTCTTCCTCTGTGCTCAGGGAGCACAGACGTGCTTTTTTTTTTTTTTTTTTTTAAAGATTTACTTACTTATGCATATAAGACCTGGGGTAGAGGCCAGGGGTGTGGAGGGGGTGGTGAGGGATTCACCAGAGACACAGTGGGGAGCAGAACAGGCAGATAGACGAGGTACACTGCTGAGGGGAGCAGCGGACAAGACAGGAGAGGTCTGCCGCGCCTGTGGGTCAGCTCCCTGGGCTGGAATCCAACATGCTGCAATGGCTGTGGATGGCCTCATAGTGCTGCCTTTTAACCCGATGAGTTGTGCCACTAGGAAGGGCCGCCTGTTCTCATCTTGGTATCAGTTCAGTGAAACTAATTTGGACTTCTAGTCTCTAAAACTGTGAGAAAATAAATTCCTGTTTTTTGAAACCAAGTTCATGATAACTTTTTGTGGCAGCAAAGGAAAATGAATACAGATAGATAGTACAATGATCTCAGCATTAAAGGCAAAAGTCATACATAGGTACATGGGCCACTGAGAAGCCCTTAATAATGTCCTGCATGGCCCTCCCTGCTGGCGCAGCGGGTTAAAGCACTGTACTGAGAAGCTAAAGCCACTTCCGCATGAGTTCGATTCCTGCCTGCCCCAGAGGTGACCACAGGGCACGGCAGACCTCTCCTGACCCGCCCGCTGTTCCCCTCAGCAGTGTACTTCTTGATCTGCCTGTTCTGGTTCCCCACTCAGTCTCTAGTGAAGCCTCTCACTGCCCCTGAGCCTCTGGCCTGTACCCCAGGTCTGTATGTACAAATAAATAAATCTTTAAAAAAAAATTAAAATAATAATAACAAAAAAAAGAATGTCCTGCATTAGAGAACAACAAAGCAAGTTTTTCTTCCAGTTTGAAAATGGAGTGTTACTTCTTTAGCGGAGATGCCAGATGAAGTAGTTGGCTTGTTTGTTGTTGTTGTTTTTTAATTTAATATAGATTTTACATCATTCTTCCTTTTTGTCCAGTGTTTGCTTTCTCCCTTAGGTGTCGCCCCCATAAAATTTCCAGCGCCAATTTGCCTGCGCTCCGTCGCCAGAGTTGCTTGTGTGCTTCTTTCCCCTGCAGAATGTCTCTGATTTAGAGTTGCCTATTAATTTTGTTTTTTAATTTATTATAATTATTTGTTTTCCTGATCCTTTATTTGGTTCCCCTACATTTCTCCTCTAAGTGAAACCATCCGATATTTTTCTTTTTCTTTTTGGCTTATTTCACTGAGCGTAATAGAAGCCAAGTTTTGGGAAAAATACTTACTCTTTAAACGTCAGACTCTCCCAACAGTACTTGGGGGACATGTCCTGCTGAGGAAGCTGGGGATTCCTATCTCCCACTTCATGGTTAATCAAAGCAGCTGCTCTTTGAGTGGAATGGGCAAAATTGCTCATGTGATGCAAGTTGTCCTTTTGTTTTCTCCCAGGTCAGTATGGTTCAATTTGTTTAAGCTAAATCATAGCAATCTGGCCTACAGATCATCACATGTCAGGTGCTGTTCTAATTGGATATATATGAACTCACTTAAAACTTTAGGCTGATGTACCGAGAGCTTAAGAACTTGACTAAGAGACATTTTTCTTTTTACATATGGAAAAAAATTAACAGCCTTCCAAAACAAAACTAAAGATATTTGAAAATCCCATCGGTATTTTGCCCCGTAATATGTCTTTCGAGGGGGGTTGTCTCGTGAAGATGTGCACCCCGATGTTGGGCTCTTTGGATGCCCTATGAATATGCCTCCTTCTTGTCTCTTGCAGGTGTTTCCATTGGCTTTTCATTCAGTTTGAAATGAAAAGGTCTCAGGATACCTTTTTCTGCTTTCTTTTTCCTTGAAGATATTCTGCTATTTTCTAAATCTATTGTCATAATTCAGCCCGATGTTGTTAAAGGAGTATGTATTTTATTTCAGACTCTTTCTAGCAAACTCTGTGGATTCAAAGCTAATTGGCTCTCCACTCCCTTTACTTATTTCTTTAAATCTCCTGCTTTAATTTGTCTTTCATATAATGCATTTGAAATAATTTCTTTCCCTTTCCTAGCCACAGGACATTTTCTGGGATTCAGTAAAATTGCTGCAATTTGGTGCAATCTTCAATAACTCTTACTAGAAGAGCCATATACTTAAGCTTCAGCCACAGCTTAAAGCTGCCATCAGCCTTGTCTCTGCGGTTAAATAACCAGACTAGCACACTTGATGAGCTTCTTCAGGTCCTTTGAACGACTGAGTAATGTTGCTGCATGGTTGACCATCACCCAGTGACTCAGAGAGACTGAAAAATAAAAGAAGCTGTTTGTGGTGGCAGCCAGTTTGGTCACAAGGCATGCAGAAGAGATCCAAGAATGATTCCATAGCTTTAAAATCACCTGCATCATTACTGCACACCTCGCTGGTCTCCTGATTGTTTAAAAGATAGAGATTTCTTTCTTCTTTTTTTAAGTTAGCTTGGCAGTCAGGAGTGTTATCATCCCTCTTTCTACAACTGAGAGGTTTCTCTTCTTTATGTAAGCAAAATTCTGGCTCTCTCCTAAGGACACTGATTCCCAGCAGCCCTTTTGGGTTTCTTTTCTTGCTTCCCAAATATTTACAATGCAGAGGCCCCTTCTCCTTCATGCCCCACCACATCCCGTCCCATCCAGGTATTAGCAGCTGAGGACGCGCAGTTTCTCCTTCCCAAACTTGCCCATTGTCAGTGGGTCTCCAAATGTGATCTCTGGACCAACAGTCTCAACCTCACCTGGGAATTTGTCAACAATGCAAATTCTCAGACCTCATTCTTGGGATACCGAGTCAGAAGCCTGGGATTGGTTAGGCTACCAGATGTGCAGTAAAACTTGACAGCTACTGCCTTAGGGGGCCTGGAAACCAACTCAGAGATGCCCAGGAAAATACATCTTCCTTCAGGAACTGTCAAGACCACAGCCAGCAACTGGCTGATTCAGGAGAACAAAGGCTGTCCCTCCTCTTTATAGAGGACAATGTGTGACGCCCTTCAGCTTCAGAACTCCCCAAGGGTCATGTGAGGTCTGAATTGAGCTGAATTTATAGCTTGGTGAAATTTCTTTCCTGCACCTCATTCCTTAAAGAAGTGTTATAGGTTGCATTGTGTTTTCCAGAAAAAAAAAAAAAAAAAAAAGATATAGGAATCTTAACCCCAGTAGTTCAGAATGTGACCTTATTTGCAAAAAGTCTTTGCAGATGCAGTTCATTAAGAGGAAGGCTTGGCAGAGTTGGGTGGTTCTTTATACCAGTCTGCATGGTGTCCTTATAAGGCAAAGACCCAGGAAGACTGGGAGGGTGGAGAGGGAGCATAGTTGCAGTGATGCATCTACACCAAGAGTTGCCATCCTTCACCAGAAACTAAAAAAGTGGCCTGGAACAAATTCTTCCTCAGAGCCCTCCAAAGTAACCACCCCAGGTTCCTGGACTTCAAATGAAGTCAAAATTGTGACTTCATAGTCTGGCTTCCAGGAGAGTGAGAGGATAAACTTCTCAAATTTCCAGTCACCCAGTTCATCCAACTTTGGTTATGGCAGCTCTGGGAAGCTATTGTAAGGGTTCCATCAAAGAAAGCTCCCTTTCTGGCCCCGCTGGCCCCACAATCTCTGCCTCAGGTTCTGCTTCTAGGGAACCTCACCTAAGGCAATGGGAATTTTCCTTATTCTTCTGCGGGATTTCCACTTTCCAGCATGACGCCCCACCCTCCCTTTGAGGCCTGTGCCTTTCAGACACACCCTCCCCTATCTAAACCTATTACACTGCAACAGCTTCAGTAAACCAGTTGCTCCCATTGGGATGCACTGGGGAAATCCCTTGATTGTTTCTCTACCAACGGGATTTAAAAAACACACTCAGCCCTATTTCCCTGGCTCTCCCTGATAGTATCTCAGATTTCTATAGCTTTTCTGACCACACTTGGTTAACAGTACAAGCTCATTTTAGGTATTAAAAAGTCCCATCAGAATTTACATTTCTCATTCAATTCAAAACTACCCTTCTCTCCCATCCTGAAAATAATCTGAGATTCTGCAAATGACATTACAGAAGAGGGATGCTTTCTGCCTCTGGGCATAGTCTGTTTGAGAAGTCTCATTCCCAGCTACTTACACAGGGAAAACAGCAGGACCCGGATAAATCTGTACCTCACTGGCTTCTCTTCACCCTGCTACTGCAGACAACTGTCTCAGGTGATCATTCACTCTTAGACTTCTCCAGGTAAGTATTAGACACCAGTTTTTGCCATTTTCAAACCTAGGGGACAGCCATAAATTTCTATTAAAAATCCCCACCTCACTTAGGTTCTGTATTCTTTTTCCATTGTTATGTAACTGTTACGGGGCAGAGAGAGGAGCACCCCTGAACACCCAGGCCTGCCCGCTCTAAATAGGTTCTGCCATCCACCACATCAAAATATGTAAGAGCTTTAATGGAAAGGAACTTTAATACAATCGGTGTGCAAGACAGAAAAGACAATACAGTTTACCCATCTCTCTAAATCAAACACCTGAAGTTACCCATCCCCTCGTGAGTAACAGTCCACCCAAAAGGGACTGGCCCAAAGCAAGGACTGAAAATCTGCCATGTGTCTAAAGAAGCTTCTGGCAGGGACCCATAGAAAAGGGTCAGCAATGGCCAGACACATCTGGGAGTGTATCTAAAGGAACTCTACAGATACAGGTTTTGACTCCACCCTCACCCCACTCCCACTACAAAAACATCAATACCAAAGAGAAGCACGCTGGGACTGGAGGGTGGAGCTGGTAGCCAGGTTGGGATATAAATCCGGACATGTGGGCTTCGGGGGTCTCATGGCTCGCGGTTTGTCTCTTGGCTCTTCACCGGCATTCGGCGTGCTATTGGGGTTCCAAGTCAGCGGGACTGGTAGGACACATTAACTTATCTCTCTTTCCCTGAGTTATGCATTTCCTTTTTCCCTTAAAAATGAACCCCATTATTAACGTTTTTGTGTGTGCACCTACAGTTGAATCTTCAGTGCAGGGGTGAGAACCCACAGTCAGACTACCCACTTGGGTTGCCCTGTAACAGGAGGAAAAGAACAAAATCAAAATAAAGATAAACACTGCCGTAGTTAAGCTCCTCACGGGTCTCTCACCCACATCTGTTTCACCCAGGCTAGGCCTAAAACAAGAGGTGCTTCTTCACCTGTCTCTGCTCCATGTGCCTCCCTCAGGTCTCCTTCTGGCCTCCATCCTGCTTCCTTCTTCTTCAGCGTCCTCTCCAGAATCTTTCTCTTCCCTGCTCAACTCTACCCTCCTTTGAATGGGGCAGGGAATCTGGAACCTCCCCTTTACCTAGGGACCACCCTGTTACAAAACGAGTTGCAGCAAGCATGTGTGTCATCTCACTTTTCCCATGGACCAGGAGGCTGGGTAGACATTAGCTGGGTCTGGATCCTGCACGAAGGATCTCCCCAGATTGAAATCAAGATGTTAACTGAGTTGTGATTCTCATCTTAGATTTGGAATCCTCTTCCAAGCTCACTGCTTATTGGCAGAATTCATTTCCTTGGAGCCATATTACTGAGATCCCTGTTTTCTTGCTAGCCATCAATAATTCACAGCATGATCTTTTGCTTTCTTTGAGACTAGCAAGGGTACATCTAGATCACTGGACCCTGCTTAAGAAATCACCTGATTAGGTAAGGCCCACCCAGGATAATCAATTGACTAGGGACTTTAATTTCATTTGCAGAAGTCTCTTTTGTTATATAATATATAATGGGGTAATAGTCCATCTTATCTACACCTTATCTCCTCACCCACTCAAGGGGAGGAGGCTATATAAGGTACAGGTATTGGGAGCCTCATCTTAGAAATCTGACAATCACTGCTCATGGGCTTCTGGGCCAAGAGCACCCCTGCATTGGGTTTGAGAGTAGTGAATAGTGCAGGGTTCCTAGATTCAATTACAACATGGGGGTAGGCTTGTAGGTTTCCCTACACAACAAGAAGTTATACTCAACTCTGACACCATCTACCTGGAGATAGCCTCAGATCCCACAAGTTAAGGGCTCAGTCTCCCAAGACTACCCTCTATTTCAGATGTTAGCTGCAAATCCAGGTTGTGATCTGACCGACTGGCTATAAATCAGAGGCTCTCACAACCCTCTCCTCTGGTTTGATTAATTTGTTAAAGCAGCTCACAGAACTCAGGCAACCCATTTACTTACTTGATCACCGATTTCTTACAAAGGCTACAATGAGGAATAACAATGAAAGGATGCATAGGGCAAGGTATGGGGAAATGATGGAAGGCTTTCCCTGCCCTCTGCAAGCAAGTCATTGCCCCCTAAATCTCTGCATATTCATGTCCCAGAAGTTTTCTGAACCCTCTTTTGGTGTTTTTATGGAGGCTTCATTACATACATGCTTGATTAACTCTTTGACCATCATGATTGATTCAACCTCCAGCTTCCCTCCCTCCTCCAAGGTCTGTGGCCTAGGACTCCAAATTCCAACTCGAAGCACCTGGGTTGGTTCCATGGTAACCAGCTTCTACCCTCAGGTGTTTTCCCAAAGTTGCTATCATTAGCTTAACAAGAGACTCTTTTATCCTTTTATCACTTGCTCTTCCTACCAGAAATCCCAAGGCTTTGGGAGTTGTGAGCTGAAAACTGACTGAAGACCAGATATATATGAAAAAAATGTATTTTGGTAATCTGAATGCCAATATGTATACACATATATATATATTATCACACTATCACCAATGGCAAACTTTTGAGCAACAGAGGCAGGAGTCAGTGGCTAAATTATTTCCTTTTTATCTCCATCATGAGACATGGTTGATATGACTTCTTGGAGGCAAAATCCTGTGGACTGAGAGATCCAGAGCAGAGAGCAGAGGCCAATTCTGTAGTGCAGTCAATGTGGACTTGTCTTACTTTCCTGTGTTCTTCCAGCCCTTGCTCCTGACTATTGCACTTCCTAATGAAGTAGCATCACAAAGCCCTCTGCTTTAGGCTGTTTTCTGATGTACTCAGACCAAGAAAATGTGCATATTTAGCTAACTTAGGTTAAATGAGCAGCAGGCACTGTGGTCAGAGAAATGAGCCATCTATCCTAGCCAAGCAGTTACTTAACCTCTTCATGCCTCAGTTTTATGGGCTGTAAAAAGTAGAATAATGCCTACTTCAGGGTGTTGTTATAAGTATTAAGTGAGATTTATGTAGCAATAGACACATCACACACTTAACTCTTAGCTGTTATTATTTTGTTATCCATGCCAAACCGGGCGGGGTAAATGGCCCTGAATGGTAAGATAGTGATTGGGGTACCCTATTTAAGCAGCACTTTATCCTTTCTGGAGGAACTCACACTGTGGCATTCAGGCTTTAGTAGCCCCTGGAGTTAGATGAACCTTGAACCTTGAGTTGGCCACTGCTTTTAGAAACCTTGGGCTGCAGAGAGTAAACAGTTTAAGGGCAACAAAGGCAAGGTTAATGACCCTCCCTGGTGGCCATTGGGTTAAAGCACAGCACTCCAAAGCTGGCCTCTGTGGGAGCTCGATGCCCACCTGGGAGGTGACCCACACGGCACAGCAGACCATTCCTGTCTCACCCACTGCTCCCCTCAGCAGTGTGCTTCATTGATCTGCCTGTTCTGCTCCCACTCTGTCTCTGGTGAATCCTCTCATGGCCCCTGCATGTCTGGCCTGTACTTCAGCTCTGTATGCATAAATAAATAAATTTTTAAAAGAAGATACAGGGTCGGCCCTCCCTGGTGGCGCAGCGGGTTTAAAGCACAGCACTAAGAAGCTAAAGCCACTTCTGCATGAGTTCAATCCCAAGCCCTGGGAGGTGACCACATGGCACGGCATACCTCTCCTGCTCTCCTGACCCACCTGCTGCTCTCCTCAGCAGTGTACTTCATCAATCTGCCTGTTTTGCTCCCCACTCTGTCTCTGGTGAATCCTCTCACTACAGCTGCACCTCTGGACTATACCCTAGTTCTAGATAAATAAATAAATCTTTAAAAAAAAAAAAAGGCAAGGTTAACATTCGATTAACTGCTGCATATTGTAGTTGTCCCTGGCGGTGCATGGGAAGGCACAAATCCAGCTCCCTGTGCCTGGGCTGTGGCCCCTCATGCTTGTTGATTATACTGCTCATCATTATGGGGGTTTGTGACCTTTTTCCAAGCCCTTTTGTGGTGTCCCCCCAAGGGTGCCCAACACACCGAGCTGCCCTCAGAGGGTAATGTGAGGAGGGCAGTGGCACTGTTCTCAGAACTCTCTCAAAGTGAAGAATTTCCAGCTACCCCTTGCTGCTTCAATTGCTTTCTTAAACATTAAAAAAATTTTTTTAAATTTATTTATAGGGCCCTCCCTGGTGGCACAGTGGGTTAAAGCACAACACTAAGAAGCTAAAAGCACCTGAGAGCGAGTTCAATTCCCACCCCATAGGTGATCGACATGATGCTGCAGACCTCTCCTGACCTGCCCACCTCTCCTGACCTGCTCACTGCTCCCCTCAGCAGTGTACTTCGTCGAACTGCCTATTCTGCTCCCCACTTTGTCTTTGGTGAATCCTCATCCTGCACCTCTGCTCTGTACCCCAGTTATGTATGCATACCCCAAGTATGTATTTACTGATGCTTATAGAACTGAGGTAGAGGCCAGACATACAGGGGCAGTGAGAGGCTTCACCAGAGACAGAGTAGGGAGCAGAACAGGCTGTCTGACAAAGTACACTGCTGAGGGGAGCAGTGAGTGGGTCAGGAGAGGTCTGCCACGCCATGTGGTCACCTCCAGGCCTGGGGATCAAACTCGCGCTGCTTGCTTGCTGTGCTGCACTTTAACCTGCTGCACCACCAGGGAGGGCCTCTTAAACATTTTTAATGTTTCATTGAAGTACCATTGAGTTTCATCACTGTTAGTATTTTGGAAGTATGGGATTTCCCCTTCAGTTGGAGTCGCCACAGTACACTTACCACCGAAGTACCCATAACTGTCCACTGTGGTCCAATGTGCTCTCTCCCTACGGTGTTCCTGTCCCTCTGGAATAGTGTGGTATTCATAGAAAAGGGGGGGTTTCAGGTTCCCTAAGGGATGGTGGAGCTGAGCTCTAGGGGAGCTAAAAGGGACTTGGGAGAGAAAGCTGGAGGGAATTGACTGGAGGAGGTAGATTCTGCCATCTGCCGCATCAAAACATATAAGACCTTTCATGGGAAGGAACTTCAATACAATTAATGTGCAAGACAGAAAAGGCATAGAATATAGTTTCTAAATCAAACACCCAAAGTTACCCATCCCCTCGAGGGTCCATCCAAAAGGGAGTGGCCCAAAGCAAGGCCTGAAAGCCGCCACAAGCCTAAAGCACCTTCTGGTGGGGACCCATAGAAAAGGGTAAGCAATGGCCAGACAAGTCTGGGAGGAAAAGAGCAGAATCAAAATCAAGATAAACACTGCCATAGTCAACCTCCCCACAGGTCTCTCACCCACATCTGTATCAACCAGTCCAGGACCAACAAACAAGACAAAGCTTCTTCACATATTTCTCTGCTCCATGCGCCTCCCTCAGGTCTCCTGGCTCTGTCCTACATCCTTCTGTCTTCTCTCCAAATTCTTCTCCTCTCTGCTCAGCTCCACCTTCCTTTGGGTGGGGCAGGGAACCTGGAACCTCCCCTTTTCCCGGGGACCACCCTGTACACCTTTGGGCACCTGACAATGGCAGTCTTTATCTTCACTTGTATTTTGATTTCCCACTGCTCCTTTCCTTGGTTCCCCACCAGAAGGAGCAAGCTTTGAGGCCTCACTGACTCTGCTTTGGGTCAGCCCTGTTTGGCTGGGCATATACTGGCGAGGGGATGGGTAACTGTGTGTTTCATCTGCTAACTGTATTTTTTTCTTTTCTCTCTATTACACATCAATTCTGGTAAAGTTCTTTTCCATTGAAAGTCTTTTGTGCGAACAGTGTCTTTTGTCTTTATGCTGCACGTGGCAGAATCCATGTAGAGTGTGCAGGTTTTGGGGTTCCTTATTCTGCCCGCTAACACCTTCCTCCTCCTCTGGATGTTTTAATTCTATGGTCAACCGCTTTAATTCTTAAGTGAAGCAAAATAACAAGAACTCATGGAAGATATTAAAGGAAAATTCCTTTAATAGTGTTTAGTGTTGATTTGTTGGTTTTTGGCATATCCTTGCTTTTGGAATTTCCCCAATGTAAGCCTTTATGTCATTTTCCATTTTGTAGAATTCTGTCATAGCTCACTTTTGGCTTCTCCAACTGGTGCTTTCCTTAGACGAAACAGTATGATATAACTAAAGAAAATAAACATCTGACTAGAATTACTATAATGTGTTTGTAATGAAAGGACAAATTTTAAAAATAGCATGTATTAAAACTTTAGTTTCCTAAAGTAGCTTTTTCTAGGATAACAAAACCTCATTCACAGTGTAGTGAATACACTGGCTCTAACTCTTTTTTTTTTTTTTTTTTAAAGATTTATTTATTTATTCATACAGAACTGGGGTATAGGCCAGAGATGCGGAGAGTGAAAGGATCCACCAGAGACAGAGTGGGAGCAGAACAGGCAGAGCGATGAAGTACACTGCTGAGGGGAGCAGCGGGCGGGCCAGGAGAGGTCTGCCGCACCATGTGGATCTCCTCCGGGGCAGGCGGGGATCGAACCCATGCAGGGGGGGTCTAAGCTTCTCAGTGCTGTGCTTTAACCCGCTGCGCCACCAGTGTGGCCCCTCTTTTTTTTTTTTTTAAGATTTATTTATTAATGCATACAGAACTGGGGTACAGATCGGAGGTGCAGAGGGTGAGATGATTCACCAGAGAGAGAGTGGGGAGCAGAGCAGGCAGATGGATGAAGTACACTGCTGAGGGGAGCAGCGGGCGGGCCAGGAGAGGTCTGCCGCGCAGCGCCGTTTGATTCAGCCCCCTGGCCAGCGATTGAACTCATGCTGCAGTGACTGCTGTACCTTCAGAGTGCTGTGCTTTAACCCGTTACACCACCACGGAGGGCCCTGGCTCTAGCTCTTTTTGTTTAATGTGGAATAGCTCTATATTCTTCAAGGCTATATTTGCTTCACTTAGCTTAATTGTCAGTTAGATGAATGGAAAATAGCATGTTACTAATTCCAATTTATTTTGCTTTGATATAGACAAAACTCATGTAGTAGAGGGAAAAAAGGAGGTCAGACTATGATCTGACAACTTTTTCAGTTATTATTCATTTTTTTCTGTAATTGCTAACATTTAGCAAACAGTCCAATTAAATTACAAATAAAACACACAGTTGACATTTATTCTCATAAAAGAAAAATGTGAAGTTCAGTATAATTACAGAGAATAACAAAGGACAGAGTTGTATGGTTAATTTCTGTATTTTCTATGAAGAAATACCATATATGACGAAAATCTTTGTAAATAGGTTTAAGCTGATTGTTTGGTCAAACCTTTTTCAAATCTGATTGCCCAATTTTGAATTAATCTTGAATTAGCTAATCAGTTCATATTCCTCTCAACAAGACTGACTGTACTTAAATCATTTGGAAATCTAGTCGTTTTATTTTTTATATGTAGCAAGTGCCATTTTTCTGTCTGAGGGGCTTGGTGGTCCGTAAATCTGCTATTAATAATATAAGCTCAGAATTGTTCATGACAGACCAGATCTTGCAAAAGCCATTATGCTGTGTGGCACAAATATTTGGGATTTTGTCTCTCTCTCTCTCTCTCTCTCTCTCTTTTTTTTTTTTAAAGATTTATTTATTTATGCATACAGAGCTGGGATACAGGCCAGAGGTGCAGGGGGTGAGAGGATTCATAGAGACATAGTGGGGAGCAGAATAGGCAGATTGAAGAAGTACACTGCTGAGGGGAGCAGCGGGCAGGTCAGGAGAGGTCTGCTGCACCATGTGAGTCATATTTCTTGTCAGGGATCAAACTCATGTTAAAGTGGCTGCAGCTAGGATTGAACTCATCTTAAAATGGCTGCAGCTAGCTTCATGGTGCTGCATCTTAACCCATTGTGCCACCAGGGAGGCCTGGGAATTAGTTTCTTTTTGAAAGAGAATTTTCTTAGAAGCTGGAAATTGTTTATCCAGGGCAGCTTTGTCCTCTTGGCCACTGGGCCATGGTTAAACTCACGGAGACAAGACAGCAACCACCTCTCTGGCAAGTAAGTATTCATATGAGAAATTCAGTTTGCCCCTGGAAAAGATACAATTCTGCACACTTCCTTGAATTTTTTTTTAATTGGGGGGAGTTTACATGAGGATTTTTAAAAAAAATTTATTTATTTATGCTACTGGGATACTGGCCAAAGGTGTGGTGGGTGAGAGGATTCACCAGAGACAGAGTGGGGATCAGAACAGGCAGATCTACTGAAATACACTGCTGAGGGGAGCAGCGGATGGGTCAGGAGAGGTCTGCTGCTTCATGTGGGTCAGCTCTCTGGCTGGGGATCGAACTTGTGCTGCAGTGGCTTCTGTGAGCTTCATAGTGAGGCACCACCAGGGAAAGCCTGGTGAGTTGCACCACCAGGGAAAGCCTACATGAAGCTATTTTTAAAGTGGCATTCACATATTTTTAAAGAGTAGGAAAATGAGAATTGATGGACATGAAGATTATGTTTGTGGTCTCCACTCTACATATGCATTCAGTGTCTTGCTTTTCTTTAAAGTGGGGCTAATGATATTAACCTACTTCAAAAAGGTTGATGAGAGAACAACTAATTACTGTTGGTAAAAACACTTTGAAAACATTAACTGCTGTCTGTGAACATGCTAAATAGTAACTTCCTGATGCTGTTGAAAGGATTCATTAGGGAATGTTTGCTTAAACCATCATCCTCTAATGAAAGGTGTATCTCCTATTGCTATTTGTGTGTTAATTATTATTTTCATGCTATAATTTGTTAAATAGTAAATGTCAACTTTGGCCAGTTTTTAACTGTTTCTGATGGGTACTGTGGCAATTTTTTGGATTTCATATTGTAAAGCATCTTGTTTGTGTCACCCAAGTAAACTGGCCTCGGCTTATTCATACATGCTGTAGCTTCCTACAAGTTCTAACTCAATGAAAAGAATGGTCTGCTTCGAAATACTGTATTTAGTGATAGATTTACAGTTCTAACTCCTTTTTGGCTATTCCCCCCTCCACACACACACTGAATACCAAAGAATTTTGAAAAAAAAAATAATAATCTTCACTTTACAAACTAATTGAGAAGTAGAGCTTACTTAAAAATAAAAGTTGTCACTTGATGGGCCTGGTGGCACAGGGGTTAAAATCAGCACTATGAAGCTGTTGCCAGCCATTGCTGCCAGAGTCCAGTCCAAGCCAGGGAGCTGACCCATAAAGCACAGAGACCTCTCCTGTCTGACCTGCTGCTACTCCCCTCAGCAGTGTATTTCAGTTCATCTGCCTGTTCTGCTCCCTACTTTGCCTCTGGTGAATCCTCTCACCGACCCCCCCCCCCCAACCTGTCCCCCAAGCTCTGGTCTACACCTCAGTTCTTCTATGCAAAAATAAATAAATAAAGTCTTCAAATCAATAAATAAAAATTGTCACTTGAGAGGATTATGTGAAAAGAAAATTAGTGGGAAAGTAAAGACAAATATTAGATGATTTTTTTTCACCTATGTGTGTAATATAAGGAAACTCAGAGGATAAACAGACAAAACAAAAAGAGCTGTTATACACTGAAAACTGAAATGAGCTTACTAGAGGTGATGAAGGGGAGGGGTGGAGCAAGAGTGAATGGGGTACAGAGGATGATGGCATTGATTTGCTTGGCTTACTCTTCTGTCTTATTGCCTTTATTTTCTTGATGGCTACAGGGACTGCCTTCAGAATATCCATATCCCAAAAGGGATTTGATTGAGATTTCATTTTCACTTCTTTCTAATGGATAAATTGCTCTAAATACCTTGCAGCTTTCCAATATATAGTAATAACTGTGTCAAAGAAACCCAGATGATTTCAGAAGATCTCATTCAAAGAATGTCAGGCCGATCACAGAGTCTGGGGGCAGCTAGAGGCCAAGCATGAAGCCTAACTCTTCTTGTAGTAGTGCCTCCTGTGGACACCAGACGCCACAGCTTGCACAGAGCATAATCTTGACATTGGGGCCACCAGCTCCTGTCACAAGAGACCTAGTCATTGCTGTTTCTGAAAGTCAGATGTTGCTGTGTCTGCCAGCAACACCCATCTCCACAAATCTGGGCAGTGCTGCTGCTTTTAATTAAAATCGGAGGGCGGGGGATGAATGAATGGAGTCACAAGGAAGGGTGGGAAATCCAGGGGGAATTTCCCACATCTATGGTAGAGAAGGGCTCAGCCCCAGGAGTGGAGACAGCACTGGGCAGGATGTTCTTCAAACACTGAAAAACAGTTCAGATGCTGGTTGGCCAAAAAAGAATGAGAAATGTCCAATGTCCTCCATGAATGACAAAATAGAACGATAGTCTATAAACATGTTCCCTTGATTCCTTTGACTATTAAGATTTTTTTTTTTTAAGATT
>NW_004567108.1:16587019-16587666 GCF_000260355.1 Condylura cristata | reverse complement strand
GGTCTGCCACGCCATGTGGTCACCTCCGGGATAGGCGGGAATCGAACTCATGAGGAAGAGGCTTTTAATTCTCAGTGCTGTGCTTTAACTCGCTGTGCCACCAGGGAAGGCCAAGATGTTTTTAATTTTACTTTTGACTTCTTCTTTTGCTTATAAAAATCAAATTCTGCTTGGTATAAAACATTCCATTATTAATCTCAATGGTCTATAATGAATGTCCTCAAATTTTTTTTCTACACACTTTCTAAAAAATATTTCTTTTAACTCCAGCATTAAAAAGTCTTCAAGGTGGGCCCTCCCTGGTGGCGCAGCGGGTTAAAGCACAGCACAGAGAATCTAAAGCCGTTTCTGCATGAGTTCGATTCCCACCTGCCCCGGGAGGTGACCACATGGTGTGGCAGACCTCTCCTGACCCACCCGCTGCTCCCCTCAGCAGTGTACTTCGTCGATCTGCCTGTTCTGTTCCCTGCTCTGTCTCTGGTGAAGCCTCTCAGCGCCCCTGAGCCTCTGGCCTGTACCCCAATTCTGTATGCACAAATAAATAAATCTTTAAAAAAAAAAAAAAAAGTCTTCAAAGTGTAAATACTTACCAGAACAGTCAGGTGCTGGAACAGCTTTATTATTATTATCAACTCTTGTGTTTGTTT
>NW_004567108.1:16559076-16585754 GCF_000260355.1 Condylura cristata | reverse complement strand
CAGGCAGATTGACGAAGTACACTGCTGAGGGGAGCAGCGGGCGGGTCAGGAGAGGTCTGCCACGCCATGTGGTCACCTCCGGGGCAGGCGGGGATGAACTCATGAGGAAGTGGCTTTAGCTTCTTAGTGCTGTGCTTTAACCTGCTGCGCCACCAGGGAGGGCCCGATACCAGGGTTTTAAGTAAAAAAAAAAAAAACAAACAGACAGTCTAGTCCTGTTTAGAGTTTCAATTTCATATCTAATTTAACACTCATCTCTGTCCTTACGTTGACTCAAAGGATGTGAAGTTGTGAGAAGGGTGACTCCATCCCCTATTCTCTGCTCCTTATTTCCTCTGCCCCCTTCACTTCCAGCTCTTCTGTTGCTGGTGCAAGAAAGGGACAAGTGTGGCGCTGGGAACATGGGAACGTGCCTGGATAACTGTTGGCAGTCAAGGGCCTCTGTGTTAGTGTCCAGAGCCTGGTTCTCTTGGTGTGGGGCTGGGGATGGTACATGTGCACCTTGGGGGAGACTTTATACATTCCATGCCTTGCAATGGCCACTTCTGGTGCAACTTCACTTATTTTGGTAAGGGAGGCTCTTACAGGGAAGGGAGGAAAAGGCCACGAACTCACCATTAGAGAATTTCACCAATTCTTTTTTTTTCTATACATATTTTTAAATTTTATTTTATAACAGTTTATTTTTACATCATTTTGTACATTTTTTTCCATCTCAATTGTAATCCCCATGGGTTTCAACCAATTCTTTTAATTGTCCCAGCTATTTGTAAAGAGAGATAGGGAAAAGGAAAGCTCTGGGTTGGAGACTAGAGTGGTTACATTTCCAGAAGTATTTCAGCCATCTGTTAAGGAGCTGTCATGCTTCTAGTCAGCTCACTTTAGTATTTGTGTTACTTAACATGCTTAATTGCATGTTAAGTAACTAGTATCTCTATTACAACAGGAAAAAATCTCAGTATCATGCTACACACATGTATTTTGATTTTGGACAAGGAGTTTAGTTGAAAGGTGATTCTAGGATGCACAATGGGCAAATGAGGCACGGAGAGGAGGAGAGTGGGTAAAGCTTGCCTTAAGGAGTGGGATATAATATTGGGCAGTTGGGGTCCCTGCCTTAAGGAGTGGGACATAATATTGGGCAGTTGGGGTCCCTGAGACCCATGGAAGGCTGTAGAATGCAGCTCAGGTTTATCATAGTACAATATATCACAAGAGGAGAGAGAGCAGACTATTTTTTTCCTGATTCCCACCCTCCATTTGCCTAGGATCTGAGCCTTTAACTCCCTGGCATTGCTGGCCTGCCTCTCCGAGAGGCACTCAAGGAGGCCTCATGTGGGAGGCCATCACAGTATGGAAGGAACCCTGACTTTGCTGGTGATTTCCAGGGTAGCTGAGATGACAGCCTCCTCAGTTAGACTGTTTGTCTTTCATTGCCCACACTCACCCCAGAACAGTGACTCCACGCTCGGCTCTGGAGTCAAACTTTCCATGTTCGAATCCTGGTTCTGCTGCTTATTAGCTCTGTGTGATTTTGGGAAATTACTGACCCTCTGTTACCCTGAGCTATCTAATGAGGGTAATAACAGCGCCTCCGCATCAGTGTAGGTATAAGAACTGAATGGTGAAAAGTTAGGAGTGCCTGACACATAGGAAGTACTCTACAATTAGCTGTTGCTATGAAAGTAGATGAGAAAGTGTTGACTGACTAAAGGTTCTTGCCTTTATTTTTTATTTATTTTTTTAATGTTTATTTATTCATACAGAATTGGGGTACAGGCCAGAGATGCGGAGGGTGAGAGGATTCACCAGAGACAGAGTGGGGAGCAGAACAGGCAGATCGACCAAGTACACTGCTGAGGGGAGCAGCGGGTGGGTCAGGAGAGGTCTGCCTCGCCATGTGGTCACCTCCAGGGCAGGCAGGAATCAAACTCATGCGGAAGTGGCTTTAGCTTCTTAGTGCAGTGCTTTAACCCGCTGTACCACCAGGAAGGGCCCGCCTTTATTTTTTTTAAAGATTTCATTTATGTATACAAGAACTAAGTACAAGCCAGAGGTACAGGGGGTGAGAAGCTTCACCAGAGAGACAGAGTGGGGAACAGATCAGACAGAATGACTGAATTACACTGCTGAGGGGAGCAGTGGGCCAGTCAGGAGAGGTCTGCTGCGCCATGTGGGCCACCTCCCTGGCTGGGACTCGAGCTCGCGCTGTAGGACCTTCAGAGAGCTTTATAGTTCTGTGCTTTAACACAGTGCTCCATCAGAGAGAGCTGATTCTTGCCTTTTAGAAACTTTTATTTAGAAATAGTGATTGACATTCTATGTCAAGTTCTTAATAGTTCCTACTTTCCTGTGGTGCACACGCAGAAATCATTCTCATTACATCTCTCTATGTGATGCTGGGGGCATGCTCCCCACTCACAGCCTGGCTCATACCATAATGCTGTCCCTCTAGGTCATTGTTTGCTGTCACTGCATTGTCTTTACAGCACCAATTGTAATGGTCTCAGGCAAGGAGGAAGCAGGAGGAACTCTTCAGCTGCCTTGTAAAAGATGGTTTGAAAATGCACGTGTACAGGTTTTAATACCTTGGTGTGACAGAGAAAAAAAAGTCTCCCCTTGACTGTGAACTCAAGCACCAACTCTATTCAATTCAGTTTCAACTCAAAATATGATTGAGCATGTGCTATTTGTCAGAAAGCCGTAAGCCCTTGGGTCACAGCACAGAGGAAAAAATAAAAAAAAGTATCTTGGCAGTATTTTGTTGCTATTAGATCACATGGGAGGTGGGAGGTGGGAGTGAATTTTAAAATTTGTAAAGATTTTTCTACCCATTGAGAGATGAGGGATTGTCCATCCCAGCTTCTCACTGGTCCTCACCCTGCACAACATACTTAATGAAGTGACTAGCTAAGGAAGCTTGAGTGCCTGACAGAATAAAGTGGCTCTATCACAGGTCATTCAGGAAAGTCTCTGTTTGAAAATGTTTGGCTTGCAGATCTATGACTCGTCAGACTGAAATGGCTCTGGAAAATGTTACAGTCTATGATCTATGAGGGTACTGTGATGGCAGTCAGGCCTTAGTGGCATGTTGGGTTATTCTGACAGGGAAGACTTTTGCAAGATTCGTGAAGCTGCTGTATAGGGCGCCCATGGGCTCCCATAATCCATCGAGTTCAAATGGGGGCCCGCCTCTATGGCTTTGTGTATAGTTGATGTTTTAAATGACAACGTCAATAGATGATTGACTTTTGGTAATATATTTTAATTCTGGAATGGATATATGCTGGGTTGGTCTAAAAACACAAAATTCTTTCTAAGAGAGTATTCTGTAACAGTATCCACCTGTTGATGCAATATATATTGATTATCTGTTATGTGTGAGGTATTGTGTAAGGACTTCCAGCCTCTCCCTATCTATATTCACATAATATACACACATATGTTCATATCTATGAATCTGTATATAAGGGAATAAACACAAGGTAATGCAGTCAATTTACTAAGCATGCTATTGCTATTTAAGCTGCTTACATATCATTATTTTTAAAGTTTTTTTATTTATGTTTACAAGAACTGGGGTACAGGACAGAGGTGCGGGGGGTGAGAGGATTCAGCAGAGACAGAATGGGGAGCAGAACAGGTGGATTGATTGAAATACACAGCTGAGGTGAGCAGCGGGCGAGACAGGAGTGGTCCGCCATGCCATGTGGGTGGCTTCCCTGACTGGGGATGGCACTCAGGATGCAGTGGCTGTGGGTAGCTTGATAGTGCTGTGCTTTCACCCACTGTGCCACCAGGGAGAACCCTGCTTACATATTTTTCGGCATGTGTAATCTCTTGAATTATTATCTCAGTGTTTTAGTTCTTCTTCTTTGGGTTTTGGTTCCCCTTCTAGCCTGAGTTTTTCTGGGTTGGCAATACTGCAGCTCTGTTTACCCTGCTCATCTCTTCTTAGCAATAACAAGCAAAGCTGCTGCTAAGCAACCAAGTGCTTCAGACCTTTAGCTGAGGGCAGGGTAACAGTTCTCCAAAAGCCATGCCTTCTCCACAAGTTCTGAAGTTAACTCACTGACCCTGATGGAGATGCCGGTCATTACAGGACACCCATGGAAGGCATTAGACAAAGGAAGTTACATGTTATACTCTAATCAGTGCTTGCTAAACTTACCTGTGTCTGCAAATTACCTGAAGATCTTGTTACAGAGTAGATTCTGGACCGATTGGCCTGGTGCATGGCCTGAGATTGCTCTAGCTGCTCCTGATTCTTGGCCAGAGCAAGGTTCTGTGTATGGGCCATATCGGAGGTCAGACGCTGACAAGTTTAATGCTCTCAGATCTGGTCCTTCCCCCAACTCCAGCCACCTGCCCACCTGCCCCTCGGTGGTTCCGCCAACCTGGCCTCGAGTTTACAGGACCCACTAGATCTCAACCCTTCTCCCTGTCCTATTGCCCGCGTGCCCCACCTTCTGAGCCAGCGGCGGATGCCGCCGCCAGGTGAGCGCCTCCGACCGGACTCACGTGGGATCGTCCCAGCCGCTCCCTCCCGAGACCCGGCAGACCGGTTTTACCTGCCTTGGTCCAGAGGAGGCCACCGACCCAACTCCAGACAAATCGGAGGAGGCTGGCGACTTCCCCAGCTCCCTCTCACCTCCCCAGTCACTTCGTTTTTCTACCTGACGCTCCCGAAGCTGCAGAAAGCGAGCACCCAGCGCGGCAGCTGGTCGAGCACCGTCTCCAGCGACTTGTGTGAAACCGTTCAGTCCCAAACACAAACACCAGCCTCTGACATGTTTTAAGAAACGCCACAGTTGGATGACGGCGGAACCAAAACAGATCAAATGGGAGGCCAGGAGGGAAAGTAATTGGCCCGGTTGGGTTGGAGAAACGGCTCGTATTACACTACCTCTGCCAGTTAGCGTCGTGGGCGTTTGTTGCTGTGTTAATTACAGTTCTTCCCCGGAGTCGGAGGCGAGAACAGCCCTGGTGGAACGATTTCAAGTGGAACGTTCCACCAGGAGGAAAACAACTGCCTTCCTCCCCAGCTGGGAGAGATTCCCAGCGGCGGCAGGCGGGCCCGGCGCTCAGTCCTCGGCTTCTGATCAGCCGACGCTGGCCGCGCTCAGCGCCGCTGCCGGGTGCTGGGTTCTCGGTTCCCCGGCGGGCGGAGGCGGATCGAGAGCGCAGCGGTTGGCTTCTGCGGAGGGTACGCCTGGCGTGAGAGGGAGGGCGGCTCACGTTTCGATCATCCTGGTGGCTTCTCTGGCGTTTCTGGGAGCTCCGGGAGTGGAGGCGGGTTGCGCCAGACGCCAGACAGGAGGGATGTGGGCGCGGGTGGTCAGGAGTGGGCACAAAAGTGACAGTGCGGCCGAGTGGAACGTACATGGCCTTACAGACAGAATGATCCAGCTTCAAATCCTGGCTCTGCCCCTCATTACATTTCTGTGTCTTTGGACAAGTCGCTCTACGCTTCTGAGTTCCAGATTCTCACACTTAACCCTCACAAGCTCGCTAACATGGTCGCTATGTTCGGGGACTCTTCCCAACACTCAGTCCTCACAGCAACTTTAGAAAGAAATACGTTTTAAATTGCCCTATAACAGACAGATAAACTGAGTCCTAAGATCTGAACTCAAGTCACACACAGCACACACAGGCTGATGAGTGGTAGAGCTAGGCTAGAGTGATAGACCTTAGAAGCTGAGGTGCTCCAGGTCCAAGGTCCATATCCTTTTGTTTTTAGGTTTATTTATGTATGCTCACAGAACTGGGGTACAGGCCAGAGGTGCAGGGGGTGAGAGGATTCACCAGAGGCAGAGTGGGGAGTAGAACAGGTGGATTGGCTGAAACACACTGCTGAGGGGAGCAGCCAGTGGGTCAGGAGAGGTCTGCCAGGCCATGTGGGTCAGCGCCCTGGATAGAACTTATGCTTAAGTGGCTGGTGCTGCGCTTTGACCAGTTGCACCACCAGGGACGGCCCTCCAAGGTCCATATTCTGACCACCATGCTGAATTGCACCTTCAGTGGTAATGTGTATGCAAAAGGCCTGGAAAATAGCAGAGTACTATCCTCTATCTTCCCCACTCCTACAACTACCAGGTACTAGCTAAGCTGTCGTGGGCTCTTTACTGATTTACAAGGCAAATAGTGAGGAAGTGAGGGTCCTGGTGGATTTGGGACATCAAAACCCTCATCAAGTGCAGCTGGACATGGAGTAAAAGAATGGAAATGTGGATGCCTTTTCCAACCCCATCATCCCTTGCTAGGTGTGTCCACAGCTCAGACACCGTGACAGACTCAGGAATAATCAGATAAAGCCAGAGGGTCAGGACAGCTCTGTACAAAGGGGCCTGTGTCTGTGAGCCTCGACTGAAGTCACCTACCGTAAGCCACCTGTCGCCTACTTAAAGCAGTAAAAAAAAAAAAAAAACAAAAAACCTACTACTTTCCAACCATTTTGAAAAATACATAAAAGTACATCTTTCCCTGGTGACATTTAGGCCTCTTAGAGGAAAATTCTTGGAATTGACTCAAAAATTGCAATCCAAAATCCATGGTGTGCACTTGAAACTGCCATTTATGCACACTTTAGGGCTGGAACAGACGCCTGAGATAATATATGGGGAGTGCTTCTGAATAAAAAGCACTAGGTAATGATATTTTAAAAGGATAGCATACATGTTTTGATTGTAATAATAATCTTGCTGAGAGAATTCTGTTACTAACTTGTGGTGTTCACTCAGTGTTTCTTGTCCTTCTTGGTAAAGCCATTTTCAGAACAGTGCATGGCCGGGGTGTGGGTGTTAGGGCAGGAAACAGGTGGTGTGGGGATGCATAGTTTTTAGTTTTGGCCTCTAGAGGTGAGAGAGGCAGACATTTGGGTTCTATAGTGAGCAGCCTATTTACATTTCACCAGAGCATTCATCAGGACAATTGAGGGCTAACTGGGAAGTCCCACACCTTGTATTAGTTTCCTGTTGCTGCTGTAACAAATGACCACCTATGTGGTGATTTGAAACAATCAGACTTGTGGTCCAAGAGCATTGTCGGCTAGAGATCAGACATTAGTCTCACTGGGTGAAAATCAGTGTGGTAGAATTTTTGTCCCTTTCTGGAGGTCCTAGAAGAGAAACTTTCTTTGCCTTTTCCTGTTCCCAAGGCTGCTGGTACTCCTGGGCCCTTCACCCATCTTCATAGCCAGCAACAGCAGGTCAGATTCTTGCATCACAATTTCCTGATGTCTCTTCTGCGTCCCTCTTCCACTTTGAAGGGGCCTTGTGTTTACACCCTTATTTTAAGGTCCCATGAAGCAATTAGGTTTGCATCTAGAATAACATATTCTTTGCCATCTAGAATAACATATTCACACAGGGGATCAAGATGTAGACATGTTTGAGAACCATTTTTCTGCTTGCCACACACCCCAGTTGCTTTGGTAGCAAGCATAGCCTTAATTAAATCATTAACATATGCTTCACACATACTCTGTAAATAGTAATATTATTATTGTTATTATTGAAGATTTATTTGTGGGTAGAAGTATCGGGGTACAGGCCAGAGGTGGAGTAGGGGAGGGTGAGAAGATTCACTAGAGACAAAGTGGGGAGCAGAACAGGAAGATCTGTGAAAAAGACTGCTGAGGGGAGCAGCAGGTAAGACAGGAGAGGTCTGCTGGTTCCCTGGCTGGGGACTGAACTCAGGCCTTAGTGGTAGTAGAGCTTACCCTATGCTACCATGGAAGCCCTACCAGCAATACTAGCAGGGACTTCTGAGTTGACCATATCAGCTTTTGAATAGTTCTGCCACTTACTAGGTTTGCTATTTGTGGTGAGTGACCTAACCATTTTTAGCCCTCAATCTCTTCATCTGTAAAATGGGGATACTGGTAATATCTGCCCTGTTGAATGTTTGAGTTAAATGAGCTCATGCTAGAAAACACTTTGTATAGTTCCTGGTACATGGCAGACACTCTTTGGATATTATTATTGTCTTTGGTTTTTATTATTGTTGTTGTCTTTGGTTATTATTATAGCTATTATGTGCCGTGGGGATTATTATCTGCCCTTGTGGAGTGAGACAACATAGGAACAGAGAGTGAAAAACACAAACATCATCGTACTTCATGGGGCATGATGGGCTATGACTTCATGGGGTGCTGCAGGTACTAAGTGCTGTTGACTGAAGTAAGATTCAGATATTTTCAGTGGTAAGCAAAGGTAGGAATGAAGGACTCTTATGGAACTAGAGGGAGAATTGACTCGAGAGAAGCAAAGTTGGGCACCTGAGCATGTGCACGATACATTTCAAAGTGAGTAAATTAGGTGACTTCTGTGTCATCTTAAGGAACAGCGGGTTTGTGTAGAGGTATTCCTTCACTCACTCATTTCCAGATTTTTTCCAAACTGTTTTAAGGAAGGAGTTGACTCTCAGACTCGAGGGGAATAGTTTGGAAGGCCTCAAATGCTAGGCTGTGTGTGGAAGGTATTTCCTGGTGAGAGCAGCGAGTCAAGGAAAGTTTTAGAACTGAGGCAGTTTCGTGGTGAAAGCAGTGTTTCCTAAACTTAATCTGACAGTAATATATGTAGATCGGTTGCATGAGAGCTTAGAAGTACCGAGATCTGTTGGAAGGTGTATTTGATGGTCAAGATGTTTTCCGTGGTTGGAGATGTGATGCAGTCAGCTCAGAAAAGGGCAGGGTGCAAGCACCACAGCGAAGCAAGAGCAAAGGGCTTTGGTGATGCCGACGGAATGGGTGAAAAATTCCTGGAAGTTTGGTGATGGTAATAATAGAAATCAGAAGTGCGTTCAATCTGAGTTTTCCTGTGTTTGTTTAAGATGTTGGCAGGCCATGCAGGTGGCATGAATCCAGTAGGTAATTGGAAATGTGGACCTGGAACTTGAAAGAGGGGTCACAACAGGATAACTGGATTTTGAAATCAGAGGGGTGGGCGGGGTGGGGGGGGTTGGAATCCTTCTCTCTTCCCTGACCGTTCATAATCAGAAACATTGAGATAAGACCTCAGATCATCCTTCTGTCTTCATTCCACATTTTCCTTTCCATTCTTTGTCATGAGCTCAATTGAGACTCCTCCCAAATTCACAGGTTGAAATCCTAGACTTAGAATGTGGCTGTATTTGGAGAAAGGGTCTTCAAAAAGATAATTAAAGTTAAATGAGTTTGTGGGGTGAGCCCTACTCCAAAATGACTAGCGTCCTTATAAGAAGAAGTAAGACCAAGATACAATTAGAGGAAAGACCCCAGAAGGCCCAAGGAGAAGATGGCCATCCACAAGCCAAGCAGAGAGGCCTTAGAGGAGGCCAACCCTGTAGCCACCTTGATCTTCATTACTTTCTAGAATTGTGAGAAAATAATTTCAGTGGTTTAAGTCACCTTATCTGTGGTGATTTTGTTAAGACAGCAATGGAAGACTAATACACTCCAGCAGGAAGCAATGGTCTTATGGTCTTGTGTCACTGACCCGATCAGAACTGAGGGCACCAGTGCATCACCCGGTGACATTTTACCAGGTTTGTTTCCCAGCCCCACATGTGGTGGGTGGTATTTAGCAGTTGTCAGAATTGTTGGTTCTTGTGAATGAAAAATAAGGGTATTGTCCCTTATAACAGTGCTCTTTATCTCAGGAAGCTCCCTGTGATGGGGACTCTGGTGTCCAGAACAGGGCTGTGGTGAAGGGTAGGTCAAAGACGCCTTTCTGAGCACCCGCCCACAGCTGCTGGAGGGCTGTCTACCACCTGTTCCAAAGACTGACTTTGGCAGTGGATTCTGCCATGTGTCTTCCTCTGAAAGCAGACTCAGAACAGAAAGAAATGTTTGTCCTTCCTTGTCAACAAGGCAGGAAAATGAGACTTCACCTCACTGATAACTCACATGTATTTCTTTTAATTTACCAAATGATCCTGAATCTCAATTGAGCCTTGTATTTCAAAGCCCAAAATAATGTGTGTGCCTTAAGGTGAAGAACAAGTCAGCACTCAAGGTGGCCCACACAAGACAGAGTGAGCTATTTACACAAGCACCCACCAAGAGCTTATCTGTGAAAAGGTAAAATAACTAGTGTTCAGAAAGCTCCTGTTAGCTCAACTGGACATATTCCAAGTCCTGTCATAGATTTCTGTGACAGTGAAATATTCAGACAAACACTGTGTTCTTGGTGACTTCTGTGTTCATTAGAATTGGCCTTTATGGTGGATTGAGGCTGTTAGTATGGGGAAGACGTTGATGAATTGTTCTCTATTTTCACAGAGGACAGAATGCGAACAAGCGGACTAAAGGTGTAGTCAAGTTAGGTAAGAAACTGAGTTAGCGGCTAAGACTTTTAAGGTCTGACTAAGTTGTGCTCTAGCTCCCTCCGCTGGACTCCTGAGGTAGTATGCTGTATTTCCCCGAGTGAATGCATTGACTACATCGTGGAGTTATTTGCTGATGTGCAAGTTCCTACCAACAGACTTTGGACTCCCAAAGGGCACGCTTATGTCTCATCTATCATTGTTCCTCTGCCTCAGCCTCTAGCTGGCACTGAATGAGCCCTCAGTGGATGGTGATTAACTGACTCTTTGTTCTTTGAAAACATTTTAGTGTCCTAGAGACTGTGTGTGTGTGTGTGAAAGAGAGAGAGAGAGAGAGAGAGAGAGAGAGAGAGAGAGAGAGAGAGAGAGAGACAGAGAGAGAGAGAGAAAGTGCATTATAAATATGTCATAAAGGACTCAATGATTTTGATTTTGCTACATTAGATATCAACTTAGTGTATGGACAGAATATATCTAGCATGTGTTGATGATTAAGGCATAATTATTGGCTCACTGACTAACAGAAGACAGGAAAAAGAATATGCCCAGAAGTGAGAACTAGCATGAAAGTTAATTCTGGCTGGAATTTGGATTCTGAATGAGAAGTGAGGGTGCGTAAGTAAGCAGGGGCCAGATCCTAGGGATTATCATAAAAAGCTTAGACAATTTCAAGGCATCCAGGTAGAAGATAAGGTAATGATGGCCTGAACAAAGTCAGAACAGGTAAAGTGACTTGTCTAGGGTTTCATGACCAGAAAGTGGTCCATCTGACATTCAATCTAACTCTAAATCTCATCCTATGGCCACTGCCCACATGTTCAGAAAATACTCTACTCAGTGAGGAAGAAAAGGAGTGTGTGTGGGGAGGAATACAGTTATGTTCCTACCGATCTCTCCCTCCCACCTTCAGCCCCCAGGGCCTTTCCCTTTTCTACTTTCCTGGCTCCTAGTAATCCATTAAGTAAGTGTATCTCAGCCTGGGGAATGGCAGATGTTGGCACTGAACAACAGTTCACTGACAACCTTCTGACTACTTTCCACCCTTTTTCTGGGGCAGACACTTCTTCCCACTGTTCTTCTGTGCAAGAATGACTGCCTGGAGGTGGCAGGGAAGTTCCTGTTTCTAGGCACATCTGGGAGACATTACCACCTCCCTATAACATAACAAGCAGATCTTGTAGGAGGAGCAGGTGTTGGGTGGAGAAGAAAGAAACTCATGAACTCCTCACTGCCCTTTGTGTTCTCGTTGGGTGAATTCAGGGTGCATATGCCTGTGTTTGGTTTTGCGTTGTTTCTGCATAGCTTCTCACTGGAGAGCTGTCTTTGTGCCAGTATGTAACTCCATTTATTCACCATTGTTTCCTATGTTGGAGCCACTAAATGTTAAAGCATTTTCATGGAAAGCAGTGCATTCAACAACTATTCAAAAGAATTCGTAAAAATAAGCTTGCTCTATCTTTGTATTGTCAGCAGGGGAGGAGATGAACTTTGCTCGTTTTCTTCTTTTTAGTATAGTATATTGGGTTCAAAGTCTGAGTTCAAATTCTGCTCCTAACACTCTCTAGCTAGGTGACTTTGGGCAAATTACTTAACATTTCTATGGCTCTTTATCTATGAGAAAGAAATCATGCTAGTATGTATCTCAGAGTGTAATTCTGAGAATTAAATGACTTAATTAGAATGCTGTCTAGCACATAGTAGGTACCTCATAAATGTCAAGCTAGCATTACTCTTCATAAGTTAGTTTGCATATATATATTTTTTTCTTTGGGAGATTCTGGTCCTCAGTTGTAAATATTCTTTGGAGGAAGGGTTTGGAGAGACACCCTTACACGGCAAGTCCACCATCGCACAAGGGAATGCTTATGGGACTCGTCTGCTGATGATCAAACTCCATGTTGCTCATTTCTGAGAGTGTTCAGAAGCATTTACAGGGATGACAAAATGTTCCTTGTATGTATATTACACATCAGTCATCCCCATCAGCCTAACACACAGAGCACAATGACAAACCATAAAATGGTAATATATAGAATCTGAGTAAAGTTCTACTTTTTTCCCCAAGTCACAGAGGCATGTATCTCTGATATTGAATTGCCGAATATGTGACTCCCTCTTAAAAACAGGTGATCTATAGCTTGATTTAAGTTCTCATTAAAGGCCAGCTCATTCTTTAGCTGTGAATTGATCAGAGGTTTTTATTTTTATTCGAATAGCTTTACCTGAAAGATCCATGCACAAATGGGAGGAGGAGGTTGTCCCTGGAGTATTGCAGACAGAGGCTGCCATAATCAGGTCCTCAATGTCCCATGCTGCCCAGGAATGTGCAGGTGACTGTGGAGACAGCCGTGGGGGGATAAGGATGGGCATATGGTCTGCACTGGCATAGCAAACCAAAGTAATTAAAAATGTCTTAAAATGCAGAACCCCCACCCCAAACTGTAAAGTATATCATGGAAGATGTCAAATTAGCATTTCTGCCTCTTTTTAACCATGCCATAATCTCATTAATCTACAGAAGGAACCAAATGCACGGACTCCTACCAGTTGGCTGGACATATGTTACATATTGGACTGGCCATTTGGCTGGATCCTATTAAAGTGAAGAAATTGCATTTTATTTTGGGCATCGAACCCAAATCTGGGCCTGCTTATTACTTTTTGAAATTCCTTTTTAAAGTAATAGGTTTATAAATGCCAAAATTTCAGTACAACCTGAATTTAAAAGAAGTCTAGAAAGAAACTCCACAGAGAAAGGGGCAAGCATTGGGGAGGGGACGGAAAGCTTCAGATCACTGGGATAGAGCCAATTACGGTACTCACAATACTTATACTAGAACTGTCACATCCAAGGATCTTGTTCACTAAATGACAGGTGACTGTTGATTAAAATATTTTATTTTGGACCCTCCCTGGTGGCACTAAGAAGCTAAAGCCACTTCAGCATGAGTTCGATCCCCGCCTGCCCGGGAGGTGACCACATGGCGTGGCAGACCTCTCCTGACCCGCCGGCTGCTCCCCTCAGCAATGTACTTCGTCAGTCGGCCTGTTCTGTTCCCCACTCTGTCTCTGGTGAAGCCTCTCACCGCCTTTGCACCTCTGGCCTATACCCCAGTTCTGTATGCACAAATAAATAAATCTTTAAAAAACCTTCAATATGCAGATTGAAGATTCAATATGCAGACGTCACTTCTAGAGGGTAGCACAGTAGCATTTGGAGTAGTTGGTATACAGTCTCTTGCATTAAGCATTATAGGAATACAGATTTGCCTGTGACATCCTAAGGTGTCTGTGATTAGGTTAGTTCTTTCACTGGCCTCTTCAGAAAAGCTGAAGAAAAGCTGAAGAGTTATGGCATCTTCAGAAAAGCACAAATTGCAATGGGGATTCAGAGAAGAGCAAGATCATATCTGCTGCATGTTTGTTGGAAGGAGTTGGGTGGGTTTGGAGACAGAAAAAACTTTATGAAGGTGGGAGTATTTGAAAAAATGTGAGCAAGATTCTGACAAGCAAATAGGATAAGAAGGTGACCTGAAATTTCAGGAGTCAAGAGAGAAAGGTGGGACATCACAGAGAGAGGCATCAAAGGAAGCTCCCAGGATGAGTTTGGAAAGGAAGAGGTTAGGGACCAACCTGTGTCCTCTGATGGAGAGGACAATGACAGGTCAAAGCGATAGTAGTGGGTGGTGGGTTTGAGGCTGCTGGGAAGAAGAATGACAAAAACTGGACCTGTCTTCTAGTGTAAGTAATAAAGGGGACTGCGCAGTGTGGGATGGATTAGTAAGAACAACATTGAGAGGACGACAGTGGCAGACCAGGTCAGCAAGATGAAGTTCTTATCTGAGGTAGAGCAGGGAAACTGAGGGAATGTATAGCCAGAGATACTGATGAAACACTTGGGACAGGACACTGAGTGGCTGAGGGTGAGGCAACAGAATCACAGGATTTCAAAATTGTATCTAAACAACAATAATCATTATGCATTTGTATAAAAGTACTGCTTATAGAATATGTGTTACTACGGATGCTGTATTATATATACACATATAGGTAGGCACTGTTATAGTGCTCTATGATAGATGCCTTCTCAAAAGGCAAGTCTTTCACTCCATCAGATGCAATTGGTGGAGACTGCAGAAGATGGATGTGGTGAGATGGGGAACGGGACTCAAGCTCTGTTTTGAGCTGTTCAACACTGCACCCCAGAGGTTAAACATGTTTGTTAGCTTGTTAGAAAAAAGAGGAAACCTGACAGCACCCGAAGTTGTACCTTTCCCTGGGACTTAACAGTGCCACACACATTCTTTCATGACAAGCCTGAATATTTTCATGAGATCATGACATTGACTTTTTTCATCAGTTTTATAAGAACTTCTGCCAAGATGGTGGATAGGATGGAGAAATGTGTTGGTAAGAATTTTAAGTAGTGTAGTTCTATAATGTCTCTATGGAATTTTAAAACTAAAGAAGGCTACCAGGTGGGGATGTGCTGGCAGGTGAAAGACCCTCAAATTGGTCAAGGAAAAGAGGGTTCCCTCTTGATAAGATGCTCCCTTGACCTCCACCCTGAACCCAGTGTTCAGATACCAGCAGATCTCAGTCTGAGGAGAGATAGCAGCCCTTTGATCTCAGTAATCTCTCTTTTCATGGCAGTAAAACTTTCTGAAGGGAAATGAGACCTCTGAGACTCTTAGCATAAAAAATGTTAAATTAGAAATACATCCGTGAAGATTTCTGTGCCTTTAATTAAGTGACAATCACTGGAGATTGAGCACTATATAAAGTAATAAACCCCTCACACAGAATGCGTAAATATGTAGACTTCATTGCAAATTTGTCACAATTGACTTTAGTGGCATATGAAAACATTCAGGTAGGAATCCTTCCAAAGAAATGTTTACTACGACTTTTTTTGGGTCCCCATATTGTGACTTTGAGTTAGACAAACATGACTTAAAATGTATTTCCTAACTTTAAGTGAAGGCATCAAGTCATCACAGACCTCGGGGGTTTTCCTTTCTGCTGAGGAGAAAGAGCCAGCCTGGCTCCAGACGAGGAACTTCCGGGACACCTTCTATCTCATGTTCTGTGACTCAGCGCTAATGACGATGTTGGAGATGCTAACAAAGCAGTGAACTCTAGACCTGCTGAATCTTTCAGGGGTTTCCCTAGGAACTCTGATAAGATTGAGTAGAAACTGCTTATGGAGGATGGCGGCAGCGGCAGGGCCGGGAAGGGATAAAGGGTTCTGTGCACTTCGGGCTCTTACTTCACACTATCCAAGTCCATATGAACCTGCTCACTTTCCCGTGGAGTGTAACCTCCATTAATTACAGGCCAGCAAAGGTGCCTGTGAATGTGTGTGTCTATAACTGTGTGTTTTCATGAACGGTGATCCAGTTCTATTTCATGTTTTGTTGTCTTAATTAGTAATAATAATCAATGGCGATGTATCTTGCTTGATGCTGTGGCTGTCTTCTTTTTTTCTTTTTTAACGATACATTTATTTATTCATACAGAACTGGGGTACAAGCCTGAGGTGCTTTCCCCAGGACTTAACAATGCCACACACATTCTTTCATGACAAGACTGAATGTTTTCATGAGATCATGACATTGACTTTTTTCATCAGTTTTATAAAAACTGTCAAGATGGTAGCGGTGAGAGGCTTCACCAGAAACTGAGTGAGGAGCAAACAGGCAGACTGACAAGGTACACTACTGAGGGGAGCAGCGGGCGGGTCAGGAGAGGTCTGCTGTGCCACGTGGTCACCTCCAGGGCTGGGGATCGAACTCTGAGTGGCTGCAGCTCACTTGCAGTGCTGCGTCCCAACCCGTTGCGCCACCAGGGAGGACCTGTGGCTGTCTTCTTAAGGGTCCTAGCATCCTTAAAGGAATATTTAGTTAGAAATAGTTTGGAAAGCTTTAGTCTTGGGAGATTTTGTTTTTTGAAGAATGCCTTAATATAGTCCCTCCTTTTTAAAAGAGGGAAGGAAATTATGAGCTCATTTTGTAGGTGGTGAAACTTAATGGTGGAGGCATTAAATTAGTTCACCTCTTGGTGATGTTAATGGTGGAAAGGGCTCAATGTGGTGAGCTCTGGATTCAGGTGCGGGCTTTACCTCTCCCGTGAGTCACCTTGAGCAGGTCTTTTAAACCTCTGAGGTCTTTACATATTTACCTCATATATACAGTGGGGCGAGATGATGTGGGAGAACGTACATGGGGCCTGAACTGGTCTCACATCTAACTGGCACTCAGTAAATATTATTGCATGAACATCATTATTATTAATAACAAGTCTGTACCAAATTCCCAGGCTCAGATGGACACTCACTGCTGACGTGGTGGCCCCTGACTCTGGCTGGGGCAGGGATTCTGGGCCTCTGGTTTGGGCAATGGGCTTTAACATCTAACCTTGGTCCTACTCTTCTTGTTCTAGTCTCCCTCTAGCTCCACATGCTTCCAATTTGCTTTGACTGCCCAGGGGTCAGAGTTGCCTGTGCCTCTATGCTTGGGCTTAAAGGGCAATAAAAGCCTTCTTCTTCAATAAAAGCCTTATTTGGAAAATTGTCTGTCTTGAGCCAGAAAGCAGTGGGGGCTTTGAAGCCAGATCGTCTGGGGTTAACTCCCTGAGGAAGTCTACTCAGGGAGTCAGATAAACCGAGATATCAGGCTTGTGTGCTGTGGTATGACTGTAGGCTGCAATCCTCCCTGAGCCTCAGTTCTTTACCTGTAAATAGGAGTACTGACCCCTACATTGCAATGAAGTGTTGTTGTGAGAACTGAAATGACAAAAGACATGGGACAATGTGCTTGCTATAAATATTTGCTGTTATCATCCTAGGAACCCTGGCTCTGACATATTGTAGCTGTTTATGATCTCGGGCAAGTTCCAAACCTCAGTTTTCTCATCTGGAAAATGGAGTTAGTAATAATCTACCTTATAGGATTAGCATGAGGACTGAGAGGTAATATAGTAAGTGCTCAGTTCAGAATTATAGTAAGCATCCAATAAATCTCTTACTGTCATTAATTACTATTACAATGTGGTCATGGGTAAGTTACTTGACCTATTAGAAGCTCAATTTTCTTTTTATACCTGTAAAGCCTACTTCTCCTAGTGGTGCAACCTGCCTTGTGAAAATGGGAGGAAGAGTAGTGAAAATATACAAAGGATACGTCAATGCATAGTGGATTTTTAATGAATGGAGCTATTTTATTATTTCCACAAATTAGCCTTCCTGCTGGACAACCCTCCCTAGCTGAGGCCTTCTGTCACCAGCTTCATGCCTTTCATTCACTGCCATAGTTGAACCACATTCCCCACAGAATTGACATCTTTCCAGAGTGGAAAGTTCTGTTCCAGGTATCACCATGCAACCCAACCCCTGCTCGGATAGGGCCTACGTAATTACTTTGCACACAGACATTCCTCCTGGGGCCCCAGCGGTGGCCTGGCCCATGAGGCCGTGTATTTGATTTCTGTAGGTCAACAAACAAACATTTGGAATTAAATCAGCATGTTAGTCATGGCAGGTTCAGGTTGCTGTAATTAGCTTCTGTCTCTAGCAGCAGCAGGCCTGTGCTGCTGACTGCCTGTGTAGCAAGAATACACTGGTCCCTGCGCTCTGAGGGTGCTGTGGCTGAAAGCACTTGACGTTGATGCTTCAGGACAGATGCTGGCAAAGCCTCTTCCTCTGCTTTTGGTGGAGAGTGTGGGGCCTTTAATTTGTCAAATGGTGGAGAACGATTTATTAGGTTTGGCATGGGCAATACAAGGATGGGGAATTCATAATCTCTGGTGGAAGAACTTATCAAGGGTAGACACACAGAGCTGGGAAGCAAACAGAGGCTGGGAAGCCCTGACTCTCTTCTAGTGGCTCTGTGGCTGAAGCCACCTCAGGTTCAGATTGTTCTTTAGGTCTTGCTGAGAAGGAGTGACAGGGGTGGAGTGGTTACCTGTCAGGTCCTGGGTCAGCTTATCTGTGAATGTCTCAGTGCTTGTCCCTCTCTCTCCTACATAGGAAACCGCTCCTTTCCTTGCTCAGAACTGAGCTCTCTAGGCCCCAGCTAACCTTCCTTTCACTCTCTTTCCTGGAAATGCAGCACCTTTTAGACGAAGTTACAGTCTCCGCATATCATTAATGCTGCCATCTGCAAAACCAGCGGTGTATTTAGGCATGGTGATATTATTATTCGATAACAATTCATCACTTAGGTAAAGTTTTTTGACTTTTCAGAGCAAATTGCATTTTTATCTCAGTTGTTTCCCCCAAAAAGCAGCTACATATGCTCCCCAGGGGAAGCAGTGTGGAAAGTAAAAATAATATGAGTTCTGTAAGACTCCTGGATATTTAGTGGGTCTGTAACCTCTGGTGTGTTATTTAACTTGTGTTCATGCCTGTTAAAATGGGAATAATAATAACATGTCTTTCCTAGGATCTTAGTGTGTGTGAATCCCATATAAGCCTAGTAAATGTCAGCATTGAATTGGGCTCAGGCCTAGTGTCTTTACTATAAGCACAATTTCCTACTTCTTACCATTGACTGGCAATGTAAGTATTACTGTTCCCATTTTACTGGTAAAGAAACTGAGGCTTAGAGACTTTTTTTAAGGTCACAGAGCTATTATTTGGAAAAGCTGGGATGTGAAACTAGATCTTGTCTAGATACCCAGTCTCGGCAATATTGCTGCTCTGGACTTTATGAGATGCTAAATCCACCAGAGTGGTACATATGGAAAGAACTAGAAGAATGCAGAGATGTGAGACTCAGAGATGAGGTGCTAGTTATTCTGAACATGTTCTTTTTCGACCCTATTTTTAATTTTATATGCTTCTACTTTTAACAAGAAACAATACTTCGTTGTAACTATTCTGGAATAATTTGTGTTTATATAAGTGTTTGCATGTAGTGAGACATTTTGTTCTCAGTCAACCTAGTATGAGGCATTTGTATTCAAAGTTTTGCTTTAATAAAAGGAAGCATTTTGTTTAAAGGGAAGCATTTCCGTGACAGCAGCGCCAAACACTGTACAGGACTTTGAGACTCGACTTCACAGCAGTGCCCTCTGGTGGTGAATCTTGGAAATCATACTTCTTGCAAGTTGATGGAACTAAAGAAAAAAAATCCTGAATTTATCCAAGCTCTTTCTGAAGTCTCTTGCAAAATAATAACCATTGGATGGCTAACCATCACTCTTGCATCCCTTTTTTTTAAAAAAAGTAACTTTGTAAATGCCCAAAACTGCAAAAAAGGCGTCTTTTTGTATAAAAATCGACTGTTACTTTTTTTATGGTTTTGAATAGAAAATACTATGACATCAACTATTTCATGTTATGTGAATTAATAGCAAGAGAAATAAATATTGCCTGATGATTTTTACTTGCTGCCTTTTCCACAGAGTCATCTTAGAGGATAGTGTGTTGAAATAAGCTTTTCATTAACTTTATCTTCTTTTCTCCATAAAACACACTTCAGAAAGATAGCTAAGACAAATTTGAACTGGGTTTGTTTGGAGTCATTGTTCCAAAGTCCTTTGTTGAAGGCTGTACACTTCACTTTCCTTCAGATGATGAGAAACCTAAGGGTGGGTGACATTAAAAGTAGATCATGTGATTGTGGAGAGCATCATAAAGTCTCCACATTTCCCCTTGGGTTCTCAAAGGTGCCATTAGTTCCGTGGCGTGGGACACCCCAAATGCAGCTCTGTCCCACTGGGCCCCAGGAGCAGACCCTGCAGGCCGGCCACCCTGCCGGTTGCTCTCCACACTGCTTGCTCTTCACCACAGTCCTCTCAGGCATAATTACAGCCATGTTTTCTATAAGAAAGGGACTCAGAGAACTTAGCTAATCTGTGGCCCAGCTGTTAAACGACAGTTCTGGACTTCGACCTTGAGACTCTGACCTCAGTTTATGACTTGGCCTTCTTCCTTGGAGGACTCCAAGGCTGGGCCCTGTTCAGCGGCAGCTCAAATCCCAAGCTGCCGTGGCGAGCTCGACTGTCTGTTCTTTCTCTTGGGAGAGAGTAACATGGGGCAAATGTGTTTGTGACAATAGTCCTGGCCCACACGTGGCAATGTCACCTCTCTTCCAGAGCCATGGGGAGCAGAGAGCTCTGCTCTGCCCCTCCCAGTTAATTTAGATAGAAAACACCAGATTTGCAGAGTGACCCCTGTCCAGCCTGGCCCAGTGCCTTTTATCACCGCAGACACTTTAAGGACACAAAATGAATTCCCAAAAGGGGTGCTGCCTTCATGAAACCAGACCCTACCAAACTTGCACCGCCGCTGGTATCTGTGTTGGCTCCTAGTTTTGCTACTCTTTTGCTCTTCATGGGCTAGCTTTGTCTTTGTGATCTGACCCATTTTGAGACCTTGCTGATAGATAATGTTAGCTCCCAACAATTCTGCCTCCTTTTTCTTGGGAAAAGTACATTGTAAAAAATCCTTAGTAATCTGGTCTCCTCACATGCTGTAGGCAAGAGGGCAGAGAGACTTTGAAGGGCAATTTGGCAGTGGCTACCTGGCAGTTTCCCTTCTGGGAATTTATTCTATCTAATTACTCATACCTTGGTTCAAAGATACATTATTAAGACTGTTCATTGTAGCATTGTTGGTTCTAACAAAAAAATTTTAAAAAATACTGTCAATAGGATACTAATTAAACAAAGAGTGGCTACTTGATTCTATACTATGTTTACACTATAGATTAAAGAAGTTGTTGAAAAAAAAAGGATGACTTGGGTGTCTGTGTTAATGTTCCCACAATATATGGCTAGAAATATTCTTTAATAGAGTTGAAAAACAAAGGTTGCAGAGAAATGTATTTAATAAACACTTACATGAGTTTCTATATACATGGAGATACAGCTGACCTATAAACTGTGAGTGCCCCTGGGCAGTGGAGTAGGGAATGACGAAGGGGTAGGATAGGATAGAGAAACTTCTATTTTCTATATTTCAAATTCAGGATTAAAAAAAAGTATGTGTGGATTATGGAATAAAAAAGTTGATGCTTTATACAAAGTACAAAAAAGTATTTGAATTAGAAATTCTGTCAAGAATGTGGGTGACTTGTAGCACTTTGGGTTCATTTTGTCAAGTACTCACAGTTCCTTTATTCAAGTTACATGTGTCAGGCTGACCTTGGCCAATGGCCTTCAGACTTGCCTCCGGTGGACCTGAACACCAGAGCTCAGTGTTCCCTGCCACTTTTCACCCCCTGCCCTGAACCCTCCAATGTGTTACAGGCCTTTCTGGGTTATCAGCATGAGTAGGAATTCACAGGAGTGAAGGAAAGTGACATGGCCCAGTTATGTGGAGTAGTACCTTAGAAGGCATAGAGAAAGAAAGTCAGTTCCAGGAAACTGAAAGTAGCATCTGGGAGGTTCCCCAGAACCCAGGTGGGAGCCCTAGTCCCTAGAGAAAGTTTGGTCTTCATAGGTGACAGATCACTGTGGTTTTGCTGCAAGTTGGTAGGACACATCATGCTGAACATGTTTCAGAATGGGCCCCAGGTTGGGGAAGGGCCTGAATAACAGAGAAAATGTTCTCCAAAAGTCTCAGCACCAATAAGACCTGGGTTTTGTGCTTGTCCTGTGTGGGGGGAGAACGGGATGAGGGGCTTGGGCTCTGTAAGGAGAGAAGGCATGCAGAGGTGAGAAGAGGGGAATTTTGCCTCTTCTGGTTTCCAGTAATGCCAACTTCTTATAAATCTGAGTAAATTGTGGGTGTTGGAGTGGGGGTTGCTTAATGAAGCTATCACATAATACCACCAGACTATATGAGTCTTTTCATTTGGAATTTCTTTGGAAATGGTGGGGAGATAAAGACCTTAAGGGCTCAGGGGTGTTGGAAAAACCACCACATTACTGATATGTAAGAGACTACCCTATGAAAGAGTGACCCTATTTCTAGCATTCCTGGTGACTCTTCTGAGTCATCTCCAATCATCCTTACTTCCAGTTACCCTGGCTTGGTCACTGTTTTGGACAAGCCTCAGGACCTTTGCATGAACTGACTTCTCTGCTTGCACCATTCTTTCTCAAGTAAACAAAAGTGACCCATTCTCTCAGTTCCTTCACCTCTGCTTGCTAAGTCAAGGGGACAGCTCAAAGTCACCTTCTCAGGGAGGCCTAAGTTGGCCATCTGATTTTAAGTTACTCTGCAAATTTCCCCATTGTGATCACTACAAAATTTATTTAATTTTTTAAAAAGATTTATTTATTTATGCATACAGACCTAGGGTACAGGCCAGAGGTGGAGGGATGGTGAGAGGCTTCACCAGAGACAGAGTTGGGAGCAGAACAGGCAGAATGACGAAGTACACTGCTGAGGGGAGCATTCGGCAGGTCAGGAGAGGTCTGCTGTGCCTTCTGGCTCACCTTCAGGGCCTGGGATCAAACTCACACTAAAGCTGCTACAGCCAGCTTGCCATGCTGTGTCCTAACCCATTGCACCACCAGGGAGGGCCCTAAAATTTACTTAATTCCTAATATGTATTACTTATTCCCATACCCCTTCTCTTACCCTCTTTCCTGCATCTCAGAATGTAAACTCTATGAGCAACATAGAGGTGTTTTTTTTTTTGTTTGTTTCTTGGTGTGATGTAAACTATGAGCAACATAGAGGTGGTTTTTTTGTTTCTTGGTGTGTTTTGTTCATTGACAAACACCTAGTGCCTATGACAGAGCCTCACCAGGAGATCTCTGTAAGTATTTGTTGAATGAATGAATTAATGAATAAGCTGTAGTATAACTGGTGAAGGGCTCGGGATCTTTTAGTCATGGAATGCAGCCCAGCTACATGGAAACTGCTTTCAAAGCATTTCCAAGACCTATTTTGTTTCTCCTCCTTAAACTCTAAACTCTCTGTGGATTTAGTTCTTGGCACTCAGCCCAGGAGATATGATTTTTGGCAAAAGTTGGGTGAAGCATGAGTTGGGCGGCAGATAGGCCTTTCCACATACCAGCTGTGTGACTCCAGGGAAATTATCTTCTCTGAGCTTAAGGATGAAATGTGTGCAAACGCATGAGGTTGAACTCTTCAGGTGCATAAGTGAGATAGCTCAATTATCAGTGGTGGACAAGGTGGAGGCAATAGGAACAATGATTTATTTATTTATTTATTTGTGCATACAGAACTGGGGTACAGGCCAGAGGTGCAGGGGCAGTGAGAGGCTTCACCAGAGACAGAGTGGGGAGCAGAATAGGCAGATCGAGGAAGTACATTGCGGAGGGGAGCAGCGGGCAGATCAGGAGAGGTCTGCCACGCCATGTGGATCACTTCCAGGGCTGGCGGGGATTGAGCTCTTGCAGAAGTGGCTTTAGTTTCTTAGTAGTGCTGTGCTGTAACCCGCTGCGCCACCAGGGAGGACCCAGGAGCAATGATATTTTTAAAAGGCAGTTTACCCCATCATAGTCATTTAAGTTTCCTTAAATGAAATCATTGAGGAAAACCCCTCAAATGTCTCTAGTTATTTTAAACATGTCAGGAGAGTTTAGTGAATTCCATCTATATCTTTCTCTCTTTCTCTCTCTCTCTCTCTATATATATATTAGCACAAATAAACACAAGTCCTTGGAATTGGGCGATGTCTTTGTGCCTTAGCTCTCTTTCCTAGGAAGGTGCATAGAAACCAGAAGGCCAGGCATGGAGCCAAGCAGAGAATTTGCGCGGTGCCAACATCTGGAGCCAGGTTAACAGTGCAGATGGAAAACAGCAAAATGCAAAAGTTGTGGGTTCAGTGGCGGGAGGCCAAGGCAGAGTCTGAGATGCACGTGGAATGTGAGCCAGAACCGAAGCGTAGGCAGGTGGCTGTGGCAGCCTTTCATCTCGAGTTTGTGGCTCCACATGGGGACAAAGAGGAGGAAGGAGGCACCAAGGCCTCCAGGGACCCAACTTCCTGTTGGGACCAGCCCCACCTGCTCTGCCTCCCAGAGGCTTCATTCAGCCTCCCACTCTTGCTCAGCCACGCCTGCTCCATTGCCTGGCTGCTTCTCTGGCCTGCTCCTGCATCTCCTTCACTAGTTTCTTCTTAAATCCAGTCCCTCTGCTCAGGCTCGGCTTGCAGAAGAACCTATGCCCAGACACAAGGCTTTGCACAGCTGCAGTTTGAATCATTCAGGAACGCATTCTGATAGGCCAGCCAAGGTCACGTGCCCTGGCCTGTGATTGACAGCCTTTCCTACATTCCTACTTCCGCCCCCGCACACACGTGATGGGACAGCCAGTTAGCACAGCTCCAGTGCATTTGCTGCTGGGCATTGCACCCCGCCCGGAAGCTGTTTTGTGGAGCCCTGTCCTTCACCTCCTATGCTTAAGATCAAGTGCTGTTAGTCAAATAATTCCACCTAGGTACATTTGCGAACTAGGCTGAGTGCCCTGAAGGCAAGGCAGGAAAAGAACAGGGTGCAGGAAGTGGAAGGGGGCATGCTAGAGGGAGTGCCCTGCTTGCTGGCTGCCATCTGGAAGGTAAAAAGGTCAAGTGTGGAACCTACAGAGGAGAGCAGGTGAAAGGTGACAGTGGCTTGATTAGAGCCAGGTGGCCCAGCAGTTGGAGTGAAGTGGAAAAAACATAAGAAGCCTCTAAGGACCTAACCTGTTGCCACAGAACTTGGACCCAGGTCCCTGTCCCTGCCCTAGGGTAAATGAACACAAAAGAAAACAAGAAGAAGTACACTGCTCGCTCTTGCAGCCCAGGGAACCTTTAGGAGAAGCCAAAGAAAATGAAATTGGTGCCCTCTAGCCTAAAGATGATTCTTTGCAATATCCGTCCTTATTTTCAACAAATGCATCCACTCCGTTTAGAACTTTAAGAAAAGATTTATTTAGTCTACGGCCATACCGCCCTGAACGTGCTCCATCTCGTCTAAGAAAATATTTATGCATGCATGCATGCAAGAACTGGGGTACAGGAGTTGGGGTGTGTGGAAAGGATTCACCAGAGACAGAGTGGGGAGAAGAACAGGCAGATGGACTGAAACACAATGCTGAGGGGAGCAGCGGGCAAGACAGGAGAGGTCTGACGTGCCATGTGGGTCAGGAGAGGTCTGCTGTGCCATGTGGGTCACCTCGTTGGCAGTGGCTGGGGTTAAAGTGCTGCACTTGGACTTCTTGCGCCACAGGGAGGGCTCTGTTTAGAACTTCTAATAGAGAAGGTTTTCTTGGGTTTTGAAAAATACCATTTAAATAAATCTCACACCTTGGCGTTTCTCCATATTTCCATTGTTTTTATTGTTTTGGAGAGGGGTGGGTGCTATCTGAGGCTAAGCCGACCTGTGAATCTGGTCTCTGATTCTACCTGTAATTCTCTTGAAATGATGCACCTGTAAGGAAGACGTAGCTCAGAAATAGGAGCGCTTTACCCTCTCCCCACAATGTACTGTGGGGAGATGGTGAATGGTGGAGATCCAGTAATTCAGGCTGGCTACATCTTCACCCCAAAGTGCCCATGTGCTTTTGCTTCCGGAGGTGGCCCCACCCCTCTTCTGATAATAGTGGGGTTCCCCTCCCCTTCCCCCTACAGGGATCTCACTTCCTCTTGGCCACAAAGGAAGGGTTTGTTTGGGGATGTGAGGCGCTGGAACCAGTCTTGTTTCCAAGCAGTGGAAGGAAAAGGAACTGAGTGCTGTGGCTGACTCCCAGAGACTAACCAGCCACCTGCTAGGGCTGAAAAAGACGATTTAGAGGCTTCGAGAATTCAACTGGCTGGGGCGTGTTGTTTTAATTTGTCAGAATAGCTTCCACCTTGCTCCTAAGTTTATTAACAAATACTGACAAGCGCTTCGAGTATGCTGGGGTGTCTTTGTCAACCTTCCTCTCCCCATCCACTCTGATTGCACCTGTCTTTTCAACTCTCTTAGCCTCCATTCTTCTGTGCCCTGTCCTGCCTTTTTCTTTCCTTTTCACCTTCCCGTTCTGTGTGCCCTGGCCACGCCTGGAAATGAGAGATTGCCCTTCAATGCAGTGGATGGGTGACAAGGGCTGCTTCTGCTCTGCTTTAGAAAATGACGTCGCCCAGGATATTCTCCATACTGGCTGACCGCTCTGACCCAGATAATGCTACCAGTTAAAATAATTCTGGCTAAGGACCCACAGGACTCACCAGTCATTATGCTGTATTGAAAAGTAAAACTGACTTGGCAGATTCTTTAGATTATAATCAGCTCAAGTCTCCTCTCTGGCTTCTCAAAGCATAACCCATGTCCTGGGAGTGGTAAGGACAGAAAACCACTCCTCTTCCCTTGCTCTCCATACTTCTTCTTTGGCTCCATTTAAATATTTCCTTTACTAGAGCAGAGAAGGACTCATTGGCCATCATGCCTATCACCTTCTGTAAGATTCTGGCCACTGGGGAACTCTAGGA
>NW_004567108.1:16556838-16558976 GCF_000260355.1 Condylura cristata | reverse complement strand
CAGCAGATACTTTTATTAACAAAATTTGTACACTCATATCTAGAGATTCAGAAAGCTAATTTTCATTCTGGCAAATCATCATTTTTCTCATCTGTTGACTACATATTTGTAGGTAAAAATTATCTTGGAGAACTCAGCCTGTGAGTCAGAGTTTGGATATGTCTCACATCATAGCTGAAGAGTGCTTTTGATCTGGTTTTCAAGATTTCAGTGTGTTTAAAAGAAATTATTTGGGGATGATAACTAAATCCTTGCTTTCTGTTAACCTTACTAGTCAGTACATTGTAATTGTAATATCTCCAATAAAGCAAACATTTAAAAATTCTTAAATATATATTTTAAAATATATTAAACATCATTGTTAATTTTTGTATAATGTTTTATTTTTCCTCTCAGGTGTAGACCCCATAAAATTCCCACTGCTGAGTCACCTGTGACCCATCACCATAGTCTTGTGCTTTTCCCTCCCCTATTTTGATCCCTCTCCCTCCTCCTCATCTGGTGTATGTCTCCAACTTATAGTTTGCCGGCTTGTTTTGTCTGGCTCTTCTTTTTCTTTTCCTACCCTTTGCTTGGTTTCATGCTATACCTCCTATAAGAGAAATCATCTGATGTTTTTCCTTCTGACTTATTTTACTGAGCATGGTCCCTGCCAGCTATATCCATATTATTATGCATGACATGAGTTTATCTTTTTTGATTGCTGAGTAGTATTGCATCAACAATGCAAAGTTTAAATGAGACATAGTTCTCAGTAGGCTGTTTGAAATAATAAGTTATTTTGCAAATGTAAGATGGTAACATTATCACAACAAAGTCAACTTCCTCCTAAATTCCCAAAGGTAGTTAGGCAATTAGGGTTAACTCTCCTTTGCTTCCAGAATATGTTGAGAAAGTTTGATATGAATTCATTTCATCTTTGAAATCATTTATATTTCATAATGCTTAATCTTCTGCAACATATGTTATATTATCTCTGTATCAGCAGGAGGACACAGAGGAGCACAGAGAGGTTAGGTAACTTACCGAAAGTAACAGAGTTAATAAGTAACAGAAATCAAGATCACAGCTCAGACATATGGCTCCAGAATTGGTGTTCTTCATTATTTCCTTATAACGCAATCAGTGGGTAATGGGATGCTATAAAAGGTTGGTAAGTAATCGTGGCACAAAGACAATGATGTTTGGAAAGGTCATTTGGAAGCAGGAAGACCAGAACACGTGACTGATGGATGAGTCAAAGAATCTAGTTACAGATTTGCCTCATATTAAATCCTCATATGTAAATATCAAGGTCTGTGTTCAAGTAGAAGCAACAAACATGGAAAGCAATCGAGGTGACAGATGATGTGAAGGATTTATTTGAACTACTTGGGGGCACAATGGGGAGAGCATGGTCTGGAATGTTCAGCCCTAGGAGAATGGTGGGGCCATTGGCAGAAGCAGAGAGGGAGGAACGGGCCTGAGACTTGAGTGGACCTGGGAAGTTGGGTTGACATGCTTCTGATATGCAGAGAGGTCTCCTCCCACTCTGCACACCTTGTCCCCAACGGGATACATGCTGGTGTGGATCAGTTACACTCAAGGGGTCAGCTTGCTAGAGAGGGTGGGGCTCTTGGTAGGAGGATGCAGGGGGATGCAGCAACCCTTGTATCCCTCAGGTGCACATTCTCCACTGTCTTCCCTCTCATTTGCTAGGTGATGGAAAGTCAAATTCCAGCTCCTAGTCCCCATACTCCTTGGGGAATATGGATGGGTAAGCGAAGGTAATGCAGGGGAAGGGCCTGCTCACATTTTCACACATCCCTGTACTCTCTGCTCTGGAGTGAAAATGGTTAAATGAGAGAGGCAGGAATGTGAGGAGGGCAGGGGAGAAATGAGCCAAGTAATAGGCTTATTCAGCCAACTCTAATTTTAGATCTGCTACTAGGGGCAAACAAAGAAGAGGGTGGGGGCCTCGGAGCTCGGTTCCCCAGGGCTAGAACTGGGAGTTTGGGACTGCAGTGCCAGGATATATGGGAGAGCAAGAACATGCCCTTGAGCAGTGTCCTCTGGTAACCCAGAGAAAGTCTCCAGTGGGGTGGGGTTTAAGAATTCAGAATCTTCCTTTACCAACCACAATGATGATGATTTCTTTT
>NW_004567108.1:16553502-16555434 GCF_000260355.1 Condylura cristata | reverse complement strand
GAGCAGCGGGCGGGCCAGGAGAGGTCTGCCACGCCATGTGGTCACCTCCGGGGCAGGCGGGAATTGAACTCATGTGGAAGCGGCTTTAGATTCTCAGTGCTGTGCTTTAACCCGCTGCGCCACCAGGGAGGGCCCACAGCAGATACTTTTATTAACAAAATTTGTACACTCATATCTAGAGATTCAGAAAGCTAATTTTCATTCTGGCAAATCATCATTTTTCTCATCTGTTGACTACATATTTGTAGGTAAAAATTATCTTGGAGAACTCAGCCTGTGAGTCAGAGTTTGGATATGTCTCACATCATAGCTGAAGAGTGCTTTTGATCTGGTTTTCAAGATTTCAGTGTGTTTAAAAGAAATTATTTGGGGATGATAACTAAATCCTTGCTTTCTGTTAACCTTACTAGTCAGTACATTGTAATTGTAATATCTCCAATAAAGCAAACATTTAAAAATTCTTAAATATATATTTTAAAATATATTAAACATCATTGTTAATTTTTGTATAATGTTTTATTTTTCCTCTCAGGTGTAGACCCCATAAAATTCCCACTGCTGAGTCACCTGTGACCCATCACCATAGTCTTGTGCTTTTCCCTCCCCTATTTTGATCCCTCTCCCTCCTCCTCATCTGGTGTATGTCTCCAACTTATAGTTTGCCGGCTTGTTTTGTCTGGCTCTTCTTTTTCTTTTCCTACCCTTTGCTTGGTTTCATGCTATACCTCCTATAAGAGAAATCATCTGATGTTTTTCCTTCTGACTTATTTTACTGAGCATGGTCCCTGCCAGCTATATCCATATTATTATGCATGACATGAGTTTATCTTTTTTGATTGCTGAGTAGTATTGCATCAACAATGCAAAGTTTAAATGAGACATAGTTCTCAGTAGGCTGTTTGAAATAATAAGTTATTTTGCAAATGTAAGATGGTAACATTATCACAACAAAGTCAACTTCCTCCTAAACTCCCAAAGGTAGTTAGGCAATTAGGGTTAACTCTCCTTTGCTTCCAGACTATATGTTGAGAAATTATAGTTTTGGAACCCAAATGGAGTATTGTCATGGTCTGCATGTGGGTCAATTTCCTTCTTAGAGTTTATCAGTAATATACTTGAGTTTTAATTTCTTGATTAATCGTCTTAGTTTTTTTTTTTTTCCCACCCCCACCATATATTGACTTAGAGTCATGTAATGAAGGGGAATTATGTGATATGGTACCAGAACTGACTGAAAGCTCTAACTAGATAAAGATGACTCATTAGTATGTACACCAATGAGTACATTCAGGTCTTCATAGATTATGGGAGTCTTATACTTTAGGGTCATAAGAATCTCCTGGTTAGGACCTCCCTGGTGTGCAGGGGGTTAAATCTCAGCACTATGAAGCTATCCATAGCTATTTCAGTATGAGTTCCCTTCCTGGCCAGGGAGGTGATCCACATGGTGCAGCAGACCCCTCCTGTCTTGCCTGCTGCTCCCCTCAGCAGGGTATGTCAGTACACCTGCCTGCTCTGCATGTTCAGTCACTGTCTCTGGTGAATCTTCTCATCTCCCCAACCCCTACCTCTGGCCTTCATCCTAGTTCTTGTATTCACAAATAAATAAATCTTAAAAAAAAAAAAAGAATCGAATCTCCTGGTTAACAATCATTTTGTAGTCCCCCCTCCACCACCCCCAGTCCCTAACAAAATCTGGAATATTAAATATGAGATTGTGGTCAGGAATCTATATTCTTCACAGTCATTCCAGGCAATTCTAATGCAGCTGGTTGGACTATACAATGTCCTAACTCCATAGAATCCTAGAGGTTAAGAAAATTCATTATAGGTCCCTCCCTGGTGGCGTAACAGGTTCGAGCACAGCTCTAAAAGCTAGCCACAGCTGCCTCAGCATGAGTTCTATGTCTGGCCAGGGAGGTGACCCACATG
>NW_004567108.1:16546253-16552245 GCF_000260355.1 Condylura cristata | reverse complement strand
TTCTCAGTGCTGTGCTTTAACCTGCTGCGCCACCCGGGAGGGCCTAGGATTTTTATAGTTAACTTTCAAAAGCACCTTTTTGGTAGAGGCTATTATTATCTCCATTTTCCAGTTTAAGAAATTGGGAGATAGAACTTTCCCAACATTTTGTATATTGTGGAGCCATAGTTGGAACCCACACAGATTAGCTCTGAAGCCATTGCTCTTCATGATTATACTGGGGTCATGGGAGGATGTGTGTGTGTGTTTGTGTTGTGTGTGTTGGGGGTAGGACAGTTGAGAAGGACAAGCAACAAATTAGATCAGAAAGGCAAGAAACTTCCATTGGCGCATGTTGTGGAAGGAAGTTGGAGGACAATGACAGACACTTGTCACAAAGCAACAAGACACAGCTAGGCTTGCCTAGAGGACCAGAGGGGACCCTCACTCATCCTTGAGCATGAGATCCTGAGGAGGTTCTTTTACCTACTCCTTGCCTGATTGCTTAAAAGGGAGTAGAAATGGCATCTACTTCTCTATGGTTCCTTAAAAAAATAATGCCATAATAAATATCTTTCTTGAAATCCATAAATCTCCATCCTAGTTATTATCCTAGGCCTTGATGCTACTCAATAACATCTTCAGAATTTAAGGTTAGAAAGGAAACTTTGAATTTGAGTGTGTTGAGAATACATATCTTGCTGAGGAGTGTGAAGTTTGTAGTAGGAATAAGGGAATGGTTCTTTATCCTACTCCTAGGATCCAAGCCCAGAGCAGTCACCAAGATATAGTCCAATATAAAGATTGTACTTAAAATCAGTACAATTATTCCAATAATTCAGAAAGAAGGGGAGCTATTGAATCACTAGCCTGTTCATCTCCACTTTTGCACTTTCCCTTTTTGTTTGAGGAGAGAGATGTTGTCTGCTCATGTCAATATCATTCGGTGGGGAACTACCTCCCAAATCCTGTTTTTTTTTTTTTTTTGGGTAAAACTCAGTAATCAATCACTGAGGTAACAGTTTTTGGAGGTCATATGAGTCTTGTGGAGGCATCTCTAGTGCTTCTGAAATGAAAACATTTCACCCTCCTTTAGCTACTTTTCTTTTCAATCAGTAGCTTAGAAAATAAGAGAGAAGACTTGACTTCAGAAGAAAATGGCTATTTTATGTCGATCCCAAGTCACAACAGTTTCTTGCAGGTCAGGAGTGATTTTGCATTGCTTGGAATGAAGACAGGGATGGGTGGACACGATGATCTCTGTTTTCCTAAGTTCTGAGCTGGTTGATGGGCTGTACAAGTTGTGGTTTTTGTCCATTACTTAGCATGCTATGTGACTACACCCCAAATATACTGGTGTGGGAGCTGAAAACAGAATTGGAAGGCTGGGACTCTAATTCTCTGGGCAGTTATTCCTCTGAACAACACTCACAAAGAAGTTCTCTATTTCAAGCAAAATGATTCCAGAGACATCAGGAATTTCAAGACAGCTGAAACCAGGATAAAAAAGAGGATACCTTGGAGAGGGTGGGCTGTTTGGGAAACCCATCTGGAACTCTTCTATAAGGCACATTGCTGACTATAAGGCAAGAAGCCACGAAAGTGTCTGTCCTTCAGACAGTAACTGCTTTTTGAAGTGAATGGAAAAAAGGGGTGTTTTGGTTCCCTATACAAGTTTCCAGAAATGAATATGTTGTATATGTACTTCCACTTACAATGCTACCAAATAATAATTTACTGTTATTTGGATGATTCAGAAGACCCACTGGGATCTCAAAATAAGCAGCAAATATTTTGTTCTGCAGCTGTGGGGAGCAGACATTTTTCAGTGACTTGTAGAAGTGAGTCAAAAATTAAAATAAATGGCTTTCTCTTTGTAAAATTTTCTAAACTGATCATTCAATAAGTTAAGTTTATAGTTTACCTATAACTGCCAGGAGATTGTAAAGGTATGTAGGAAATATAAAAGAGTATAAGCTGTAGACTCATTGGGTGCAAACAGATATTTCTACAGAGGATCTTTGTCAGAACTTAAGACGAGATCTTGGTGTTTGGGTTTGTGCACCTGGTGCAGATTTGGAAGAAAGAAGTGAGGCAAGCACTATGTTTCTGATGCTTCTGTTTTTTTTTTACTTCAAAGTTTGGTCTTGAAGCATTTGCATTTTCTCATCAGCATTAGCAGGTGTTCATGGGTGTCAAGAAGCAGGTCAAAGGAAATGCCTATAAGAAGGGAGCGGAGGGGGAGAATGAAGCACGTGCAGAGCTTGACGTGTGAAGCAGCGCCCTCCAAACTATGTAGTGATGTGAGCAAATGATGAATCAAGGACATTTTGTTAAAAAAAATTTATCTGGGTGATGCCAATTGAAAAGAAAAAAAAATAAAGAAAGAAAATGTAATTCAAACCTTCCCCTAGCCTTTCTCAAAGACTACTGGAGTTTTGTTTTTTTTTTTAAAGAATTTACTTATTTATGCATACAGAACTGGGGTGCAGGCCAGAGGCACAGGGGTGGTGAGAGAATTCACCAGAGACATAGCGGGGGGCAGAACAGCCAGATCGATGATGTACACTGCTGAGGGGGGCAGCAGGTGGGTCAGGAGAGGTCTGCCAGGCCAAGCACATCACCTCCAGAATTGGGGAGCAAACTTGCACTGAAGCAGCTGCAGCCAGCTTGCAGTGCTGTGCTTTAACCCACTGCACCATCAGGAGGGCCACGTGTAGCTAGCTATTTAATATCTCTAGTCTGTACTGGGAACCAGAACTACCAAGACTTTTCAGGGTTTTTGGATTCTAGTTTTCATTAACATTAATCCTGTAAGACTTAGAATACCGCTGTGTTTCTCTAGAGGTGATAAATAGATTTTGAGTATGAATTTATCTCTCAGTAGTCCTAGTGAGTTTGTAGATTTTGGGTATGAATTTATCTCTCAGTAGTCCTAGTGAGTTTGTGAAATCTTCTTATACCTCTCCCTCCTTTTGAATGTGTAATTGTAGACATTTCAGCAACCAGAAAGTTATTACATTGGCTTTGTAGAGTCAAGTTTAATAACTACGAGGGGTCAAATGGAAGCTATAACTTCCCCCACCTATCAGAATGGTAAACCAAAACCAATAAGTCAACCCCAAGGATATCAAGGATTTGTGCCACCAGAGAAGTTTTTTTTTTAAAGTGCAAGAGTGGTGATTCTTCTCACATCTACTTATCTAATGAATCAATTTATCCTCTACAGAAAAAACTACGAGTTACTATAAGCCTAATCAAATTGTGGCACCACAGGCCAAATCAGTTTCTAACAACTAGTATGAACCTATACATTTGTCACGTACTCCCTCCAATGTTCTAGTTAGTGCAGAATACCAGAATCCATGATCTTTTACCTCATGAGACAACAGTATACGCTTACCTCAGATATATCTCCCATCAGATGTGAAGTATGACAACTCTCTAATTCTCAGTCAGATTTTAGTTTCCAGGGATGATAATCATCACACATGCTGTAACAGAACATCACCCTGGTCCATGCTTTTGGTAAGATACATAAAAGAGAGTATTTTAAAAACAATAAAAATCTAAAGGTCTGTCAGTTCAGAAAAATTTATGGAAGAGCAAATTTCTGGGAGCATTTTGGAATATCTTTTCCAAAGTGATAGATTAATTGTTGCATCTTCCTCTAAAAAAAAAGTTAATAGCTGCATCTTCCTCTTAAAAAGAGACACAAGCTTGGCGGCTTCTAGAGATGGCATACCCACGTCTGGTGCTGCTTAGATCCATTTTCTGAGTAATTAATAAGGCTGCCAGCTTTGCATGAGGCCCCAAACCTGAAGAAGCTTTTCAGATGAAACCCGGGTACAGAGGATGCAATGCTGTCGCTTGGCTCTAATAACCTTGTGATTTGAGATGATTGGGGACTCTTTGTCAGTGAGGGTGGGACAGAGCCCTGTCATCTCTATAGAGAGCTGACAGTATAGAGATTCTACAGATTTTGCAGACTGAGGTTGGCATCTCATGTAGTACCGACCCAAGAGCCATGTGATCTAACTAGTTTTGGACTCTGTTTTCTGGTTAACTTAGCTGACAGGATGGGTTTCTCATTCTTCACTCTCCAACCCTTCACTAGTAAGTGATCTTGAAGGAATAAATACATGGAACCGACAGAGGGCTCCCACTTCTGGGATATCACCTATTGTTTCTTTGTCCTCTTCATCACTTGATAACTACAGATTCTTGGGGTGATCCTAGAGAAAGGTAACCCAAGAAAATCAGACCTTGTTTGTGGATGTGTCCACTTGGTAGGCTGTGTTAGCTGGAAGTCAACTTCTGTTGCATTACAGCCCACTAGGTGGTGACTTTGGAGGGCAGTAGGGAAAGCAAACCTCTCAGTGGGAAGAACTTATCAATGATCACTCACAACAGAGATGATCAGAGGTGCAGGGCAACCAGATTCATTACTAATGACTAAGGGCACTGGATTAACTGGATGATCAGAAATTTGGGAAGAAAAAGATGGGAGGAATGGTGTCAAGGAGGACTGGAGAAGAGGTATCCTAGGTTGGGGATACAAGATGAGGATGTGCGACCCATGTGTTTGCTCAGAGTAGAGCATGCTTGCAATAAATTGTTTTGTGGGTGTCTATAAGCCTCTTTCCCAAGCCTGACAGATTGTTTCCTGATGACTCAGGTTAGGCATTTTTGGCAGCAGTACCACATAACCAATGTGTCTGCTCAAGCAAAACATCAAGGGACACATGCTATCAATTTGTCCCATTAAATTGGAATTTGAGATCGCCAATCACCATTTTGAGTACCTTTTACAAATGAGCCTGAGCTGACAGGCAAAGAGGAGTTGTTACTATGTCAGCTTGGAGGTTAACTCCCGTTTTAGGGAAAATAGGGTATAATTTATACAATGGGAGCAGGAACAAGTATTTTTGGAACTCTGGGCTTTCTGAGGGCTCTTCATTGTGGCAAAAGTTATATTAAAGTATATATTTGGTTTGCATGTTTATGTAATTTATTGAACATTAAAGTTTAATGGAAGACTACAGAATCTGGGGTAATTTGGATCCCCACGTATTCAGGTCCTCTAGGTGTGAAAATCTGGGTCACTCTGCTAGCTAAGTATCCTAGACCAGCTGTGATGCTAACTAGGGTAAAGGCAAACCTAGTTGGCTATGTAGGGAAAAGAATGTAACTATAAAATATCATCTTGTGACCAGGCCTGTGATACCCACCAACATGTTCTTTCTTGTTCTGTTATATACAATATGCATATATTACATACACATGTACATTATACATATAAACCAATTACTTCTCCCCTTTTCCTTTTTCTCATAATTTCATAAATAGTCTACTGATGGTGGTTGATTGCAAGTTAATTTATCTGATAATGAACACAGTAGATGGTAAGGTCCACCTAAGGGTCAAGCCAGTTCACAGTAAATCCTTCCTATTAGAATAGAAGTCATTTTAATAACTACTAACATATGAAGGCACAAAATCTTTTTTTCATATTAGTCTATGATTTTAATAAAGGATATCCTGCTATACAAATGGTTATAGTGGAATTGTGTAAAATGTTATGCTAAACTGTAACCGTGGGTTCTAAAGAGAATTTTTACAACTTCATTTGAAAATTGAAATACATTATTAAAAAAATCACGATGGTGGTGTAAAAGTGAAATGTAAGGAATTTGGGTTTTACCACTCCATTAGCAAATTCTGAGTTAATAGATTTTGAAATAACCTATTCTAAGTTACTTATTTTTAGTTTTATCTTTTTAATTCGATAAAAACAAAATTCAGTATTTTTGTTGTTTAATTGTATAAATCACCTTTTTATTTAACTCAATTATTTTTTAAAAGATTTATTTATTTATTTTTACAACAGTTTATTTTTACATCATTTTGTCCTTTTTTTTTTCATCTCAATTGTAGTCCCCGTGGGTTTCCCATCACCAAGTTACCTGTGTGCCATCACCATAATCCCATGCACTTCCCTCCCCACCCCCCC
>NW_004567108.1:16537735-16546143 GCF_000260355.1 Condylura cristata | reverse complement strand
CACTAAGCATGATCTTTTCCAGCTCCATCCAAGTTGCTGCAAAAGACATGTGTTTCTCTTTTTTGGTTGCTGAGTAATATTCCATTGTATATAGGGACCACATCTTTAAAAGATTTATTTATGCATACCAAGATGGGGCACAGGCCAGAAGTGTGGGGGGTGAGAGGATTCACCAGAGGCAAAATGGGGAGCACAATAGACCAAGAAGCTGAAATACAGTGCTGAGGGGAGCAGCGGGTGAGACAGGAGGCGTCTGCTGCACCATGTGGGTCAGCTCTCTGGCCGGGGATCGAACTGCTGCAGTGGCTGTGGACAACTTCTTCATAGTGCTAGCGGTCACCATCGTGAACCACCAGGGAGGCCCCTTACTTAACTCAATTATATTCTAGATTTTCAAGTTATGGTGTCTTAGAATGAACCACCAACTTCTGTAAATTATTGGCTCACATGGATATTTTCACTACGTGCTTGTGTCTGTAGAATGGATTAGTGTCATAACATCTATGTGTTAGAGCGGGATTGTGACCAAATTTGAGAAGGAATGAACAGTCAAAGATTGATCCAGAGTCTGATTTGACTTTGGGTCATTCCGCTTGAGTGGAGGTGAATGTATTTTTTGGTATAAAAGACCAAATACTAATGTTTGGAAGTTTAGATATGAGGAGAAAATAGTGTGGATGTTGAATAGCCAGGAAATAGTCTGTGGCACTTATGGAGAATCAGTGCCCAGTTTTTTTTTTTTTTTTTCCTCCTGGTTTGCCCAGCCACAGTGGATTTTGTTCTTTTCAAGTAAACCCAGATCAAAATAGGGATTCAGGAGCCCACTGTCCTGGGCCAAAATTTTGCAGGAACAACAGGTGTGGCTTCTCACATGCTGCTTTTATGCTATTTGTTCTCAAAGATTTATTTTTATTTATGCATACAGGATCTGGGGTGTAGGCCAGAGGTGTATGGGGGTAGTGAGAGAATTCGCTAGAGACAGAGTGGGGATCAGAACTGGCAGATGGACTGAAATACACTGCTGAGGGGAGCAGTGGGCGAGACAGGACAGGTCTGCTGTACCACGTGGGTAGCTCTCTGGCTGGAGATCAAACAAACTCATGCTGCAGTGGCTTCAGATAGCTTCATAGTGCTGCCACTTAACTCCTTGTGCCACCAACATGCTATTTATTCGTGAGAGAACCCTGCCAAAAGTGACATATCCTTTTTTTGTCTTTTATTGCTTTCTCATGTGGCTTTGCTTCTGAAAGGGATCAGGTCTGAAGAGTGTAAGACCAAACACTGTTAAGACATGAGGGCTATTGAAGACATTTCATACACAACTCACCTGTGCACCTGCAGCCTATGTGGAACTTAAATAAAGTCCTCCTTCTTGGGCTATTCTGGACCAATCAGAACCTGAGTGCGGGATGCAGGATTCAGTATTTTGTAAGCTCCCAGGTGATTCCAGTATGCCTGCAAAGTCAGAGAAGCACTCAGTCTGGGAAGAGAGGTGAGTTGTGTTGGGGATTAATCACATTCTAGAAAAATAGCATAATTTCTCTCATGCTAAGAAATCCAAAACGGGTCTTGTTGCACTGAAATGAAGGTGCTATCATGACTGTATTCCTTTCTGAAGACTGTAGGGGTGAATCTGTTTTGTTGCCTTCTCCAGATTCACAACTGCATTCTTTAGCTCTTAGCCCCCTCTCCAGGCTCAGCATCCAGGGAGGCTGCTCGAGTCTTTCTCATGATGCAATAACCCTGGTCCTGATTCTTCTGCCTTCATCTTCCATTTTTGTTTTAAAAAGATTTATTTATTTATTCATACAGAACTGGGGTACAGGCCAAGGCACAGCGGGCAGTGAGAGGATTCACCATAGACAGAGTGGGGAGCAGAAAAGGCCAACTGCTGGGGGGAGCAGCGGGGAGTGGGGGTGGGTATCAGGAGAGGTCTGCCGTGCCATGTGGATCACCTCCGGGGCTGGAGATCGAACTCATGCTGAAGTGACTTTAGCTTCTTAGCTCTGTGCTTTAACCTGCTGCACCACTGGGGAGGGTCTCCATCTTCCATTTTTAAGGACCCTGTGATTACGTTAGGCTCCCTAGGATAGTCCAAGTGAAACTCCCACCTTAAGATCAATTGATGAGCAACAATTCAACTTTTTCACCTTCATTCCTGCTTACTGGGTAAGCTAACATATTCACAGGTTTTTGGGGTCAGAATGAGGGTATTTTTGGATAAGCCAGGAAGAGAAAGAAAAATACCAGATGGTTTCACTCATAGCAGGAGTATAATGGACCAGGCAAGAAAATAATAAGAATAATGAACAGCCATATACCAGAGACCTTTTGTGGGGGTGGAGTGGGGAATGGGATCAAAAACGGGGGTGCAGGGGGAGCAGGGAGGGAAGTGCACAGGACTATGGTGATGGCACATGGGTGACTCGGTGATGGGAAACCCATGGGGATTACAATTGAGATAAAAAAAATGTACACAATGATGTAAAAATAAACTGTTATAAAATGAAAAAAAAGAATGAGGATATTTTTGGGGTGGGGTACATTTTGCTTATAAGAAAATAAGGGGCAAGGGCAATGGGCATGACACACTCTAGGGATTCCATTCCTACATCTTTGAATTTCCAGAGGCAATTGGAGGAGGCCAAGGCACTGAAAACAATAATACTATTCATTTTGATGTGATGGGAAAACTTTTATGTGAGGGTTAGCCATAGAGGATTGCTAAGAAGTTAGCTAACAGTTTGAGTTGCTTACTCTTGCCACTCTTGATCTCTTTTCAAAATTTTGTTTCACTGACACCAAACTTCTTTGCACACATCTAGGTGCCTGGGTATCGTAATAGCCATACAAACCAGCTTTCCAGTTTACTGATCTGTGGCCTGTTGCTTGGAACCAGGGCCTCCTGAAAATAGGTGATCCTGCTAACTATTTTTTTTCTTTTTCTTTTATTAATCCATTTTTAAAAAAGATTTATTTATGCACACAGGAATAGGGGTACAGACCACAAATGCAGGGGGTGAGAGGATTCATCAGAGACAGAATGGGGAGCTGAACAGGCAAATCTACTGAAATCCACTGCTGAGGGGAGCAGTGGGCAAGACAGGAGAGGTCTCCTGCACCATGTGGGTCAGCTCCCTGGTCTGGGATCAAACTTGTGCTGCAGTGGCTGAGAGTACTCAGAATACAGTGCCTCATAGTACTGTGCTTTAAACCCTTGAGTCACCAGGAAGGCCCTACTTTTTCTCTTTTTAAGAGACATTTGAAATTAACCATTCTAAAATGAAAAATATTCTCAGGGGAGTTCCTCCAAAATGTCTTGCTTCCTGCCTGGTAACCTCTGCAGGGTGAATTCATCTAGTTCCTCTGGGGCACGTTATGCAGCTGATTCATTGAGGCAGATTCCCCAGAAAGCTTTGCTCAGGAGGGTATTTCTGAAATTTGTTTTGACCTTGCTGAGTGACTGGTGACACCTGCTTTAAGCATTGCCAAGAGTGCCAGAGTTGAGATGTGTGGCATAGAAGACCACAAGCTTAGCATTTATACGTTGCCATGTTTGGAGCAAACCGTGAGTCCTGAGGAAATACCTGGCTCTGTGCACCCACACCTTGCAGATGCTCTCTTTGCTCTTTGTTCATCTGACCTTAATCAGTACATCTGACTATCCATGCTCTGGTGCCCATCTGGAAACTAATCGTCTATGTTTGCTGCAGGCCACACTATGTGGGGGTGGGGCTGGATTAGGTTTCGATAATAGGAACAGAACGGGGTATCCCTGGTTTACTTGGCTGCCTCCAGCCCAGACATGCAGGCTTTTCTGTCTCACCTTTTTTATACTGTACTCCTGAGTTCTTTGATTCCAGTGCCACCTGCCTTTCTTACTCTCCGGACCAGAAGTTGGGTCTCATGGGCTCCCGTTCTGCTGTTGCTGCTCTGGCTGTCTGGAGAGTCTCTCTCTAGTCTTGACCATTTTTATTTTTGTCCCTGCTATTGATTTTGTATTCTAACTTATATTACATCATAATATTGTATGTGTGCTTGTTGAAAAGCCCTTCAAATCCCCCATGGATTCAGATAGGCTACAAAAAGTAAACAATAAAGACGGTGAAGACCCTCTCCCTATGGAAAGATGGTGATGAATGCCAGTTGTGTATTTTACTCCACTGCGTGGAAAGGGGAGGGTGGATGGTGAAAATTTCACCTATTTTTACTATGTTGATTGAGGGAAGTCTTGATTGTCTGGGTTACCTGGTTTACCCAATCAGGCGTATTTTTCAGCTATTCCACATAGGCAAACTGTCCATGAAACTATAATATACCAGTATTTAATCTCAGAGGTGAGTAGGAGAAAAAAGGATTCCTGGGTCTTCTATTTTTATTTTAAAAAGAAACAGAATTAAATATAGCTAACTGAATTTCTAATATTGGAATTTTTTGTATATAAATAAGAACTATGATCATTATATCTTATTTGGTGGCTTTAACATCACAAAAATATTTATGCATCTAAGGTAGAAGTTATATGACTAGAAACTCATTATTTTGTCTGTTTCCACCCCCCAAACCCCCCCTCCCCCCCACAATTCTTACTGTAATTCTCTTATCCCTTCCCCTCCCTTTACCTAATACTGGATGGTGTTTCCATGTGTGGCCCCACTGTTGTGCTAATAATAGCGGTAGCTGCTATTTATCAAGTCTTAAGCACTTGCCAGGCGAGGAGAAGCACCCTAGATACATTACCTCTCTTCCAGCCTCCAGGAGGATGGGCGTGTTTGTGTGATGAGTCCTGTAAGACATAGTGGTTGATAGCTCAATTACATACTTTGTTAGCACTCCAAATAATAAAGTTATTGCATAGTTATTCTTGACTTTTCATGCTTGGCTTCATATTGATGAATATGACGCTGGCTACAGAAAGGAGCTAACAGGTGGGCTATGGGGAATTGATGTTATGCTTTATATATTTTTAAAATCCTTTCCCTGAGCAGTAATTACCAGTGGTAAATGAAAGTGCTGGGGACCTTTGCTTCATATTGAAATTTAACTGCTTCCTTCCCTGCAGCAAAATAAATGCTGAGGGGATCCAGCAAGCATGAGTATAAGTTTAAGATGTAGGAAAGTGCTGAATTCTGAACTCAATTTTTCCTGATCGGCTCAATTTTAACATGGATGGTTTTGCTTGATCATATGAGAAAATAGCAGCCACGAGTGTCTGTCATGCATGCTTAGTGGGTAAGACATTCCGGGCGACCTCAGGAAGGTCAAACGTTTTGGGTTGGAGCACATGAGTCCAGAGAGGACAGTGAGTCTGCGAGGCTGGTCTTTGGTTTTTGTTTCTTCTCTTCTTACTGTCTGTATCACTTTTCCCTTCCCCACTGTCTTCATCAACCTATGCGCAGAGTTCTGTGTTCACAGGTAAAGCCCTGCAGGTTGCTTTCAAAGTCAAAATCTGGGGCTCTGGGGACTGGCAGATGTTGCCTAGACAAGCAGTCTGGTTTTTACATGAGGGCACAGAGCCAACTTATTGGGGCACCAGGGCACTGAGGGAGCAGAGTCTTGCATCAGATGCTACACATCTTTCATCATGTTGCTCTGACAATGAGGCGAGAACCACCACAGCTGAAAACTGATGCAACAGGATGGAAGGGGCTGGCAGCCCTGGGAGTTACAGCCCCTTGTGAAAGGGAAGACAGAAAGGAAAATTAAAAACAACATCCAAGGTACTTTAAATTACCAGGTGCATATTACCTGAGCCACTCCACATCTCGTAGGATAACCTTAAAGGGAATTTAATTAAGTCACTTAGAGGGAGAGCATTGAGGAATGGTAGGGTCATCAGAATATTAGCCATCCTTCATTTTTTAAAAAACTGAGTAAATTCTGGACAGCAGTTTGGATCTTATTATTGTCATTCATTTGTGAGTGAAGTTTTAATGTTAAAAAGAAAATAACAAAAGCACTTACTGTAGTGGGCTGAATAATAACCCCCAAAACTATCAGATTTTAACCCCTGGAAGCACAAATCTTATTTTGAAAGATGTCTTTGTAGCATGATTGAGTTAAAGATCTTGAGATGGAAAGGTTATCTGGGATTATCCAGTGGATCCTACACAATCACAGTATAATCCTTTTAAGGGGGAAACAGGAAGACCTGACTGACATAGGACAGGAGGAGAAGGCACTGTGCCCACAGCAGCAGAGATGGAGGGAGGTGGCCGTGAGCCAAGGAATGACAGCAGGCACCAGGAGCTGCAGGAGACCAAGGAAGGGCATCTCCCCTCTGCAGGGAGCGTGACCCTGCTGACACCTTGGTTTTAGTTCAGTGACACTGACCTTGAACTTCCTGCCTCCAGCAGTGTGAAAGAAAAAAATCGTTGTTTTAAGTCACCAACTTGGTAGGAATTCATTGTAGCAGTCATAGGAAACTAATTCAGTCAACTAACTTGAATCTATTATGTTAGATTCTTAAGTCAGGAATAAGGAAGGATCTCTCTGCTGAAAAGTGTCAGTTCCTGTATGTGCTTGTGAAGGAGATGACATTGGCAGCCATGGTTGCTTCTGGGAAGGGGACCCACGGGAATACAAGTCTAAAGTAAGAGGCAGACTCACTGTTCATGTTATATACTCTGCTTGAAGTTTTTCAAATGCATATGTTCCTCTCTCAAAAAATATCTTAATCTTAGAATGGTTTTGAAATTTTAGAAAACTTGCAAAGAATAGAGTCGCCATATACCTATAACCATTTCCATTTAATATCAGCATATCACATTAATATGATGCCTTTGCCACAATGAATCATTATATAGACAGTGTTATTAAAAGAATTCCATATTTTATTCCATTTCCTTAGATTTTAACTAATGTCCTTTTTCTGTTCCAAGATTCCATCCAGGTAGTACATCACATGTGGCTGCTTGTCTCCTAAGGCTCTTCTTGGCTGTGATAATTTCACAGATTTTTCTTATTTTTTATGACTTTGACAGTTTTGAGGAATACTAGTCAGTCCTGGCTACTAGTGAGTAGAATGTCCTTTAATTAGCGGTTTTTTTTTTTTTTTATGTTTCTCTCAGGATTAGATTTGGGCATATATTTCTGTGCTATTAAAAAGTAGTTAATAAGGGCCCTCCCTTTTGGTGCAATGGGTTAGAATGCAGCATTGCAAGCTAGTCACAGCCACCACAGTGTACATTCGATCCCCAGCCCCAGAGGTGACCCACATGGCCCAGCAAACCTCTCCTGACTGGCTGCTGCTCCCCTCAGCAGTATGCTTTGTTGATCTGCCTGTTCTGCTCCCCACTCTGTCTCTGGTGAATCCTCTCACTGCCCCTGCACCTCTGGCCTGTACTCCAGTTATGTATGCATAAATAAGTAAATATATTTTTTTAAAGATTTATTTATTTATTCATACAGAACTGGGGTACAGGTCAGAGATGCAGAGGGTGAGAGGATTCACCAGAGACAGAGTGGGGAGCAGAACAGGCAGATCAACGAAGTACACTGCTGAGGGGAGCAGCGGGCGGGTCAGGAGAGGTCTGTCACGCCATGTGGATCTCCTCCGGGGAAGGTGGGGATCGAACTCATGCGGAAGTGGCTTTGCCTTCTTAGTGCTGTGCTTTAACCCGCTGCGCCACCAGGGAGGGCCAATAAGTAAATATTTTAAGAAAAATACCAGGGGACGTGGGAGAGAGGCCACGTGGTCACGTGGTCTGTGATTGGATCGTCCTAGAATCCCTTCAAAGCACTGAGATACTAACTGGAAAAACTTCTTTTTTCTTTATCACTTCTATCAAATTTAATTTTCTTGTTTTCTTTTCCTGGAACTCTAGTAGCTGTCAAGAATGTATTGCTGGGAGCCAAATTTGTCAATTTATCTCTGGCATTTGAAGAACTTTGATTTTTCTTCCTGGGGTAATGTATCTTCACTTAGAGGACAGCTAAGTGAAATGCACTCCTGAAACAAGATTTGTTCCGCTGGCTTCCTTCAATTTGTCAAAAAGACAAAAATCTCACCAGCCTCACTTTGTAATAATGCCCCCAAATTACTTGGAATCATCTTCTATCTTCTTTTCTTGTCTTTATTGCCTAATATGTATGGCAGGAAGAAGAAAACGAACACCTTTACAATGTAATGTTCTGCTTTACATTTATGTGAATTGTCCTCATTGTTTTAAGCAAGGTATGTTATCTTTGATTAAAATGATCATTGCCTATGAGTAGAAAAGAAACTGAAGTTTCACAAGTCTTTTTTTTTTTTTTTTTTTAAAGATTTATCTATCTACATACAGAACTGGGGTACAGGCCAGAGGCTCAGGGGCAGTGAGAGGCTCCACCAGAGACAGAATGGGGAGCAGAACAGGCAGATCGTCGAAGTACAGGTTTTGAAATTTTAGAAAACTTGCAAAGAATAG
>NW_004567108.1:16368601-16537635 GCF_000260355.1 Condylura cristata | reverse complement strand
GTGAGAGGCTCCACCAGAGACAGAGTGGGGAGCAGAACAGGCAGATCGACGAAGTACACTGCTGAGGGGAGCAGTGGGCTGGTCAGGAGAGGTCTGCCACACCATGTGGTCACCTCCGGGGCAGGCGGGAACCGAACCCATGCAAAAGTAGCTTCAGCTTCCCAGTGCTGCACTTTAACCCGCTGCGCCACCAGGGAGGGCCTCACAAGTCTTTTTCATAACACTTCTATCCATGTGCTGGAACCAGTGATGAGACACAGGGCCTGCCTTAAGCAATGGTCACCCTTCAGCATAGGAAGCTGAATGACACATTCATTAACGAAGTTCTTTGAAGTCTTTCTTTGCTCTCCCCAGTTTGGCAGGGAGGCATTATTTTTAAAAAATCCACATTTTTAAAGAAGGAAATTGAAACCACCAATCAATTATGGTTTTTTATTTTCCCATTCCAGTTGAATATCAACAATATTGACGGTTCTTCTTATTCTTATTGTTTGATTTGATTTCTAAAATTTATTTATGAATACAAGAGCTGGGGTATAAGCCAGAGGTGCAGGGTAGAGGGGAGGTGGGTGGGAATTGGAGTTGTGAGAGGATTCACCAGAGACAGAATGGGGAGCAGAACAGGCAGATCGTCGAAGTACACTGCTGAGGGGAGCAGCGGGCAGGTCAGGACAGGTTTGCGGCACCCTGTGGGTAGCTCCCTGACCTGAGCAGACCATCGTGACAATGTATTACTGGGCAACTTTCAGTTCATTTTTCCTGAGGAGGGTCTCCAGACTAGCTCAGCCAGTGCCTTGATTTTACACCTCTGACCTCCATAGCTGTAAGGGGGAAATTTAAATTGCTTCAAACTACTAGTTTGTAGCAATTTGTTGCAGCTGCAATAGGAGATTAATGCAGTTTATTAACAACAACAACAACAAAAAATTACCCCACAGTTGATTGCTGTCCTGGGTCATTGAAAGTCTATGATTCCTTCCCTTTTTTGGGATTTCAAAAGTGCATTGAAATGCTCAATTTAACAAAAATTATTGAATTATTCCTTTGCTAACTGTTATATATGTGTGTGTGTGTGTTTAAGTATGTGTGTGTGTATGTATTTAGACACACTAGATATATACTAGACAAATATACACAAATATCTCTCTTGCTGAGAGATCCATGAGTGTGGTATCTGGATTTCGTAAATGAAAGCAGATCTTGTACAATATGACATAGCTAACAAAACAGCACAGTTCCAGACTGGGAGGAGCTTGCAAATGATAGGTAATTAACAGCTAAAGGTGTCAGAGATAGACAATTAAAATTTCATAAAACTTTATGAATGCTTGAGTCCAGAAAAGCATATTCTGCTCAGAGCAAAATCAGCTATGGTGGTTCTTGACCCAGGGAAGCTACTTCCCAGGGGGACATTTAGAAAGGTGTTCAGGCTTTTTGATTGTCACAACAGGTTGAGAGAACAGAAATGGGCTGGAAATGAACATCCTCTATTGAGTTTTAAATACTGTTCTGTCCTCTACTCTGCTGTGTCCAGAGATGATGGAAGAGGGGTGTGGAGCATGAGGAATCACTTTGGCCGCAGCAGGGTTGGGTAGTGGTGGGGAGGTCAAAGCTTCCCTTCAGGTTAAATGTACTGGTGCTGGCCTCTTGGCCACCACCAGATGTCAGTGCTAACAAGGAATTTCTCCCCTTGGTTCTCTCCAGAGCTAAGTGCCAGGGTACACTTCATATGGAAAGAAGCACTGGTGGAGAGGGATGTCTAAGAGAAGTTTAACTGGCTCTGGAACCCATTTTCAAGTTCACAGAGTGGAGGATTTGGAAGGACTGAGTCAGAGGAACACATGTTAGGAGAGCCCAGAAAGAAACCTGGAAAACGTGTGGTAGGAGAACAGTTGACTCTTTAGGATTAACATTGCCATAGGAGCTTTCCTGTGAACCTGTAAAACCACACCCTGACTTTACAAAGTGAAAAAGCTATTGATTATTTGTTATAGACCCGCAAAGGCTTGAAGTTGTAACTTTGAACTTTAAATTTTTTTAAAGATTTATTTTTTTATGCATATAAAAACTGGGGAACAGGCCAGAGGTGAGGGGGATAGGGAGAGGATTCACCAGAGACAGAGTGGGGAGCAGAACAGGCAGATCATCAAAGTACACTACTGAGGGGAGCAGCGGGCGGGTCAGGAGAGGTCTGCCGTGCCATGTGGTCACCTCTGGGGCAGGTGGGGATCGAACTCATGCGGAATTGGCTTAAGCTTCTTAGTGCTGTGCTTTAACCCGCTGCGCCACCAGGGAGGGCCCCCACTTGAAATTTGAATCACAAAATGTAATTTATTTAGAAAGAATGTCTATACATATACATATGTGCAACTAAAATAAAAATTTCCTGAAAAATTACTTAATTACATATGATACACTTTGGTATTTTCTATTCTGCTCTGTTCTGTTCTTTCATTAAAAAACCATTAGTTGGGGGCCCTTCTGGGTGGCACAGCAGGTTAAAGCACTGCAGTAAGAAGCTAAAGTCACTTCCGCATGAGTTCGATCCCCGCCTGCCCCGCAGGTGATCCACATGAGTGTGGCAGACCTCTCCTGACCCGCCCGCTGCTCCCCTCAGCAGTGTACTTCGTCCATCTGCCTGTTCTGCTCCCCACTCTGTCCCTGGTGAAATCTCTCCGCATCTCTGGCCCATACCCCAGTTCTGTATGAATAAATAAATAAATCTTAAAAACAAAAAAAAGTTAGTTGGGATCCACTAAGATGATGACTCACAGTTTGAAAAACATTGACCCAGGACATTATGCTACAGTATATTTAGGTGAGGTGCTGCATTTTCAGTGCCTGATCAGAGTTACTGTGGTTAGAGTATGTTAAGGAGAAAAACACCTGCTTTGGGCATAAACCTGGACTCAAGCTGCAGCTTTGCTTGAGCACATTACTTATTTCTATAGACCTCAACTTTCTCTTATGTAAAATGGATGCAATTAGACCTCGTCATAGGACTGAGGTCAGGTGCCTGGTACATAAATGGTTTTCAACTTACGCTGTTCTCTCTCAAGGTTTTTATATTATTCATGGTAGGAAGGCTATAGTTTAGCTAGTCAGCGACATTCTGATGTGAAAAGCAGATTAATACTAAAGCTCTATTCTGAAGAATGGAGTAATCCTGTGTATGTAGTTTAGAAATAATTGTGGTTGGAAGGAGCATGCTCAAACAATGCCTCTTAGCGATTTGAAGGAGAGGAGGCAGATCCATTTTACAGTGATGTTCTAATCATGGGAGAGCAGAATATACAGAGAAGGCGAACAGGATGGTGAAGACAGCCTTTGAGCCTCAGAAATAGCCTCAGACTGCAAGGGACACCTGCAGATTCCTGCCTGGTTGGCAAGGAAGATGCTTCTACTGGCTCCTACAACTGTCTTATGTTACAACTCAGTCCCCTTTGACCTGACTTGATTTCAGCTATAGACCATTTTCATATTCACATTCAACTTTAGAGCCAGGAAAGACTTTAGAGGTTATTTGCTGCCATCCTGTGGCAAGTTTCTCTCTCAAGAAAGAGCCACCCTGGACGTTCAATATGAAAACAAAAATAATCATAACATCAAAATAACCATAGGTGTTCGTACAAGTACCTTCCAATTGTTACTGCTCAGAGGCTGGCCTGTTAGAGGCGAAGCAGCGATATAACTAGCTGGAATGATAATCAGCTGGAGAACTGATCTTCAGCTCTGTTTTACTCTGGAAATAGCTATAGTTTATTGAGCATGGGCTGTCAGCAAGTATTATCTAATGAGAGCTTTATAAAATTCCATGATTCCAGTGATACTCTGCCAGAGGAATGTTAGGGTTGGAGAAGTTACTACCCCAGTAAACACAGCGAGTAAATGCAGGGGTCTGATTTGTTACTGATTGATTGATCAATATAGGCAACATTGATTTACAACATTGCATGTGATTCAGAGACACAGGATCACACCTCCTGGGGGATGCATGTCACCCTGACACACGCACCATCAAAGCACCCATGTCCTCCACCATCACCCACTGTGCTCCTCCTCTGTATTTCTTTCTCCCTTTTTTCTAGCTTCTGTTCCAGTTTTCTAGATTTTGATGTTGGTGTTTGTTATTAGGTTTTCACTTCCCCTTTAGTTTTGTTTTTGTGTTTCATGTATAAATGGCAACTCGTCTTTGTCTTTCTCCTGACTTACTTTGCTTAGCATTCTCTGTTTCTATCATGTTGTGAGAAATAACAAAAGTTCATCTTTTTTTTAGAATTGAGTCTAGTGTCTAGTTCTTCTGCTCATGTTTTGATTGGGTTATTCTGTTGTGCTATATAGCATATTTTCCTGATAAACCCCTCTGTCCTGGGAAACAAACATTGCTTCCATAACTTAAGTTACTCTAAACAGTGCTGCAATGAACACATGAGTGCCTTCATCCCTTCTAATTCATGCGTTTGCATTCTTTAGGTGAAACCTAGGAGTGAAGTTGCTGGATCACGTGATTATTTTTAATCTTTTGATAAATGTCTACACTGTTCCCTAATGGGACTGGACAAGTGTACATTCCAACAACAGTTTTCTGCGGGAACCTTTTCCGTTGTACTCTAGTCAACACTTGTTTCTGGTCTTTTTGATATGAGCCATTCTCAGCAGTGTGAGGTAATGTCGCACTGTGGTTTTGATTTGCCTTTGCCTGATGATAACTGAAGATGAGCAGTTTTTCATGGGCCTGTTCACCATCTGCATTTTCTTCTTGGGAGAAATGTCTAGTTGTTCAGCTCATATTTTGATTGGGTTACTTGTTGAGTTGTGTGAATTCTTTAGAACCTAGATATCAGCCCTTTGTCAGATATATGATGTATACATATATCCTCCTATACAGTTAGGTATCTTTGTTATACTGATAGTTTCTTTTGATGTACAACCTTTTAATTTGCTGTAGTCCCATTTGCTTATATTTTCCTTTGTTTCTCTTGCCAAGGGTCTGATTTGAGTTAGGAACTTCAGTTTACAAAGCTCAAGTTTGGGTACAACCAGGTTGGGCTGCCTTCCTGTCTCAAAGGTGTATAAGTGGGTAAGTCTGAGAGTATTTTTGTTTGAAGTCTGAGAACTGGTGATATGGTGGATAGGGGAGTATTTTCTATTCTGCTTAGAGCAATTCCTTTATTTATTCTAATGAGAAGTGTTACTGAGAAGTGTTCCTGCCATCCTGTTCTGATTCCCATTGGGGAGAAAACAAATAGTAAACAAATGGCAAATGGTGGCCTCTTTCTGATGTCAAGGTTTTCCTGCTCTTTCAGGGAGTGGGTTTGAAAAACCGTTATGTTTTAACTTCAAGCCTTCTCTTCACTTTGCTACTGCCGTAATGAGAGGAAGGTGGCCAGATTCGGTCCAGGACTGAGTCTGCAGAAGCCCGAAGGTCTGGCTTCAGCGTCTGTCCAGCATTTAAGTTCTATCAGGCCTCGTGTCTGTCTCCTGTGTCCGGAACATCTTCTCACAGGGGCTCTGTGGTGAAATGAAGAGGTCTGGGGTGAACCGGGGCATGGCACAACCCCACGGAAAGTACAAATGGAGGAAGTTAAGGGGGAGAAGAACTCGGCTAGACATAAAAGTCCAACGTAGCTTGAATTTCATAAATAAACAAATCTCAGAGGGAAAAATAATAAGTAGAAGAAACTGGAAAAATTCACTGAATAAAAAAGAACCTCAATTAATCCTCATTTACCTATAATCTTAATAATTATTATAATACTAAACATTTAGATAATATTTTCATAGGCAAAGTTAACATGATTTTCTATTTTGTGTGTTTTTTTAGAGATTAATTAATTAATTAATTTAATGTTATTAACTTATGCATACAGATCTGGGGGTACAGGCCAGAGGCTCAGGGGCGGTGAGAGGATTTACCAGACACAGAGTGGGGAGCAGAACAGGCTGAATGATAAAATATACTGCTGAGGGGAGCAGCCAGTGGATCAGGAGAGATCTGTGGGCCATGTGGGTAACATCTGGAGCAGGCAGATGTTGAAATGGCTGAAAGTCATGCTGCAATGGCTTTAGTTTCTTAGTGCTGTGCTTTAACCTGCCACACCACCAGGAAGGGCCCCTCTATTTGTGTTTTGAATATACTTTTCGTCAAGCCAGCCCAGGGCACTCATGTACCTCAAGACTTAGAATAATCACAGCAGAGAGAAATCACTAGTGCTCAGGGAATGTATCTCAAAATAGGATCTTATATCAAGGCAATGGACTTGAGAGTAGATATTATGAAGAGAACATTTTCTCAATACCTTCATTTGCTTTGTTCACATACCAAGTCCTGGGCCTATTGAGTTAGACCATTGGGTTTTTACTGAAAGATTCAAGCAGGAAAAGGAGTATATGGCAGAAATTCACCTCTTGAGGTTAGGGCAGGTGGCAGGAAAGAATACTAGGGAGGCCATAAAAAAAGAAGTTGTGGCCCAAGAGGGAAGGTGTCCTGTCAGCTGAGAGACCTCTATGAGCAGAGAGCTCTGCTGAGTCCCTTCTTGTGCTGGGCTGCTCTACGCTAACCCTGGGCCCTGGTTTGAAGCCTGAGCTGTGCAGGGTGGGATTCAGGTTGAGCACAGGCAGGTGTGACAGGGACATTGCCTTACTGGGACTGAGTCCCAGGACTGGATGGAGAACGTGGGGAAGAGGAAAGGGAGTGGGTGTTTCAGGGGCTACACTGAAAAATGTCAGCATTTAGAAAGGAGAATATTTAGATGGGCAAAGACGGGGACAAAGATAGAGAAAATAAAGGATCTCTTGCTTCTCTAACTCCCAGTGGACTTCACACCCGGATTAAAAGACACAATTCTCAGCCTGGTCTATAAGAGTTTACCAGAGGGGCCCTCAGCCCCCTCTGACTGCCTCTCTGTCCCCTAGACTCCTTGGCCTCCTGGTTGTTCCTCTCACAGGCTTTCACCTACACATCAAGGATCTTTGTTCTGGTTTTATGTTCCCTTCAAGGGACCATCCTCCTCAGATAACACTCCAATCCCTTTCCAAGTCCTCTCTGACGTCATGGTTCTTTATATGGTGATTACACAACTCTATGTGGCTGGGGATGCGATAACTGGACACCACAGAGTGGGTGACTAGAGCAAGAGAAATTCATTATTTCACAATTCTGGCGTCAGGAAATCCAGGATCAGGGTGCCACATGGATGGGTTCTCCTGGCTCGACCATAGCAGCCTTCTCCCTGTGTCTTCTCATGGTCATTCCTTAGCAGGTGTATACTGAAGAGGGAGGGGCCGCGGGTTGAGGGAGAGGGAGAGAATACTGTGGAGTTAGGCCCCTATCTTTATGACTACATTTAACCTAATTATCTCCTAAGAAATTCATCATGCTGGAGATTAGGACTTCAACATTTTGGAGAAGACACATTTCAGTTCACAGCACTGAACTGTGAACTGTGAATCATTAACATTTATTATAATGTAGTTCTATCAGGGAAAGATCTTTCTTTACCCATAAGTCATTGTAACTGCATTGTCAGTTACTGTGCCTGGCACACAGTAGGCACTCTATAGGCACCTATTAGGTCCTTAGGGAAAGGACTGCATTTTTCCCTCTATATCCCAGTGGCAATGTGACAAATACGTGGCCCTGTTATAGTAACACCCCAGACAAAAGCACTGATCAGGTATGTATCTATGCTAGTACTTTATTTTATTTCCAGTTTCATCTGCACAATCCTAGAAAATAGAAATTGTCATCAATCATCATACTACAATTGAACAAATCGAGGAAGAGGCAAATCTCTTGTCCAAGGTCATAGGCAAAGCCAGGGTTTCCTTTTAGACTCTGGATTAGTGCACATCAATCCCACCTGGGAGTTGTTAGCAAACATTGCAGGGCTCTGCCCTCGAGTTTCCAATGGTCTGGGGTGGGAGCTGAGAACTTGTGTTTCCTGTAAGTGCCCAGCGGATGTGGGTGCCGCTGGTCCAGGCACTGCGCTTTGAGAATTCCTGCTGTAGACACAGAATGCTTTCAGTTCCTTTTCCCCTTCAGATTCCACAGCTATTTTGTCTCTCTGGCCTTTACTGGAGTCCATGAGTAATGGTTTCCAGTAAATGCTCTGTGCGTGACCATCAGGGGCTCAGAGGAAGACCTTTGCCACACGGTGGCAGCACCATCCCAGGTAGTGAGCTCTTAGAGTCTGCAAGGACGGCTCATTAGCACATCACCCCCTGGGTTCCCACAGAGCCCAGCCTTACTCCTCTCCTTTTCCCCTTGGCTCAGAGAAGGATAGCAGGAGGGGGCCTGGCAGAGGGAATGATTGTTGGCACACCCAGGGCAGTTTTATTCCCTGGGAGACTAGGGAGGAAGCTGGGTGGTCTCCTCAGAGTGTGGAATTGTGCACTACACAAAACCACCATGCAGTGTTGGGCGGTTGGGGGAGCCCGGCCTGACAAAAGGCCTCACAGGAGCCTGGCAGGGGCTGCCGGAGTTCATGGGGCAGAGGCCTGCGCCCCTGAGTGAAGAGGCCTGGCAGTTTCTCATGATGCCAGTTTCCAGGGGTGACCAGCCTCCGCAAAGCCTTCCTCCCTAAGGTCTATGAGGTCGGTGGCCTTCCCGGGAGTTCCATTCTGCTTATTGTGGCACAGGATGGAGCAGGGGCCCCTCTCCCCACCTCCAGCATCACCCCCACGCCTCTTCCTCCTTCATTGAGTTGGTTTTGTTCTAAACTTCTTAAGAATCTTCCCAAGTGCCAGGCACTATGCTGAAGATTTTATGACTCACACCTTCATAAAGAAGATATTTATGACATTCATTTATATGACGAAAGTGAACTTAAATCTATTATTTGCCAAACATAGTTGACCATAGGAACTAACATCTCCATGATAGGGGGATTTGGAAATGGGTTGGGTCCATTCAGTCCCCACACATGAGAACTTTCTTGAGTAAGTTTTCTCCCTTGTCAATTAGTAGCTGGGTCGCAGCTTAAATGAAACAATGCTTCATGGAGACACTGCAGTGTGAAGGAGGTGGAATTTGGTGACAGTTTTCAGTCTTGTGCTGCTGACAGAATCTTTGAGTGCTAAGCTCTCCCCAGGGTAGATCCATCATCAGTTCCTTTTTGGGGCTGAGCAGACTCTTGGATGATCTTTATTTTTTTTCTGCTAGATCTTCAAGCTCCTGGCTGGATGCTCTCAGGATATTTTATGATCCATTGAACCTAGAGATGATCCAGAGGAATCATCTGACAGCATTTCTCTAAGCTCTTTTCTGTCTGTAACAATGCACCTGTGTAATGGTTACTGGGGAAGAAACATCTCTTCCTCCAGTTGTAGCAGACAGGTCTTGCTTTTCCTATTCCTCAGCCTCAGCTGGGGAAGGGGCTTAGGTAGGGATGATGCCCATGTGTAGAGGCTGGAGTTCCCTGGAGCGAGTTGGAAAAATGCTTCATTCCCCACTTTATGATGATTGGAAAATGATGATCTTTGAATAGCACATATGAAAAAAACATGGGCGCTTTTCTAAAAGGAGCACCCCAAATGAAAAAATGTGTTAATCACTGGGGAAAAAAATATGTGAATACCAATGATTTCAGCCTTGTAATGAATTACAGAAAATATTTTCTGTTTAGAGAGGGGGAGTGGGGGCTGAGTAAGAACTGAGAGAAGGAAAGTGGGGAGAAAAGGAAAGAGAAGAAAAGAAAAACAGATGTGAGTCTTAAAAATATTTTAGGTGTGGATAACTGAAACACTTTGCTTAAGACCGTCTGTGAAGTCTTAAAGGTGATTGTTCAGGGTTTTTAAGTGCAGCCACAAGATTTACAAGCACATAATGAGTGATAATGCCCCCCCCCAAACTAATAAAAAAAGCAATGTAACAGATCTGGACTGCCTTTTAATAATTTGGGGGGGGGGTGTTGCCTGCAGAGAGAAAAAGTTAGGATGATTTTTTTTCTTTTTTAATTTATTTATTTTCGCATACAGAACTGGGGTACAGGCCAGATGTGCAGGGGCGGTGAACAGATTCACCAGAGACAGAGTGGGGAGCAGAACAGGCAGATAGTCAAAGTACACTGCTGCGGGGAGCAGTGGGCGGGTCAGGAGAGGTCTGCCACGCCATGTGGTCACCTCCGGGGCAGGCGGGGATTGAACTCATACTGAAGTGGCTTTAGCTTCTCAGTGCTGTGCTTCAACCCGCTGCGCCACCAGGGAGGGCCTAGGATGATTATTTTTAATAATCACATAAATTCTTTCACCTTTAATAACTTCACTGAGGCAAATAAACTGCCTTGAATTTTTCATTTCACTATGATATAGGGTTGCCGCATTAACAAATAAAAATCTACTTTGCCTTATGTAATATTTTTGGACATACCTAGATTTATTTAATACTCGGCAATGTTACTTATCTGAAATTCAAACTGAACTGGATGTCCTGTTGTATCTCACAACCCTGCTCATATGTGTAGCTTCATAAAATGTGACAGTTTGCAAAGCGAAGGTTGAAACAGCAATTTTGTGGTTGTTATGAGGGTAGATTCTGCTTTCTTGAGTACCTGTGCCAGGATGGAATGGAAGCCAGAGGTCCCAGAAAGGGATGGCAAAGAAGAAGGTGGGAGGAGAGACAAAGGACGCCCTGGCACTGGGGAACTGAAATGAGAAGGTCCTGATGTCATTTTCTGGGAGTTAGTGGTGGGGGGAGGGGGGTCCTTGGGGTTCGTGCTGGGAAAGTTTTCACCAGAGCTCCCCTTTCAACCGCATGTGGCGAATTCCCCCCTGAGTTTCTCCATGAGACAGAGACCCAGTTATATTTAAAGAGCAGGTGTATTAGGGAAAAGGACAGTAGCATTGGCCACTTGCATAAGCACAAGCAGGCAGGGAGAGCTGCCCAGGAATGGACAGGTTGCAGAGAGACCTGCATGGTTGCAGGCAGGAGGCCTTAGGAGAGCGGCCTCCACTGAGGGAGGTTAGTGTGGCTGAGAGGTCCTGGCAGGTTCAGGTCACAGGCAGGCAGGAGGCTGCTGCCCTGCAGAGGGAGAGAATGGGTGGAAAGATGCACCTGCAAAGTCACAGGTGGGCAGAAGACTGCCCTGGCATAGACATCTTCTATTTGGCAGGGGCTCACTCCTTGTGAGCCTAGGTTTGTTGATATTGAATAGAATCTGAAAGGAACAGGAGATTCCACACTGGGCTCCATCTCCATATCTTTATCTTTCACCTTTGGGGCCTGTGCTCTAGATACTGCCCTCAGCTGTCAGCTATCTGCTTAGATCTTCGCTCTGTCACCCAGGCATTGCGCCTGAGGATCTAGATTTCTACTGCGGTGTCAATGGCTATGCTAATCCCTTCTACCCAACTCCCAGGGTGAGTCAATATTGTGATGTCTCCTTTTTATTCTTTCCTCCATCAATATAGTCTCCTGGGGAGAGGTTACTGGAGAAGCAGGGTGACCACACAGAAAAGGAAAATGGGGGCACTGAAGGATTTTAAATCCCTTGAAGGTTTTCACATATTGATTCTCAGCACTGCAGACCTTGAAATTCCTTTCGTGCTTACCCCAGAATTCACTTTAAGAGGAAGTTCAGTCCTGCCAACAGCTCTGGCTCCTCCTAGTGGCCCTTGTGGGTATCGCTCCCCAAGCCCTGCCGTTTACCCTAGAGATGTCTCTGCTACTTCTTAGAACGCTGCCCATCAGCTTCCTTTGCTCTTGCTTCCTTGTTCCTTTTCTGTCGGCTTATTCATTCGACAAGCTGGGAGTTGACACCTCCCAACTGCTCCAGGCCTGGGGATCAGGCCACACAGAGCTGGTCATTGTTGCCCTGGTTCTGGGACCACCCGGTAGCAGAAGGGCAGGCCGCCTGGGAGGCCCTATGACTGACAGCAGCCTCGGGTCAAGAGCCCAGAGGGCTGCCCGGAAAGGGGTTCGGGGTTCTTGGCTTCCGGGGGAGGCTTCTTCCTTTTTTTGGCTCTGTGCAAAGGAGCCTTTCCTCTTGGGTCCTTCCAGACACACCACATTAACAGCGCCGAAATCTGTTTTCAGCATGGCGTTTATGAACAAAGTCTTAATAGTTTGTGAGACAAAGTGAGACAGCTTGGAAAAGGGAATCCTGCTTGGGGTAGGACGTGGTGCTGAAGGAATAGAGAGAAGGGGAACATGTAGACCCCCACCTGCTCAAAGTGTAGAATTAAAACAAATTTGTTAGGAATGCACTTGCTCATCGGCAATATTTTAAAAATGTTAACTTGAACATTTTTCATAGTTCTATTTGTGAACAGATCTGTGGCCACGTGTGGCTCCCTCTCTCTTAGTGACACCTGGAACAGTTGTCTCTCAGCCGAAATGGGTATCTACAGGCTGAGTAACACCACCTTCTCAGGCCTGAGCAGTTTGTAAGGGGTGGGTGCTTGGGGGTGAAATTCAGCTTAGGCTGCAGAAAGAAAACTGGAGACTGCAGCAGGCAGCACTTGCTAGCACTATCCTGAATCCTGTGTCCACAAACCCCACAGGTGTGCAGTTATGGATTCCCTGGGGGTGGGGGCTGGAGTTGATATGCTTCCTCAGGCTGTCAGCAGCATGCTTCCTCTTCCCCAACCAGCAGTTCAAATAGCACAGATGTCTTGGGAAACGTTAGGATAAATTGATCAAATGGTGGGTTGTCAAGATTTTGATCCAAAGGGCTTCCCCTCTAGGTGACTGCCACCTGCAGGTAGAGGGTCAGGTTAAAGAGTCCCAACACAAGTTCCCTGTCAGAGCACTCAAGTTTCCTGCTAGTTCTTTATTAGAAAGCATGATGGAACAAAAAGGAATCCATACATTGTTCTTCATGAACAGGACTAAATGGTTCACTAACATAATGGCTGTTTCTGAAATCTCCCTGGGGCTCTTCCTCCACCCTTCTTACAGCAGTAGTACTCACACAGATAAATCTATCTAATTTGAAGGTCACACAGAAAATTACTTCTTTGGAAGAACCAACGGTGACATGATATTTTCCTAATCCTAACATGGAAATGATTGCATTTACTGAGACGTTTGGATCTGCTGTGGCTGGAGGTACAGGCTGCTAGAGCAAATTGCTTTGCTCACTTCTCCCTCTGCCTCTGTTTCTAGAAGTTGAGCCTGGAGAGCGTGCAGGTGCAGTGAATCCTTACTTGTTTGCTTGCACTGGCTCTTCTTGCTAGTCCTTCTAAGATTTTACTTTAGTGCCTGCCATCTTTCTGAAGCATGAGCTCATTGCACTCATTTCATGAAAGGAAAATTTGTTTTCCTTCCAGGAGAAGAATAACAACAATATGCACAATTTGTCATGTAAAACTATTTTTTTTTTCTTTATTGAAAATACATCTACAAAGTAATGCTTCTCGGTCCACTCTGGGTGCATGAGTATACAGAGCCGGTGATGGGCTGTCAAGACGATCACCCTAGAGGATCTGCTTTCCATAAGAAGTGGTTAGTATAAAAACAGATCACACCATGTAACAGAATTAATTTGACATGATTAATTTTTGCTCTACTGATGTCATAACAGCCACGTACATTAACTTTCATAGTGTATACTTCCCAAAGAGAACTTCACCATTATATGGTTATTCACCACGGCCTAATGTTAACTTTTGTACACACGTAATGCTTGGAATCTAAATAAAAATATCTCTACCTGTATATCAGAGGATGCATGTCTATATTTTCAGTCTGTTAGCATAATTATGTCCATTCTTTACCATTTTCCATCAAACACAGCTGCTATTGTTTGACAACTTTCATTCTGCAATGATTGCATGGAATTCCTTCATGGTTAAAAAATGAATTTGCTATAAACCTGGAGCTGCCTTACCTGAAACTAATGTCCCTGCTTTTCCTTTTCTTGGAACTCTACTGACAATGTCTTCACACTAATTTAATTCCTACCATCTCTCTCAAGGACATGAACCAACCCACGAACCAAACCAACCCGAACCTGACTGTGGTGGGTAGTCCTGAATGACTTGGTAAGTGGAATTCCAGCACAAAGAAATGCCTTGTTTCTCTCATTCTAAGAACTTATGATTATGCTCAAAAACCTTTTCAAAGAAGAGACCACCCACCCAGCTCACAGATCTCTGAGAGAGAGCTCATTCATGAGACTCCTTTAAAAGATATAAGAAATGAACTTATACCATGACGTGCAGACTTCCTTGGGAAACGATTCTGAACTAAAGAGAAAATGGATTTCAGGTTAACCTGAAATCCACACAGATGAACCTCTCCTAGGGATAACCTCTAGACTGATGTTTTAAAAAACTCTTTATAATGTCAATCCGAGCCATTCTTTCAGAGCAGGCTCTTCAGTGTTCCATAGTAAGACCATGTGCATCCTTGCTAGCTGCTAGTCTTTTGATTTTCTGAAAGTCTAGCATCAGTTGAAGAGTGCTGGGAGACACTTTCCCAGAACACTCTCTTCAGATTGGGGAGAGTAGGAAAGAAGGGGATATTTTCCTGTTGGAAAGAACTGAGTGAAAAGCGGCACGATAGACTCACTGCCGAAATGGCCTGGTGGCTTGGATGACTGACATTTTGGACACAGGTCCTGGTAAACCACGCAGTTGTCAGGCCCCTACTTCAAATGTTCATTCTCCCAAAAAAAGGCCTTTTTCATGCTCTATGGAATGATACTTTCTACTCGATATTCAGAGAGAAAATAGAGGGCAGGCTTACTCATCTTGCCGCGGGATGCCTGGACTGGGAGAGACCATAAAAGGCAGCAAGGAAACTTTCTCATTTTACAGAGGAGGAAACTGAGACGTAGAAATGAGAAGTGGCTTGCCTCAGGCCACATAGAAAATTTATTATATGTGCCTCTTTGCAGCTTTGCTAGGTCTGTATGCATATTGTAAAATAAGGACCTGTCAGAAGAGAAAAGGAAAACTCCCTTCCACTGTCCAGCACACAGCCAATTTAGTTTATCCAGTTGTTTCATTTTGATGCTAACACTGAATTGCACTCTGAAAAATTTTTAAACTTTGAAAGTTGATTTAAAAGCATTTTTGCCTTTTATTTGACTCTTCCACTTATAAAAAAAGTCACATTTACAGGATGGTGTGCCACATAAATGTGTACGATCTGATCAAGACTATTTTTGACTTCAGTACCTTATTAGATAAGACTAACATGAAATGACTTAAAATTTCAAATGAATTTTGAATGAAATTTTGAATGAAAACTATACATTTTGGCCACTGCAGACTCCTCCCTTGTATTTCGAAAAATACCTCCCAATCCTGTCAGAGTGGAGGAAAAGGAAGGTATAGGTTTACTGGAGAGATTGAGCTGTAATGGGATAGAAACATTTTATAATGGTTTTCAAACACCTGGTGCTCAAGAAAGCATTTCTTGTTGTTAGTTTACATCTTGGTTTCACTGTCCATGGGCTTCTCAGATTCATTTTCCTGGGCTATCAGCTGATAGGGTTTCTTCATTTCATTCTCTTCGATCACTGAATTACCCATTTCAACATCTCTGTTCTTTAGTTCATGTCGTGACAGGTGCTCAACAATTCCGGCTCCCAGGGAGTCTCCTAGCACGTTGGTGGTGGTCCGTAGGCGATCCCTGTGGGAAGGTGGGAGGAAGGAGGAACAGTTCATGTTCTCAACCAGCCAGTTAGTCTTCAGAGGTGCCTCTTAAAATGCAGTTGTTATATTTACCAACTACATGATTACATAATAGGTGTAACTTTTATAATAGTAATTTTAAGTTATTAGGACTAGAGATCAGTGATTCTCAGCAACCAGTCTATACAGTTAGCATGCCAAGTTAGAAGGGGGTGGCCCTTCCCACTCCCCTTTTATTTAAAATTTCTCATTGATTCTTTTCCCTACAACTCACTTTCCTTTCTAGCAGCAAATCTCAAAGTGTAGTCCGGAGACTCACTGGAGGTCTCTGGTGAAAGCTATTTTCATAAAAATGCTATGATGTTGTTTTCCCTCTTCACTCCCATTTTCCCATGAATTTAGTGAAGTTTTGCAAAGATTATGGCACAAGACAAAAGATATCACAGCAGATTGAATGCAGAAGTGGTTAGGAGATTCCAGCTGTTTTGGATTAGGTGATCTGGATAAGGAGATTTGTAAAAATGTAAAGTGGTACCATTCCTCACCCTAAATTTTTGGTTTGGAAAAGGGCATTTTTCATAAAAATATTAGTCATGTTAATGTGGAAACTTCTAAAAATTCTTCAGTTTTTCTAGTATGATGCTTATAGCTATGACCCACATAGATAAAAGCTTTTTGAATCCCTGATAATTTTCGAGTCTACAGGCTGGCTGACACCAAGAGCTTTGGAAACCACAACTGTATATTCGAAAAATGCTCACACTGGTTGACTAGTGACTATGGGCCAGGCAGTCTGATGCCTGCTTCAGTGCATTTAATCCTCACTGCAAACCAGGAGGTAGATAACCTATGGTCGTGGGTGCAGGAGGAAGCAGGGTGGCTGGGGAGCCTGCGGGGTGAGACTGAGGGTCCTGCACAATCCAAATGACTGCAACAGAGGATCACAGCTGATTCTCCTCCCCACCATGCATCAGTTGCACTGTTGGGCTCTTGGGGGGGGGGGGGTGTTGGGGGAACTGGATCTAATGCAATTAACATGTGACCACTCCAGCACCTACAGGATCCTTGTAGACATTCACATAGAGCATCCTTTGAAACTTTTGAAAGTGGAAGGGAACTTATGAGACGAAAGAGGCAGAGATTCAGGACAGCAAGGGTCCTAGAGAGGTAGGGGTTCGAGTGTGTGGTGGGTACTTGGAAGTTTCCCCAGAGCCCCAAATCAAAATCGGTCCATGAATGACGCTAGCTGTCGTCCCACTGTCCTGCTTGGGCTCTGAGGGTCCATCTGTGCTGCATTACGCCATTGGAATGGGAAGCCCAGGGAGGACAGCTGAGCCAGCGTGTGAGGCCCGCAGTTCTGTCCCGGCCGCTGTGGGGACGTGTTGTGCAATTTAGGAACAGTTTTGCTGATTTATGATGGCTTTGCAGACATCAGGTTTCCCAATCCCTGAATGACTTTATGGGGTGCGAATTGTAGCCTCCAGATGTGCCCCGTGGGCTGATAAGGCTCATGGGGCATGCATCTATGGCTGGTCTCCAGATAAGGGCAGGACTTGGGCAAAAAGACAATTTAATCACAGGCCAAGCTGCCCCTCCTGTTTGTGAGGAGCTCTCTGGCAGAGGTGCCAGGCTGCCTGGCGCCCAGAGGTGACAGACTGGCCCTGCCAATGCGGGAGCCCAGCGTCAGCGTACTTACAGGAACCAGTCCACCGCGATGATGAGGGTGATGTCGTCGGTGGGCAGGCCCACAGATGTCAGCACGATGACCATGGTGACCAGGCCCGCCTGAGGAATCCCAGCTGCCCCGATGCTGGCGGCCGTGGCTGTGATGCTATTAAAAGAAGTAGCGAAACAGAAAACAATTTTATAAACCCAAATAGGATACCCTGCAAAATAAGTACGGAGAACATGCCTGCCTTGCCCAGATAACAGAGAAGAATGCGCTTTAGGGAATGTAAATGAGACCCTGATAAAACAAAAAAACCCAGAGGTAATAATACAACTAATATTTATCAAGCATGTAAGGAAGTTGGTCCCATCATTACAGTCATTTTTTTTTTTTTAAAGATTTATTTATTCATACAGAACTGGGGCACAGGCCAGAGATGCGGTGGGTGAGAGGATTCACCAGAGACAGAGTGGGGAGCAGAACAGGCAGATCTACGAAGTACACTGCTGAGGGGAGCAGCGGGCGGGTCAGGAGAGGTCTGCCGCGCCATGTGGTCACCTCCGGGGCAGGCGGGAATCGAACTCACGCGGAAGTGGGCTTAAGCTTCTTAGTGCTGTGCTTTAGCCCACTGCGCCACCAGGGAGGGCCCCATTACAGTCATTTTTAAGTGAAGTAACTGATATCTTCTTTCTCACTACCTGAAAATGCTTGGTAAATTCTAAAATACCGTAGTTCCAATAACAGATTGTCTAGTTTTTTCTCTATGCCAGTACAGGCCTGTAAAGACACTGAAGTTGTATGATTGGTGTGGCCAGAAACAAAATCAGAGTTATTAATCTAAGGACAAACTCCTGTAGCACTATGGACATTTTTTTTCTGAGGTAGTGTGGATCTGATTTATGAGGTACATAACTTATCTGGGACTCTCCTTGCTAAATATGCATCTAATAATGTGGTGTGAACATGTGAAAATGTTTTAGAAAGAGTAAACTATTGCCTAGATAGAATTGATACTAGCATAGTAATAAATCCGGACAGAGATATTCTGGCCAGTGAGATACAAGGACAGTGAACCAGTAACTCGCAGGTTATGTTACTCTACCTTCTCCCATTGGCTAAAATTTGGGGGTGGCACAACACCCCAGGGATGAGCACAACACCCCAGGGATGATGACCCACCAGCCTCAGTCTTGAGGTTTTGTGGAGCAGAGTGGTGGCTCTGAGAGAGAAGCATAACTCCACTTTTTTGAAGGCACTCTTCTTTTTTTAAACTCGGTCACATGCAATTGAATCTTTTTTAGAACTTAGGATTTTTAGCCAGTTTACCACCATATGTCCAAGAATAAATTACAAGTGAGCTTGGACACAGTTCTCCCTGCTGGGCTTTTTGCTAGTCTAGGCCTGGACCTCCTAGAACAGACAGGCCAGTCACCTCTGGTCACAATCAGCCTCCTCTTTTTCACCCCATTGTATCCAACAACTATTATCACTTTCCTATAATACAAAGCATACATATGGAATCTAATACAACTTCTTTTTTTTTTTTTTAAGATTTATCGATTTATTTATGCATACAAGAGTCAGAGGTTTTGGGAGGTGGTGGTGAGAGGATTCACCAGAGACAGAGTGGGGAGCAGAACAGGCAGGCTGACCAAGTACACTGCTGAGGGGAGCAGCAGGTGAGACAGGAGAGGTCTGCTGTGCCATGTGGGTTTCCTCCCTGGCCGGGGATGGAACTCATGCTGCAGTGGCTGCAGCTAGCTTCCTGGTGCTGCACTTTAACCCCTTTTGGCACCAGGAAGACCCCTAATATAGCTTATTCCTAAGAGTCTCATGCTCTACCAACTGCACTAGCCAGGCATACAACAGATTTATTTCTAACTAAATATGTAGACCCATACAAATATGTGGGGGAACTGGTAGAAATTAAAAAAGACTAAGGTGATATAAAAATCAAATACAAGCTACAAAGCTAGATTTGGTCTTTATCTGGGGGAAAAGACTATGAAAAATATGTTGGAGTTGGGAAAATTTGAATGTAGACTGGATGTTCTGAAATATTTAGATACTGTTATGGTTATGTCGGAACAATTCCTTATTCTTAGAAGATGAACACAGAACTACAAAAGTAAAATGTCACAAAGACAGAGACCAAGAGAATAGAGAAGTAAAAATAGTGAAAAAAAAATTAACTCTTAGATCCAGGTAGATGTTTACTGAAATATTCTTTCAACCTTTCAATAGGATAATTTTTATGATAAACGGTTGTGAAAATATATATCATCTATTTTGATCTCCAAGACAAATTGCTAATAACAGTGAACGCATGCAGACATATACAAAGAGCAGGGTCTGATATGAATTGTGATACTTAAGGTCAGCACTGACCTTTTGTGCTACTGACCTTCAGGAAAAAATAAAGAGGGTGTTGTATTCTCACATGGACGTGGGTGGGTAACTCCAGAAAGGTACACAAGAAAATAGGAAAGACTAGTAGTTACCTCGGGCGATGTAACTAGGAGATTAGGAGGTGTGGGAGGGAAAACTAACTTTTACTACATAACTCATATGTAGTAGTTAAAAAGTCCACGGAAGTCATATTCTCAACCTACTTACCAGTGTGGTTTGTTATTTATGTGAGACAGCCTAAAATTTAATCCCAAGCAAATGTTCAGGTTTTTCAATGCTGTTAATAAAAGTTAACAATTGAAATCTGATCTGACTTAGAAAAGATATTCCCATACTACATGTTCAGCAGATTTTAAATAGAAGAAGTTGGATATATTTATAGATGGTATGACTGGCAAATCAATCAGGTGGCAAACTTGGTTGCCACATAATTAATTAATGGTGTGACTCCATGAATTATGAAAAACACCGTGCATGTCTGTCTATGCATAAAAAAGGTCTTTCTACACCAAACATTAATGGCAGTGGACAAAGAGTATATAGCGCACCATTTCCTGAATCCCAAATAGGTCTGATTAGTTCCAGAAGTGGAAATGCCATTTACATGCCTGTGGGCACATATAAAAAGATGAAGAGTGACCTTGGCAGGCAAATTTCACTTTTAACTTTATATATTTCTCTATTATTAGAAATTCATTATTAATAATGATGTTCTTCTGTAATTTTTTTTAAAAAGAAAAAATCTAAATATCAAAAATAAAACTACTCTCACAACCCCCAGAACCTTATTTACGCGTGATCTCCTTCCCATCCAGTTTCTTTACCCAGATCCCAGCTCTTTGTTTAAAGTCATTCTGAAGAAAACTCTGAGTAGGACTGTTCCTGTACCTGATTGTAATAATCTGTCCAAAATTCAGGTCAAAGTTGTTTACTTGAGCGATGAAAATGGCAGCCAAAGCCTCATAGAGGGCAGTTCCGTCCATGTTAATGGTGGCCCCGACCGGGAGCACGAATCTGGTGATGCGTTTGTCCACACCATTGTTCTCTTCCAGGCACTTGAAGGTGATGGGTAGAGTGGCAGAACTGAGAACAGTAAAGTGGCATGTCAGCTGACTGTCCGGGCAGTTCACACAGCGTATGTGTGTTTGGCATTTGGAACAGAGTGTTCCTTCCTCTCCCATGTCCTGATTTAAAGGGAACTAAGTCAGCACTTGTATAAACAGGGGAGCAGGGTTAGGAACAGTGAGGGGCCTTCCCTGAGTCATTCGGCAGCTGCCTGCTTCTGGGTTCCTCTGTGAAACATTGCTTGTGATCAGCCCCTCATCACAGCAGCCAGGGGAGAGCTGCTCTGCCATGGCTTCCTCTGGCAGATGCCAACTAGAAGGGCGGGAGGCAGTAATAGTGGGCCAAGAGGAGATAGCCCACTATTCCCAAATCCCAAATAGGGCTGATAAACATTGGAAGTGACTAAGCCAATTTCTGAGTCTGGATATTGAGCCCCTCCCCCCGCAACCCAAGGGGAAAACAATAAACCTTCTGCTACTCTTAAGCTGAGGGTTCTGGTTCAAAGTCAAGGTTGAGAGGCACTTTCTTTAGGAGAATCCGCAGATGTCTACACACCTGGAAGAAGTTCCGAGAGCTGTGATGAGCGCTTGCAGCAACCCTCCAATAAAAACCCAAGGGTTTTTCCGAGTTACCAAGAAATACAGGAGGGGCAGGACAATGACGGCGTGAATGAGCAAGCCTACGATGACCGTGACTGTGTACATGGCAAGCTGCCCGCCTATCACGCCCATGTCTTCCATCTCCACAATTTTCCCTGCAATCAGGAAGAGGATGCCCAGAGGGGCGTACCTATATAGAAGCAACACACGCACAATTGAAAGTCTGATTTCCAACAAGCTGTTCTACAGACATTACCAAATGATACGACACAGTGAGTTGATTTCTAAGTGTTTTGCCCAGGATGCTTTAGCATGCACAGAAGCTGTGAACATCTGTCCTTTTTAAACACAAATTTAAATATAGATATCACCAAGTCAGGTTTTTCTCTCATCCAATTTCTCTAGGTCACAATTTTCCCCCCTCCTAAATCTGTGAAAACAGGCAGGTAGGAAGATCTTGTGGCTCACCTCTTTTTCCCTAAGATGACTCTCTCTTACTACCCTTGGGGTCACTTTTCTGGTCTCTAGATGCCTCTGGCTGCCCTGTGATGTACCCCAAACGACCAGCATCCCCTGAAACAACATCTAGACTTTTGGGAGTACTTCTAGCATCCGAGCTTGATCCCCTAATTCAAGTATTGTCCATTTCATGTCACCTCAGTGTCTTACATCACTGTGAGCGCTCTCAAGATGAGAATGGCTTCCTTATTTTTTTCCATAGTACATGCCACTTCTGTTAGGACTTAGTAGTGTTCAAATCAACTTTTTAATTTAGACACATTTACTTAAGGAAGTTTCATGTCATAGTGCAAAGGGAAAACTAGCACCACTTGCCATAAATAGGAAGTAAGTATAAAATGAACTTCAGAGCTACTAAAATGAATTGGGTGCAAGTGTGTGTTACTACAATCAGATGATAGGTGTCCTAGTGAAGCTGTTACTATCCACAGGAAGCTACTATCTTGGGGGTCAGAAAGAATGAACAACTAAGACACAGAGTGACTTGCATTTATTGAAACAACCCTGGTTGCTTCAAGGCCAGGGCACCTGGTTCTCAACTACTTTCGTCTCATGTGTGCAGTGAATGACAACCAACCTCTGCTTTCAAGAAGAGAGGCCACTCACCCTTAAGGAAGGGGTTTGCTGCAAACTGTGGCGGGCTGCTTATTTCAAATTGAAAAATACAATGCTTCTTTTAAGTCCTTTAAAAACACAGGCCAGGAAATTATACGAGTACCTGTTTTCAGAAATGTAATAACTCAACAAGTAAATGTACAGCCTGAAATGCTGCATGTGAGGTTCATTCAGCGGTCTTGAATGGGCTTCTTTCATAAAGGGGGTGAAAGGTGGAGGCATTTTAATAATATGAAGATAAATGTCCACTTTCAGCCCTGCCAGGATTTCAAAGGAGGGCCCTACGATTTCAACTGGGGGCTCCTGTGGAGACCACGGTCTGATTGGTCTTTGTGCTCAAGTTCATATCCATCCTGTCCAGACTCCTGAAAAATGGATTTCTCTGTGCTTTGGTGGCTATGAAGACAAAGGATATTTTTAATCATGTTGGCCAGTGCTTTTCTTAGAAATGGATATTTTCTTGCCTCAGGTGCCAAGAAGGAATCTGGATTAAAAATAAAGGATGAAATAAAGGATAAAGGATAAAGGAAAAGCAGCCCTCTCCCCCTCATGAGGCCTCAGCCAATCAGAGGGTTCTCTCCCTGCTGGGGAGAGTTTCCTTTCCAAGGTTAGTATTCCTGTGTGGATTCAGTCTTTTCCTTTGTCTCCTGTCTCAATTTTATTTGAAGACAGTTTTGCAATAAGCTTTGGCTTGGCATTCTAGACTTCCCTGGAGTGCTAGGGGCATGCAGGACAGTTATTTACATTTCTTTCTTGTAAGGGTTGGAATGGAGGAGAGGAGATGTAAATTTTTCTGATGCTCTAGGGGCCTCTACATTTACTTTTCCTTGTACTGGGAATTTTCTCCTCTTGGTGCTTTGTATGGTTGTCTGCTTCTAGTCTTTCAGAACTTAGCAAAGAAAAAAAAAAAAGAAAGAAAGAAAGAAAAAAAAAAGCCATCTCCTCAGAGGCCTTTCTACATCATCGAAAGCAAATTTTACGTCTCCCTTGCAGTCACTTTTTATCACATCACATCACACCACATAAAAGAAACTTGCCCTTTTACTTTATTTTCACAGCATCTGTGAGTAAAACATATGGTTGGTTGATTTCTTTATTTTCTGTCATCCTTAAAAGAATGTGGGATTCAAGGCCTCCTTGTCTGTTTTCTTCATTGTGATAGTCACAGTACCTGACATCATATGCTTGGCACATAGCAGACAGTCAATAAATACATGGTGAGTAATTAAATAGATATCAAATGGAGAATGGAATCCTGTCAGCATGGGGTAAAGGAGTTGATACTTTTCGAAAGAAGGCAGCAAATCTGATAAGAAAGACTTGTGTATCAGTTATTCGTTCAAGCTCATTGTAGACCCAGAAAAGCATTGCCTTTCTTGTGCTTACTAGAATGAGATCGATGCACTTGATCATCCTGCCTACTGACATTTCCTTGGTACAGAACATAGTGAGATAGTGAGCGTCATGTATATCGCGAGTGGAAATACATACCACATTATCACTGCTACCAGTCTCATTATGGCTTCATTAAGAGAATCAAAAAAGTCCCTTAGGGCTTGTCCCTGCTCCTTCATGTTTCCAATCACAAAGCCGAAGCACATGGAGAAGACGACAAGTCCTAGGGCATTGACCCCATTCACAGACCCGGCCACTGGCACCAGCTCCTCTTTGATCCTGGTGAGAGTCTCCATGGCCTCCGACACATTGTTTATCACGGCACCCACGAGTGTTTCATTGGGCTGGACGGGCACTTTAAAGCTTCTCTTCTCATAGTTGGTTTTGAACTTCAAAAGAAAAAGTACAAGAGGGGTTAAAGGTGATTTTTGCTTTTGTATTTATACTTTCCTCTAGTTCCAAAGTTTTACAATGGTATGCATTGTAAATATGCTGTATTCAGAGAATAGTGTTATAGAAAGCACCTTTTTTCTCTCCTTCCGTCTTGCCTTCCTCTCTCCCTCCCTCCTTGCCTTTCTTCTTTCCATCTACAGTCTTCTTCATCATCATAAATGTAATATATATATATATATATATATATATAATCTATGGTAAAGCCTTATTACTTCCTCAGCACAGACAGAAACATCCAAATACATCACAAATCATGACAGGAAATCACTATCTAGCTGAAGGTGTTGAACTATATATACACATGTGCTTTGCTTTCATATAAAACTCATGACTGTAGTGGGCTTTAAAAAACTATAAATACAAATATTCACAACAATGTCATAAGACATTCCTGACATTACCAGTTCTTAAGAATAGATGTGCTTGGTGATAAAAATCCACTTTTCAAGTCTATAGAGGTGTTTCTCTCCTTGTCAAGAGATTATCTTTCCCCCATTTCTACTGCACAGATGCTCCAGATAGAAGAAGATTCTATCACAGTGCTGTGGCCTTATGCCACAAGTCCTTCTCTTTATGATTTTACTGAAAGCAGAATTCCTGACCTTCATTGAATGGTAGTAATGCATCAGAGAGAATACCAATACAAAGATGTTGATTATATCTAGAGTCTAGGGGAGGAAAACACAGCTGTACTTGAAGTGCCAAGTCACTTCTTTACTAAGAGTAAATTGGAGATGTTGTTCAATGGAGAACTCTTTCCAAACAAAGACATGGGCATCTGTCCATACTCGACACACTTCCCTGAACAGACGTTGATACCAATGGGAATTTCAAATAATGAGGGAACTGGCCCCTCCTTGTGTCTGTCAAATCTTCTTATTCCACTGGGGTGTTCATGTGTTTTATACTTTGCCTAGGGTAACTTTCCAATACTGATCAACCTTTCTTAAGCCTCCAACTCTTTCCCCTTAAACACAGTTTGTAGCCTACACAGAAACTGCAAATTTGCATTTTGGTCTAAGACAAGTGGATCTGGGAAGATGCACTTGCTTCCCGTTCAGCATCTTAGCGATGTAATCCAAAATCAAACACAATAAATCTGCCAGAGTCAGCACTTTGTCCAGCACTGCTAGAAATCAGCATTTTTAATGTTTCCCGATGCCAACTACTAACTGTGCCCCGGGTGATGGGGATGGCTGTTAAGATTGAAAAGAGTTTATTATTTATGGTCACAGTTGTTTTTGACTAAAGAAAGCTAGATTTTAGCCTCTGAGGCTTTTTTAAAAGAAAAGACTCTTGTAATTTTGCAGTGTGTGCATGTATTCCTATTAAAGAGAGTCAATAAATTGTTTTGAAATGGGGAAAAGCCCAAAGGATAATTTATATGTGTAGAACTTGATCTTCCATGAGGTTAGGGTTTTGTTCTGTTTGTTTTATAGATCTTAAATAGAAGGGCTAGGGAATTACAAGAAGGGTCTTAAAGTGACACAATCTGAGAAAAGTTTGGTAACTGTTATCTGCCTCAGAATGTCTATTTGTTTCTTTTTCAAAAGTTGGGCAACAAAAACACTTTTATTTGGGTAAAGTTAGAATCCACCTGACTGATTCTATTTTCTAGTAATAAAATGTATCAGAAACAGTGAGAGCTAAAATTTGTTTGGCTGTGGAGTGAAAAGGAAGCAGACTTCAATATAGCCTCTAGAAAGGTATCCCATGACTTCAGTATCTCTATCTGGAAGCAGAATGTTAACAGTAGAAGAAAGAAACTAGAATTTGGAATTAACATAATGACTGGCTTCTGGGGATGCCATTTACTACCTGGGACATCTTGTGCCTGTTATATAATCCCCTGAGTTATCACAGATAAGTTGTTACATCAGTGAAGTAAAGAAGTGATACTCATCACATTATATGAGGGCTGAATAAAAAAATTAGTGCTTGGCAGATAGACAGTATTTAATAAATATGGTACTATTCATTTTTTATGATTGATTCTATTCTTTGGTAGAATACCGAAGTTCAGTAGCAGACTTCTACAAAACAACCCATTGATGTTTTAAAAAATCAAACCCAGAGGTTTGAATTACTCCCTAATCATTAAAGCAAGTTTAAAAATCACCTTAAATCTTGCTGGGAACACTGGGGTGTGGAGAAGGAGGGAGTTTCCTGACTAGATTTCTTAGCAATGAGTAGAGATGCTGAGCTATTTGTATGCAAGACATGTAGTGTCTGGCAAAGTAATAAGCCTTGAGTATAAGGTATGATCCTACCCTCCACCCCAATTATCCAGAAAAACCTAGTGCTTCAGTCTTGTTGACAAGCAAAATGTTTCTTACGGCACAGAAATGGGGGAAAAATACATTTAAAAAGGGGGTACCACTCTACTTGCAATTCCAAACTCCAAAGAGGAATTTCAATGATAAATTAGTGGCTGTAGAAGGTTTACCTGTTTAAAGCAGGCTTCCACCAGGTTTGGAGGGAACATATTCCTGAAAACAAAATAATAGTCACTTGAAAAATTTCTCAAATATTAAATGTGTGTCTTAAATACTTTCTCAGGTAGCGATTACTAGAACATGGAAAAAGGAAAGATTTTGGATTTTATGACATGTGGTCATCCCCAAGGGTAGCACACTTTTCAGGGTTGTTCACATTTTTCAGGGTTGTCCCAAGGCCAACTCTTCTATGTGACAATGGGGCTCTCTGTTCAGACATTATATCATCATTATGCATAGGGAAAATCAACATGAGAATGGAAATGTCTTTTGTCATAAGTATTTGGTCAATCAAGTACTATTCCACAGTGGATATTCTGATAATGTGCCTAGGGACCAAATGTTCTGAACTAAAAATGCATGGTCAACCTATGGAATTTTGCTTTCCCAAAAAGTCTTCCTAACAGCCGGTAGGTGATGCACTGTTGATGCTACTATAAGAATGTTGGAGGATCTTCGTTGACCTATGAGGAAATGACCCACAAAATTTGAATTTGCAGTCCATGAATTTAAGGATCTGCCAGTTCTTCAGAGAAGTGTTTCGGTTTATGGAGGTGGGGGAGGGGATAAGAAACATGGCTTTATTGGAGAGTCTCTAACCAACTGTGTGACATTGACCAACCCATGGCATCTACCTAGGTCTTAGTTGATTCATCTGTTAAAGAGGAGACTGGATTAAGCTACCACAAATGCTCTAAGGTTGAAGACTGGGAAGAGATATGACCTGGGCAGTTGTGGAACCCAAGATTCCCATTTTCATATGTTATCAAATCATGTTTTAAGGTTATAAACTCTTGTCCCTTTCTTCCCACTGCCTAGATCACTTTGCTTCCCGTTCCTTTCCATCTCTATTCTATGGGTCTATTTGTATAAATCTTAGTGAAACTGTGAATTCAGAGGATTCCAGGATAAATGCTGTAGCTCAGTGAGGGTGTGCACACTGTGTAGTCATATACTCATTACTCGGGTAAGAGGCGGGGTGTAGGGGGAGGCAGAAACACATGCAGATGTAATGGAACAGCCAGACTGAGAATTACAAGATTCCAAGTCTTCAAACAAAGAGTAGATATTATAAACAGAGAGAATATTCCTAAACCCAATTATGTGAGCATAAAGTTTATGAAAAAATTGTGAAAAGCCTTAAAGAACTAAATAAACTATGAACCAAATAAAACTATGAGTCTAAATAAAATGATCGTTACCAGGTAACGGTGTGATGTGAAATAATCATACAGGGTGGCTTGTTATCATTGTGATGAACTTCTTGGAAAAGACTTTCAATGGAGACTCCGTGGAGCTGGGTTTGCTCACGTACAGATGATTCAAAGTCACCCATGATGGGGACTGAGAGATGCAACTGAAGAGACCCTTTGTTCCCCAAATACCCCTTTACTCTAACCCCTTACTTGAGATAGTATGTAACTTCAAGTCTGTAGGAGGAGTTTCTTTTAGAAGCTCAAAGGGGAGCGCTTTAGAACAGGTATCTAGGATTGGTAAATGAGTCACTTTGTAGGTAAGTTGTAAAGAAAAGACAGTTGGGAGCTACACAATGGAGGAATAAGCAGGTAGGTAGTCTAGGGACCTGCACTGTGATAACTTCCACTTGCCCTTCTAGTCCATTCTCTGTCCTGCTCTGTATCCTAGGTGGCCAGTACCTTGGACTGTAGCACTTGGATTCTTATGCCTTCTTATGCCAGTAGGATGTGCTGACAGATGATAGGGTAGTAGACAAGAGTAGTGGATGCGTATTTTCTTTCAGCTCTCTTGCTTGTGTATAGCTCTATTTTTTCCCTCCAAATTGGGGTTTAGCTCCTTTCCTGGGAGAAGTTTTCCAAGGCTACACTCCTTCCTTTGTCCCTCAGAGCCAGGAGTGGTCACAAAACTGCTTCTTATTGCTGTTAGTCCCCTCCCACCAGAGTCTCACATTGGAGGACCCTTAAAGGTTGGACCCCTGCCTACACCTTTGCAAACCTTTTTCAATGATTCCTTTGATCATGGATCTACTTTCCTGCCAGGATGTGACTGGTATAAGGGCAGGTATAGAGGGCAAGTAGGAAGGGGCCAGGATCAAGCTTACTTTAAAGTTCTATGTTAAGTCTGACTCTATTATCAAGGCTGTTGCAAGTGGGCGATAAGACCCATTTGTAATCAGTGTGTTGTTGTACATGAAACAACATTCAAGAAGCTGTCCTGGAGTGCTTTAGTGCTTATCTGCCAAATCCTTTCTTCATAAACTGCACAAAAAGAAACTCTATGGAAAATCTGACTAGATAATCTCTCAAAGCCTTCTGGAAATAGATTGTGTATGCTGGGAGATGATACAGCTTACATGTTCGAAATAAGAAAAGTCCAATAAACAGGCTATTTTTGAATAAAAGCTAGTGGCAAAGAGTAAGACTGAGAAAAATAGGTTAAGAATTATTAATATTCCCAGGTGAGCTGCCCAGTTGAGAGATGAACTGGGTGAGCAGATTCTGAGTCCTAAAGGCAGAGCTTTCTGACTTCTTTGCCATGAGATAAGAAAATGGTGCCTCCTGTTAAATTCTCCCAGAAAGAAGCAAAGATTTGACCTGCGTGATATGCCAGCAAGGCTGTTTCATTTGGACACCTCTTCCAGCGCTTGGCTAACTCCAAGTAAGAGGGACGGGCTTGCAAGGACATACCTGATCAAGTCCAGGAAAGCGTCTGCAGCTGTCACTTGTACAATTTTGCCTTCTCTGTACATGTTTTCCTTTGTCCCCTTCCCAGGATGGATGATGATGACAATGATTATGCCAATCACCACGGCAATGATGGTTGTAGTCATGTAATAGACTACAGCTCGCATTCCCATCTTCCCTGATGCCTTACTATCTAGGGCCGCCATTCCTGGTGAAGGCAAACAGAAGGAGAGTTTCAGGAAGTCAGTGCAGGGAATTCTTCAGTGGAAGGTCATGGGAATAGCATTTCCTTCTACACTCCCATACCCTCGTCCCACTCTGTCATGGGATTTCACATGTTATTAGACTGTGGCACCGAATTTAGTCAGGGCACCACAGTGAAGGAGGAAAAGCCACAGAATAGCGAGGTGTTAACTGACTGCAAACATGTGAGATCACCCATTTTCTGCCCCAAGAGTTGACTCCACACAACTCTCTAATGATTTGAAAGGTCAATTCAATTCTTTCTTAGGTTATTACTAGTTAGGGAAGCTCTGAGTGTGATCAGTGAGTTGTGTGAATGTGTATCTGTGTCTGTGGGTATGCGAAGAGACATTTTAAAAAGACTTCCGCCAGGACAAAGTAAACATACCTAGCAAGTCTTGTAATGACTCACAAATTTATTGGTATTATATTCTTTTAAAAGAGTTATTATTTTCTATATAGACTTGAGTCTTTTTTGGTGTTTTTCTGTAAAATTTATTATTCTGATTATCTAATGACTGAGCTTCAGTTTAATTGAAAGTAGACATTGAGTTTAAGGCCAGAGTTCTCAAATAGCTGCTTTGCAGATTCATTTCATTTCATCTAATAACTTTTTTTAAAGGGAATGATTTTAGTGAGTTTCTTTTCACTTCTGCATCCTGCCTTCCTCGACCTTGTCCCGCGGTCCTGGAGAACCTCATCTCATGCTAAGCATTCCTCTTCCTCTCATTTTCAGACCCTCAAAATCTACAAGGTGTTAAGCTAGGTGAGAAGGGAGGTGTGGCTTGTAAGATTTCCTGAACTACTCTAGCAAATGGAACGCATCTTACTGTCTCTTGAGATGGGGGAAAAAAATTGAAAATGACACATCCTCTAAAGCTCAGATTTTCGATAAAAATATGGACTCTTGAATTTCCTTAGCTATTTCCTCACTTTTTCTTCCTTCTTTTTCTGGCCCAATGCCATGAAAACACTACAGTTCATTGTATAATCCAATTATATTAATCAGATTATTTCTTTCCTATTTCAAGTTGTATGTTTTATAAATGTCTTAAAGAACTACAATCTATTTCAGTGATCACTGTCAGACTGTCAGTGGCTGAATATTTAGATAGTGACTCTGTTCATACCAACATATTTAGAATAAGGAAAGTATTGAAAAAAATCCATGGTTGCTAGACAACCCTCTGTGTTTGCCCCCAGATCTTAATACAATGGTAATGAGGTGACACAGGAAATGAAGCCAGATCTTTAATTTCTAATTCAATTTGTATTTAAATCATCATTCAGAATTTTCATAATGTGCACTTACTTAGTACCTGACATGTTCTTATTTTTAACAATAACCTATGAGACAAATTGAGGAACAGTTAAGTAACCCTCTGAGGAGTGGAACTTGAACCCAATCTTATAAGATTTAATTAAATATAATTTTTGCCCCTGACAAAACCAATTACTGTCTCACAAAGGAGGCCGATTTTGGCTTTTGACACATGAAATTATCTTTTTTTATTCTTGCCCACGTTCTTGAAATTCAGGGTTAAGTATCCTTTTATAGGGAAGGCACAATGTCAACATTTTAACAGCATTAAAAATGAGCTAATCTGTTCTCATAGTGTTTGTCCCCTATTTTCATTTTCAGGTCAGAATCACATCTCAAAATATCTTGGCTTTCCTCCACTTGAAGTGGTTTTTCTCAGAAGGGGCCTCTCCTTCCCATCATTGCCTGAGCTTGTCCCCACTGAAGCCTGCGGTTTCTCAGCTGAGGAGCAGTTTGGGCACAATAGGCCGGATATCTCTGTAGGGGTACCAGGCAGCAGTATTTTATTTCTCCAAGATGCTTTCTTTCCCTATTGCCTTCTATTCTGTGCAGCTGTTCCGGTTTCCCGCCAAGGCTTCTCTGACGTAGCTGCCCAGTATTCCTGACCTATTGCTATTCAGAGAGAGCACTAAGTGGTCAAGGTAGAGCACTGGAAAACAAAGTGGCAAACAAAGGAGGATGTTTAAATTTCCCTCCCCCGGATCATGGAAGGAGGAATGGGGGAAGTTATCCCAGCATCTATGGCTATGGGGCTATCAAACATAGGAAATGAAGTTCATATATATGATATATATGATATATATATCATATATATTTTTAATTAAAAAAGTGAAAACTAATATGAAAGTATTTTCTCCATAGGTTCTAATTCTGATGTAGCTGAAGACAACCAATTTTAGGAATTTTTGAGGAACTTTTTAGTAATGATTTCCAAATGGAGAATGAGTAATCAATTGAGAGGTCTAATCAACATGTGTGTATTCACCTTTTCCTCTTGACATAGAATAAAGCAACAGCTGGTATTATACAGTCAAGGAAAGAGTGTGTGCGAGGATTTCATTGACCAATTTTTCCTTAAAGGGGTCAGTGGTCCCATACAACTCTACTTGTCTACTTCTGCTCTGGGTACTGGGCATCCAGTTCCTTCCTCCTACTATGACTACTCCCCTTTGAGACAAGCTTGTTAGCAAAAGGGACTGTTAGGAACAAGACCACAAGATGTCATCATGGAAACCACAGGGCACCTGGAAATACCTTCAAAGAGATTGACCTTGAAATTAGACGAACTAGGAAAATGGAGAGAATTCTGGAAGACAAAACCCAAAATGGGGGTCCTTCCTTCTCTCCCTCTCCCAAACTCTGTGACCATTTTCCTCAACCTCAGGAATCTGAGAAATAAAACTCAGTTTCAGAGACAATTCACAAACGTAGGTGAGTCTGAGGTCAAGCTAAAATACAAAATCACTTAGTAGAAAATGGAGCTTTGGCAGGAAGTGCTCTAAGTGTTGTGGGAAGGAAGAGTTTGCATTAAACCGTATCACTTTAAAATATAGAGAAGAAACTGAGGAAAACAAAAGTAAGGAAATGAGATGACATCAAACTAAAAAAGCTTTCTTATAGTAAAAGAAACCACCACAAAAACAAAAATGTCACCTAAGGACTGGAAGAAGATATCTGAATACATATTTCTGACAAAGGATTAAGATCCCAAAAAATATAAAGAACTCACACAAGTCAAGAACAACAACAACAACAACAACAACAAAAAAATCAAAAAATGGGCAGAAGACCGAATAGAAACTTCTCCAAAGAAGACATACAGATGGCCAACAGGCACATGAAAAAATGCTCAGCTTCACTTATTATTAGAAAATACAAATCAAACTCACAATGGCCCATGCCAAAAAGACTGGAAACAAGAGCCGGTGAGGGTGTGGGGCAAAAGGAACTTTGTACCCTGCTGTTGGGAGTGTAAATTGGTGCAACCTCTATGGAAATGACATGCAGGTTCCTTAAAATATTAAAAATAGAGCCACCATAGGATCTAGTAATAACCCTCCTAGACACTTATCTGAAGAACATCAAAAGACTAATCCAAAAAGATATAAGCCTCCCTGTGTTAATAGCATTAGTCATAACAGTCAAGACAGAAACAATCTAAATGTTCATTGACAAATGACAAATGATAAAAAAGTTGTGGTTTATATATTCAGTGGAATCCTACTCAGCTACTAAAAATGATGACATCTTGCTTTTACAACAAGTCTGTATGAAACTTGAGGTTGATTATGCCAAGTAAAATCAGTCAAAAAGTGAAAGACCAAATAGATTCTCTTATATGTGGACTATAACCAAAACAAGCAAAGTAACAAAACACAACAAAATGACTTTTAGACTTTGAAAATTATGGTGGTTACAGGTGGGGGGCGGGGTGGTCAGTCAGAGGAAGGGCAGAAGGGTCAATATGATAGTAGAAGCAGTGTTAGTATTTTGGTGTGCGTGTAAGGGGTGAGGTGAAGTTTATACCCAAATAGAGATATGAAGATGTACTCCTGACAATATATAGTACTGCAAATCAATAAAATGTTTTCAAAGATTCAAAAAATATACTTAATAGAATGCCTTACTTTTTCATAAAATATTCCTTATTCACCAATCCACACCCAACGGGAAATATATTCAAATTGCTATGCCAAGATTAGGAATCTTGGTGTCATCTGAGAATTCTATCCTTACAACCATGTTAATGAATTGAATGCTTTAGAATTGTTATGATGTCAATTCTCCCTTAAATGACCTATAAATGCAGTAAAATCCAAATAAAAATTTCTGGAATGAAAAAATATTGATAAAAAAAGAGCATGGGGCCCTCCCTGATGGCACGGTAGGTTAAAACACAGCACTAAAAAGCTAAAGCCACTTCATCATGAGTTCAATCCCTGCTCCAGACGTGACCCACATGGTGTGGCAGACCTCTCCTGACCCGCCTGCTGCTTGTACTTCGTCGATCTGCCTGTTCTGCTCCCCGCTCTGTCTCTGGTGAATCCTCTCACCCTCCACATCTCTGGCCTGTACCCCAGTTCTGTACGAATAAAAAAAAAAAAAATCTTAAAAAAAAAAGTGCAGTGGGGGTAAAGGGGAGACAGGAAGCTGCTAGAGTGTGTAGGTATGTGTGGGAGACTGATACAAGGATGGATTAATCTAAATTCGTATTTGAGAAACACATCCCAGAGCAAGTAGCAAAGGTAATGATCTTGACTTGTCTTTTTTTTTTTTTCTTCATTCAATCTTAAACTTCATTTGGGCTTAACTAAGCCAGCCCCACTCAAGATACCCATATTTTATTCTGTAAAAAACCTGCCATTAAAATCTAGATCTTTAAACTCAAAGTGTGGAAGGTTGTAAATACATGATGTCTGTGGACAACGAGTCTTACTTTTCCTCTCTAAAAATCAACCTACCACTGACCAGTCATCGAATCATCCATCATCCAATCAATTCCACAAATGTGTGACCTATTCACCAGAGAATTAAGCATCTAAAGGAAATGGAACAGGATATTTTCTATAATATCAACGATTAGGATTTTGCTTCAATTGTCTGGGTATTTTCGATAGTAATTACTGTGAAGAAAGAAGAAAGGCAGAGAGTTTTTTTGATGTAAATGGGTAAATATGTGCTTACCTCTAATTCTCAAAATTTGTTTAGCATGATAAAATGCACTAAATTAATGGGAGTTTGGGGGGACTGATGAGGAGGAAGTTTCCATAAATGTGCATGTGGAACTTTTAAGTCTGTGTAATAAATTAGATTTCTTTGATATAATATTTGGTATGATTTCATGTTGAAATGATACATGGATTCAGCCAAGTATTAAAGCATAACATGTAAATGTCACATTCCTAAGGTTGTATCAGGTGTGTGAATTTTATCCTTCCATCTGCTAAAAACCTATGCCATATATTAATGTGTCTCAGTGTACTGCCCCCTCCCAAATTCCTGTCTCTGGTTTTGAAACATGAAATCTAAAGAAGAAACTTTATGTTATGAATTGTCTTTCTGCTCATGCCTCTGAGGTCTCGTTCATCCAGGGCTGCTGGACCACATCCAGGAAGAATAGGAATGGAGAGAGGGCAACCGCTGATTCAAGAATATTACTCAGTTTCAGTTTTCATTTTATTTCAGACGTGCTCTTTATTCACAATGGGCTTTTCAAACACTCATCTAATGAAAGCCCTTCTAGAATTTCAAGATGGGCAGTTTTGCAATAAGAAAATCAAGGGTGAGCTCTAATACGAACCATATTCATTTGCACACGAGGTGATGATTTTTTAAAGAAAGTTATACTTTAATAATACATTATGCTGTATACTTGCAGACTGAAAAATGGACTCCTGTGTCCTAAAGCAGCTGCTTACCGCTGGGAAAATGACACATTTGTAACCCTCCAAAAGGAGGGTGAGCAAGAGAGTCAAAGAACAGAGGGGAAAGGCAGTGAGGAGATGGGAAACCAGCATGAAACAAACCACTTAAAATCTTAAGTTTTTTCACGGAAATATTTCCTTCCTGCCCTTTATAGAATTGATTGTCAAGAAAGCAAAGTTCTCCATGGGTTCCGGGGTAGAATGCCAGTTGTTAAAAGTTAGGTAAGAAGCTGTTGGTCATGACTTCAGTACACTTTTGAATCACAATTCGTAACAGGTTATAGTCTCAGAGCTTAATCTAAAAGATAAAATTCATACTACTTACCACTAATTTTAGGCATCAAAGGGACACATTTTTCTTTTAAAATTATGATCTAGTGATTGAGATCAGCCTCTGAGGTTAGATTGATTATGTAGATTCCACTTATAATCCATGTAGCCTCTCTAAACCCTCATTTCCTCATCTGTAGAATGGGAATAACCAAAGTTCTCTAAAAGGGGTTCATTGACATTAAAGGGGCTTCTATCTAGAAAGTATTTCAAGGCAAGCTTTCAGCAAATGTAAGCTGTTTTATTATTAACTAGGCAGATCAATGATAAACTACTCATAAATGTTATTTGACCTTTCTAATCCTTCATTTCATCTATACAAGAAACTAATAATATCTGCATTACGAAGTTAGAGAAAACAAAGAATCTGTGAAAATACTATGATTATTTTATGTCTCTATTAGAATTTTAGTGCAAATTGAGCAGAATGACCTGCTCAATTATTCATTGACGTAGCTCTTCATGTCACCAGTGCCTGCACAGGTACCAAAAACGTTGTGGAAGAATCATTCTTATACTGGCTGCTGCTGTTATACTGGGAACTACACACACACACACACACACACACACACATACACACACTTAGTTGATTAGGTTACTGTATGAATTACAAGTATTAAAATTGCTTTTGTTTAAAATATAGTGAGCAAGGTGTGAAGTTAGAGGTGGGGATGTTTTAGAGTCCGTGACTGTCATGGAGCCAGAAATCCCCATCTAATTTATAATTGCCTGTATATGTGATTTCTTCATCCAGAGAGTCAACCACTGACATCCATGGTTGGTTGAATTGGTGAGCGTCAAATCAAAGACAGGGAAAAACCAGCATGTCAGTGAATTTGAATGCCATGTGCCATGACCAACTATAACTGATTTTGGTTAATCTTCTTTCAGTTAATCCAAAATAGATTCATTCTAACTTGAAGAATGAGAGATAGATCTTGAAGAGAAAGAGTGGCCCAGCATTACCTGGAGTTGCATGTCCAGAGCTCGGAGGGGCAGGTGTTCCTATCTGGTCAGAAGGGCAGGAGGCGGTGCTCTCTGCCACTTACACCAGGCTGTCCCTCCCTCTTGCATACCATTTACTCTCTCTTCCCCACTCCTATATTTTCCCTCATTTGCTACCATGATTCACTTTTGCAGGTAATCCTATATATGTAACTGCCTAAGTTATACTGATCCACATGCTAACAGGAGAATGAGGTAATAGGTAAAAAAAGACAGAGAAGGGAATAGAAGGGGGGGTGTCTAAAAAGTGCTTATGATCAAGTCCTACTGAATGGGCCATGACTGGTGTTTTTGTCCATTAATGAAAGAGAATAGCATAGAAAATATGAGAGTGTATCACGTGTTAAAATATTGTTTTGTAAAACTTTTCAGGTGTGTGTGTGTATGTGCTCACACAATGTGTGTATGGCCAGGTCACAGTGTAAAACACTTTTATGGGTTCTAGTAAAAAAAAAATTGTGTGTGCATGGAAACACTGGTCTATGTCTCCATTCAGTTAATAGTAGAGGGTTTCAAAAGAGACCTTGAGTTACAGTCTTTCCTTCTTGCCATCTCCCCTGAGCACTTTTATTTTTCAAAGATTTATTTATTTATGTATACAGAACTGGGGTACAGACCAGAGGTGCAGGGACGGTGAGAGGATTCACCAAAGACAGAGTGGGGAGCAGAACAGGCAGATCACCGCTGAGGGGAGCAGCGGGCGGGTCAGGAGAGGTCTGCTGTGCCATAGGGGGTGACCTCTGGGGATTGAACTTGCACTAAGGCGGCTGGGGCCAGCTTGCAGTGCTGCATCCCAAACCATTGCGCCACCAGGGAGGGCCCACCTGAGCACTTATTTTTATCTCACCGGTGAAGACCAAGCAAATAAGGCTGCTAACTGGCCAATGAGTAAGCATAGAAATTTTATGGATGCTGTAACATTTAGAAACCCTTGGAAAAGTTTTACTTCATGGAATTTTGAGTCAGGAAGGTAACTCTTAATATGGAGAGTAAATTGCCCCCCTACAAAGAGCTCAGAATGATTTTTTTTGTGTGTGGAATTTCCAGTCAATTAAATCACATGTATTTTCACAGAGGTTCCCCCCGTGCTAAACTCCCTACACCATTACTGCTGTTAATAATATCATAAAACTTGACATTTCATTCATCTATAACACTACTGAGTTTTATGATGTCATACAGCATGAGACTGACAAAGAAGCCTCCTTACAAATTTATTGCTTGTGATGTCATATAATTGTCAGGCAAATTGATTTTTTATTTGACCCTTAAAAAAAACTTATCAACAAGAGTTTTTTCCTCTGGGTTCTAGTGTTCGCCAGTAGAATAAATGGTAGAAACGCAAAAGGGTGACATTCTCTTTTGAAAGACTGTTAAATAGGAAAATCACTGGAACAGACAATATTATTCATGGAAGAAAAATTCACATAAATCACCTTATGTTTCAGTCTGGTAGGGTAAAGCAGACAGTCCTTTTCCTTAGCAATAGTCATCCTTTGCAAAAGGATTATCATACAGAGGAACAAACAGCAGGAACTGAGGTCTGTCTTCGACTACTGCTACCTCTAATATCAAAGACCTCCCAGTCCCCTTCACGTTCACCTTCACCTCAGGGGAAAGGGTGGAGACGAGCTCTCCTGGGTAACCAGTGTGTGAGGCTGTCTGCATGCTTGGACTCTGCTTTTCTCTACTCTTGTCTCGACCATCTGGTAGCCTGTCATCACAGCCTCTCATTACAGCCTGACACAGCTTGGCCATCACTCCTGGGACTTGGTCCACCAGAGCACCCACCACAGGGACTTGCTGGCTCTCAGCAAACTCTCAGGAACTCAGAAGGGCCAGCTCTGTCACTCCCTTCTCAAAGGTCCATAGCCGCGGTGAAGGCCTACTGAGAGGTGATTTAGATACCCATTTACCCTTCACATTAGCCTATCCTTTACTCACGGTATTGGAATGTGCTGCACAATATGCTTTTCTGAAGAGGAACCAGGGAGTAATTCATCTTCTTTATGTGTGCTAAGCAGAGCAAGAGGGAGAGGCAAGCAGCGAGATCCATGATGAGCTGGGGAGTAGTGATTAGTAACAGCTGACAGCCTCAGACCAAGACCCTTTCTTTGATTACCACATTGTAACAGCCGAGCACAAAGGAATGACTGTCCTCTCGCCAAGATTTAGAAACCCAGGACCACAGAAAATAGCAGCTGAAAGAAAAAGTGTAGCAGTGGGTCTTCAGGCCAGTGGGACTGTATCTTGGTTATACCTGTGCAGCCCAGCTTTCAAAGAGCTGGTGTCACATGGGAAGAAATGCCAGCACGGGCGGGCCATCCACTTCCAGCCACCAGGAGCGCTGACGTGAATGGGGAAGGAGGGAACTTCACTCCGAATAGAAAGCATGCAGGGAGCAGCAAAATTGCTTTGGTTTAATGAGAGGAAGTCCTTTGAGGGCCAGAACTCCAGCCTCCTCTGCCTTTCTCCCCCAAAGAATCACGATTTACAACCAACCACTGGATGAATAGTTTGTAATTTCCAAAACAGCCCCTCTTTACATTGGATTGTGTTGCTCTGGAAAAGACCTTTGTGTTCTGGGTCTCATACCACTTTCTTAGGAAGAGGATGGTCCAGGCGGCACATTTCCTAGCTGGCAGAAACCTGAATGGGACCCAACTCTACAACTGCGCCAGACTTGTCCAGCGTTAATCAAAGGGTGTCTGAAGTTGACTGCGGAACATGGCACACTCAAGGGGTGCCCTTTCTTCCCAAGGAAGGCCTGTCCTTCATAGAAGAAAAGGAACTGAAAGCCTCATAGAAATTGAAAGCAGTATATGGGCATTAAAACCAATTCAACCCAGCCCTGATTCCCAAAAGGCAGTTGGAGCAGGGCAATGACTCCAGGCCTTGCAACGAGGCTGGGAAGCAGCAGATAATTGAGGGCCAATAACACAAATTGTGGGGCTCCCATGTCCATCTTCTTGCCCCATTCATTGCCATCACAAGATTCTGGAACCACAATCCAACCTGAGAACTCTGAGGTGTCTTGATTATGCTTGTTGACTGCGGCGACGGAAATGAAGCTAGTTTCAAAAGATAAATTTCTTATTAAAAAAGAAACAGTTGACATTGCAATGTGTTTTCTTCATCTCTTTTCAAAATAAAACCCAGAAATGGAGAATATTCTCCATTCTGTAAAAGAGTATATTTTAAAAATCGAAGTCACATTTTGGTCATTTATTAAGGAGAGAGTGGAAGGTTAAGTTGAGAGGGTACAGATGGGGTTGAGGAAAGGAGGAAGAAGAGATGATGGTGATAAGAGAACTGAGAGAATGAAAGGTAGGGGGGAGAAAAGAGAAGAGGAAGAAAGAGAAAGGAGGCTAAAATGCAGAGAAATTTGGAGTGGAGAAAACATTCAGTAGGTACTTTTATCTCAGTCAACATATTTCTTGGGCCATGGCCAATGTAACCCCTTTCAGTTCTGATTAGTTTTCTCAGCATTTAAAAATTCATCAATTGTTCTTATCTAATCTATAAAGGAATAGTCGCACCCAGGGAGTGGGAGATTATGCTCCCAGTTTACCTGGGCCAAACAATCAAGCAGTATCACTCCACCAAGAGTGAAAAGGCCTGGAATCAGTTGGCTGCCCGCATCTCTGCCTTACATGGAGCAAGAGAAAATTTTCTCATTGGAACAGGAAAAGCTTCATTCCCCTGCCCGCCCCCCCCCCCCACCAGGGCTAAGGGCGACAATGGAGTTGAGTTATTCCCTGTATATTACACAAGTAGTGCTGATACACATTACCAGCTTTTTTCTTTTACAGAAGGGAATTCGTTTCTGCATAGTCAAATTTAATGCTATTATCATCCATGGACCTGCTTTCTAGGTGCTTTTCAGTTAGAGCATATTTAGGAACTTCCCACAACTCTCTTGGAGAATTGCTCCCCAAATTTGACTTATTCTGAATCGACTCAGGGATACAAGACAATATCAAAGGATGTAGATAAATGATGTTTGATTAATTTGAGATTAATGTTGCATGAATCAGCTTGGTAAAATTATCTTTAATCCTAAATTTAGGGATTGGGGAGGGAACCCTGGGTACAAATAACCAGTGTTTGTAAGAAACAGGAGTGAGCAGCACACACATTTGAGTAAAATCTGGTGGCAACAGTAAATGGTTGTTGGGGGGAGAGTGAGTGAACACTGAAGACATTGTTGTTAAAAGGGAATAAAAGTTTTTGCTTGCTCATGTAGCATTCAAGTTTTATTAAGGACTTTCTCAATGCTCTGGCCAAAGGCATGATTGTTAGGGCTCTGAGGTATTGTAAGTAAGAAATTAAAAAATATATTATTGTGAAATTACCTGAAGCAAATAAAACACATAAAATTATTCAGCAGAGTGACTGGAGTGAAATTGGGAGGAAAACAAGGAAATCTGTTGGTACACATTGGAAGGAAATGGTTGTAAAAAACTCTGAAGTTTGTTTGGTTGGAAGCCTGTTTCTCTCCCAATGAGCTTGTGACTGGTCAAGATCCATGACCTCTCAGTGTTTCAGTAAATGAGGGGACTTAATAGTATTTACTTCATTAGTTGCTCTCATGACTATATGAGCTCAACATGTGAACCTTAGAACAACATCTGACATAAATGAGCAAGCTCTGACGATGGTGATGTTTTTGCTTTTAAAATGCATTTTTAGCTTTGAAGGGCTCCTTGGAGCACCACTATGAGATGTGAGAAATCAGAAGGTAAAATTACACCTTACACTGCCAGGCACCATGCTCAATGTTGCACCTCACAGCTCTTCCAAACAATTTGAAAAGTTGAGATGCCACAATGGTCAAGCCCCACATATAGGTAAGGAAACAGGGAGTTTAAGTCACTTGCTCAGGAACCCAAGGCTAGTCAGTGACATTTCTGGCATCAGACTCAGTCTTTCCACTTCCCAAAAACCCACTGTTTAACCCTCTGACATAGTGCCCTGTAGAGTTTTAGTATTCTTTTCATTGGATTTGTATCAACTGTGGATTTGCTCTTGATTCATCTCGTGGAGAAGGCTGAAGAAATCTGTTTAAGTTCAGTTTTGAAAGGTGCCAGATATGTGTAAAAAGGGAAGATGCTTTTGGTGTACAGTAAGGCAATGTCAACGAGTGGCCGTAGTCCACGCACTGGGCCACTCACACAAGAGCTAGTCCGATATCCCTGTGAACTCACAGTCGCTATCTGCCTGTCTTTATTTAGAAGGCGTTATGTTAGGTAACAGCTACCCTAAATCAAAGAACAAAGAAAACTCAAGAGTGGATGACTGCACACTGCTGAGGCCTTGGGTGATTCTTAGAACTCCTGGGTCTTCTGGATCCCCTGAAGCATCCCTGCTCTCACATCCATTCCTTTTAGAGTGTCAGTCATTGAACCTTCTCTGAGCCCATTCAAGATGGTGTTCACCATCCTCATGGTTGGGCAGCTTCCATTTTTAAACAGAAAAATATTGAATGGTCTCACTTATAAGAGGAGTGTAGAGAAACCAAATAAGGAATCAGAAAAAAAAAAAGTAACCATAATAAAGTAAACATCAAAATCATCAGGCAACTATAGATCAGGGACATTCTGTAGGGGAGGAAGAGGGAGAAGGCCCAGGACAGGGTGGGAAGAGCACAAGGGATTATGGTGATGGCGCAGTGGGGAGCTTGGGGTGGGGATTTCACAGGGAAATCGCACACTGTACAAAAATGAAGAATGATGTAGAGATGAAGTTAAAAGTAAAAAAAAAAACAAAAAAAAAACCAGCACTGTGAAAATAGTGAAATTTGGTTCTTTAAAACCTTTTGTCTCTCAGATAAATTTGCTTCTGAAGGAAGCCTGAGCAAGTTGGGTGCACATTTTCTGGAGGTAATTGTTTTTCCCCAGACTAAATACACATCATTTTGTCCAACTGATTCACATATATCACTAACTTGTAATTTCTCCTGCTGCCTATCAGCTAGTGTCCTCCTGCCCTTTTCTAAGCTTCTTTTCTTCTTTTCTTTCCAGTCCCTGCCCTGCCGTTCCTTGGAGTCTAGACGATCAGTATTCCCTAGATGTGCCTTGAATTTTCCTGTCTCTGACCTTTGCTTTTTTTTTTTTTTAAAGACTTATTTATTTATGCATACAGACCTGGGGTACAGGCCAGAGGTGCAGGGGCAGTGAGAGGATTCACCAGAGACCGAGTGGGGAGGAGAACAGGTCGATCGACAAAGTACACTGCTGAGGGGAGCAGTGGGTGGGCAGGAGAGGTCTGCTGCGCCTTGTGGGTCACCTCCCTGGCTGGGATCGAACTCATGAAGTGGCTGCTTCTAGCATCATAGTGCTGTGTTTTAACCCATTGCACTGCCAGGGAAGGCCCTGATTTTTGCTTTAAGGCTTCCTCTGCCCTCATCCTCATCCTTCTTTCCTGTAGAAACAAACTACTACCATTAGTCTAGCTCCTCGGTCTCCATAGCACTTTCTTTCTGTTGCTTGGCTTCACAGCTTGCTTTGTGTATAGTCCTTGTGTATCTAGAAGGCTCTCCATGAAAAATTTCAAGTCTTTAAGGCTAAAGATGGGCAGTGACTCATAACTCTATTCCCCACACCAGGTAGCAGATTGCCTGTCCCAAACAGGGATCTGCTAACTGTATCTTAGATTGGCTTCCACATCCTCTTAGCCACTCTGCTTTGTCAGAGTTGCTGCGACACCTTAAGGTGCTCAAAACTAAACACTTTTCTTCAGAGGCAGTGTGGCCATGCAGAGTACAATGAACTATTTATAATCCCAGGGAGGAAGTACAGACCATATTCATTCTTTGTTTGCAACCACATCCTACTGTTGGTTCATATTAAGTTTTTGGTCACATGAACTGATGCCAAGCTCAGTTGCTTCTTGCTCTATAATTGCACAACTGCCTTTGAATCTAAAAGCAGAAATGTTCATTTATCTCCTGCTCAGCTTCATCTTGTTGGTTTCCTTCCAGCATTGCAGCTTACTGAAGGGATGCTGAACAGTGATTATCAACATATGTGGTGGAAACCATTCTTTTTGAGCTTATGCCATCTGAAAACACAATGTTTGTTGTGCCTTGTAAGTCTTTTACATATGAAAATATGAATCAGGACAGGACTTTTAAAAGTGTACCAGTATACTTTGCCTCACCAATTGCCTTTCAAACCTTAAACACTCCAGTTTTTTTTTTTTTTTTTTTTTTTTTTTAAGATCAGAACACACTTTAGCTCTTCAGCTGGCTTCAAATCCACTCCGCTATTTTATTAGGGCCTGTTTTACTGTTAAAAGTACTATGGAAGAATAAAAATTTTCCAAATAACTAGAACAAAGTGTATCAGGAATTCCACAACCAGTTATTATAGGAAGACAATATTTTTGAAATACAAAGATTATTCCTTGTAGTGCATGGAATTTTGTGATTTTAGGAAATAAACATTTTCCTAAAAGAATTAGTAGTATCAGTCTAGAAAAACCTATGCTGCTAACTGTCCTATCAAATAGGAATGTACTATCGTTTGGGTAGAGGTGTAAACACATCAGTGATGAATACAAATGTGTTATTCATCTGAAAAATATAGACCAGAGTGATCACTTTTCACATTAGGGAAGTTCATTAGGTGATTCTTTGACAAAAATTTTTGGATGTGCTATTTTGTTCATTAAAAAGTTTTGAATTGGGCCCTCCCTGGTGGCGCAGCGGGTTAAAGCACTGCACTAAGAAGATTAAGCCACTTCTGCATGAGTTCTATCCCAGCCTGCCCCAGAGGAGATCCACATGGCGCGGCAGACCTCTCCTGACCCGCCCACTGCTCCCCTCAGCAGTGTACTTCGTCTATCTGCCTGTTCTGCTCCCCACTCTGTATCTGGTGAATCCTCTCACCCTCCTCATCTCTGGCCTGTACCCCAGTTCTGTATGAATAAATAAATAAATCTTAAAAAAAAAAGTTTTGAATTGCCTTTATTGCATCTTCACTTTTAATCCCTCCACAATAATATATCAACTTGTGATTTCCCAGGCATCGTCCTTCAGATATAAGGACTGTGTTTACTGTTGCAAACCCAGTCTTTATCATAGTAGGACTCAGTAGATATTGCTGATGAATCACTGCGTCTGCAAGGGCAGCAGGTGAGAATAACTAGACAACTGTACTCAACGCAAACATAGGTGAGTTATTTAAGTAAAATGTACTTTAATGGGAGCTCTTACCACAGCTAGGGCTGGGATACAAACGTACCAACAGGAGCACCTACTTGAGTAGTTCTTTTGTTGCACAGACAACTCATATTCTCACCCAAAAATCAAATGTTCAGCCACACGTAACACAGTAAATTAAATGTAAATTATGGGAAATAATTAGCTCATGTGAAGAAAAGACTCTATCAGAGGACATTAAATTAGAGCAACATATGCATATTAGCATTATAGATTGACCCAGCACAGGACAATCTGGAATCACACAATATCAGGGATTGCATAGCAGTAAGAGAGTGGCGTTAGTGAAAAATCTGAGTTTGAACCCAGGTTAATCCACCTGCTAGCAGGGAGACCCTGGGAATTGAGTAGGTTCTCGGAGACCTGGTTTCTACAAAATGAAGGCAATAGCCGCACTGAAGGGATATAGCTATGTGTGGTCAGTGCCCAGCATGTCTTTACACAAGTAAAAGACATAATAATAACTACAAGTAATTACTATGGTAAATTAAAGAAAGTCACTTTTTACTACAGGGGGCTGCACCAGAGGGGAGAAATCAAATGTTCTACAAAAATTAACAAAGATGTAATAAAATAAATTAAACATTAAAAAAAATCACTTTGGGGGAAGAGAAAAACCAAAACCACAATCTAAAATGGCAATGCAAATTCTCATAGATTTTCAGCTTCAGATGTAAAATCACGCGTTATTTAGCTAATTATTGAGGAATTACCTTGTGCCAGTTTTCCCAGTCTAAGTAATCCATGTAACACTGTCTCTAATTTGCACAATTGTAATGCTATTAAGATTTGATTGTAGAAAGTATAACCCTACAGGGAACCAGCAACCACTCTGAGAAACGATGTTATCAAAAAGCCAAAATCAAATGCTTAAAACTGAGGCTAAGTCATGGCTGAGGGCCTCTAAGTTTGGAGAGTGAAGCCAAGAAACCAAGAGGCCGAATGGTGTACAAAACCACACCACTAGTCAGCAGCAAAGAGAAGACAGAAACAAAGATTTCACCATGGCTTTTCAGTTCATGCAATGCGGTTTACAGCTTTGCTCTAGCGCACCAACTCGAGGCTGGTTAAATTGACAACAGAAGAAGTTCTCCAAATCTGGCATGGTCATGAGCTTTCCTGGTCAATGGGTATTTTCTTTTATTCTAACATAGAAACTGGAGTGACTTCAATTGTTTACTCAAGGTCACCCACAAGCAGTTTTCTCATTCTGAAGTGGGCAAGCCGCAACGAGCATGATTTAGGAGGCAGCAAATCAGCTGAAAGGAGGTGAGGTAACCAGCAACATGACCTTTGAAACTGGCTACCAGCTAGTGCCAAGGCCAAAGCATGGTCAGCGAGAATCCCATCAGGTGACCTTGCTTGCGGCTGACAAAATGATCCTCTCCAGACAGGTGCTCTGGCAAGGATGGATGAGCTGGCAAAGAGGAGCCTTACTTTGGCTACTGTCCAGAAGGAGGTCTCCGGGGGCTTTGACTTGGGGCTTAGAGTACTGAATCAGTGTCTAAGAGTGACAGTCATCACTAATATTAGACCAATGCCTACATTTCCAGAATGCATGATTTCAGCCATGATCTTCAGGTCAATCTGGAGACCCCACTAGTCTCAGAGGACAACTGCTTCAATTACTATCATTTCTACTATTTTTACTTTTTTAAAGATTTTATTTATTTTATGTATACAGAAGTGGGGTGCAGAGGTGCAGGGGCAGTGAGAGGATTCACCAGAGACAGAGTGGAGAGCAGAACAGGCAGATTGAACAATTACACTGCTGAGGGGAGCAGCGGGGGAGTCAGGAGAGGTCTGCGGCGCCATGTGGGTCACCTCCCCATGGGGAATTGAACCTGCACTGAAGTGGCAGCAGCTAGCTTGCAGTGATGCGTTTTAACCTGCTGTGCCACCGGGGAAGGCCCACTTCTATTATTTTCATTCCATAAATGAGTCTGGAGTGCCCTAGCGACTTTCCCTATAGCCAATCAGTGCTGCAACTGATGTATTAATAGAAATGAGTTTGGTAATTCCAGAATTTGTGTGTGTGAGTTTTAAGACAGAGACAGAGTGGGGAGTAGAACAGGCAGATTGACAAAGTACACTGCTGAGGGTACCAGTGGGTGGGTTAGAAGAGGTCTGCCACACCATGTGGGTCAGCTCCCTGGCTGGGGATTGAACTCGTGCTGCAATGGCTTCAGATTTCAAGTGTGGTGCTTTAACTTGTTGTAACACCAGGGAGAGCCCTGTGTGTGTGTTTTCAAAAGATTTATTTATTTATGTATACAAGGGTGTAGGCCAGAGGTGTGGGCGTGAGAGGATTCACCAGACAGAGTGGGGAGCAGAACAGGCAGATACTGACAGATATACACTGCTGAGGGGAGCAGTGGGGAGGCAGGAGAGGTCTGCTGCTCCATGTGGGCCAGCTCCCTGGCCAGGATGGACTCATGCTTCAGTGGTTATGGATGGCTTCATAGTGCTGAGATTTAACCCCTTGTGCCACCAGGGAGCCCAGAATTTGTATTCTTTAGAGCCAAAGGGGAATCACCACAAATAAATGCAGCCAGGAGGGAGCATCCTCTTCTTTGAGCCTCTGCTCCACATTCCTCAGCAGGCCCTGGCTAACTTTTCAGTTGTAAACACCTCAACCCTCTGCAGTGGTGGGGAGGTCTGGCAGAATGATCTGTGACTGGCCATGACCTCCTCCCTCTGCACCTACACAGCTGATGGAGCAGCTTGGTTTTGAACGAGTTAATAACCTCTGCCAGACAATAGCTGCTGTGAAGATCTCCAAGCCCAAAGGCGGTGAGGACAAGGAGGGGAATGAAGCATGAAACCATATGGCAGATGCTGTCAGGACGATTTACTGCGTATCCAGTGAAAGCTCAGAACTATACAAGGTTTGACAAGGGAACAAAAGGAAATGGTACAGCTTGTGCCCCCTGAGAAGTGGATGGACAGACTGATGGAGGCCACAGCACATGGAGATACCACATGACTGCTTGAGGAAAAACTTGCAAATGAGCAGAAATGTAAACTGGTTCAAGCAGGGAGATAACTTGTGCAAGAAAGTGAGCGGGGATGATGATTCACGGGACTGAGATGCCAGATCTGAGCAGAGCGCGTCTTCAGCTACCACTGAGGGCTGGGAGCAGGAAAGCATCTCCACTGGCCTGTCCAGCTCACTGTGCGTGTTCTGGATGCACAGTTTTCTATATGCTCTCTGACAGCCCTTGGAGGGGCAGAAGAGCGTGCTCAGAGGTGGATTCTGACATTGAAACTGCTTCATGTGAAAATAAGCATTTTCCGTTTTCTTAGCTAGTCATCCTCCACTCCCTTGAGATGACTTATTTGAGCGCTGATTGCAGGTCGGGCTAGGGGTTTGGAGGGAAATACCCCCTCTACTTGCTCTCAGCGTTCAGAGGACGGGGGGGGGGGAGCCCCACACTCTGGCAGGCAGAGCAGCACTGGGAGAGCACATACCAGAGGCGGCGAGAGAAGGGAGGCGTGAGTGGTAGGTGAGAGGGGCCCTCGGACTGCGGGAACTGTAATAACCCATAAGCTGGGCTTCTGGCAACACTTGACTTTGCTGTCGGGGATAACTAGAAAAGCAGATTTAGAAAGGAGGAGCAATTTTAGTGCCAAATCAGATCTGCCCGTGCATGTTTACCAGATTGGACTTCGAGAGCCAAGGATTTAGTAGTGATGCCGTCAGAACCAATAAATAGGTTAGGAGAACTCATGAAGGGTTCGTGTGGAGTCAGGGGTTAGGTATTTATGTGGACGCTGGAACACATCAAAGGCATAAAGGCTGCTGAAATTCTAATGATGAAACATGAAATAACCCCCCAAATTGAAAACTAGTACCCCTTGCAATGCTGCCAAACACCTAGCATCTGTTCAAATCTATTATGAACCATTTCCTCCGGGAGGGAACGTGGAAGAATTGCAAGCAGCTGCTGAGAAGTAAGCTAGCTGGCGATGCCGTTTTCACACTGCAAGTTCATGTGTGCACTTATTTATTAAAGTAACAGCATCACGGATCACAGCCAAGCTGCAAAACGAATGGGGAATTCAATCACAAATCACACGTGAGGTCAATGCCTCGAGGAGGTCACAAAACAACCTAAGACGTACTACTTTTAAAATGCATTAAAGAGCAAGCTAGTAGATCAATCTGACTGTTTTACATTTCTTTACAAAGCTGTCCCGTGGCTCTCCCCTGGAAGCAGTTCAATTTCCAGTGCCCTTATTCTATATCAGAGCCTGCAGTGCACAGTAACAATGTAGTTTCTCTAATTCATCTGTTAGAGGTTTTAACTTCTCTGGGGTTGGGGGGTTCTGGTGTTCAGGAATTGCTCTTGGTGGTATTTTCTTCCACTGTGCATTTACATCTTAGAGTCTCTACGGGAGAAGAATGATCAGGCCCTGTGATCTAGCAGTGTTAGTAACACACAGCAGTATTGGGTTACTTTCTTTCTACTAAACTTTTTAGTACTGGTTCATGCTCTCTGGGTAACTCTGGGAATTCTTCAGGGGCATGCAGAAGACTGAATTCAGCCCTTTGTGTCTGTAACTGTATACCTGTTATTGATGCAGAGGATGAAAAGAAAACAGCAAACACACATTGTTCTATTTTTAAGCTGTTGGACTCAGTGCCAGGGAAGCAAAGATGCCCTTCCTCCCCTTGAAAGTTACTGCAAGCCAGGACTCAATTCCTCATCTATGTACTGAGAGAGACAGTATGGTGTGTGTGTGAGTGCATGCATGCATGTGTGGGCATGCTCATGTGTGTACACACTGCAGTTGAAGTCGGGGGTGCCAACATAAATCTTTCCTCACATCCGGAAATGCCTAGCAGGGAAGAGATCTAGCTGGCAGTCAGAAAACTCCCATGTAATGCTCACTGTTTGAAAGGGTGTACACTCATGTCCTGGGGCTGAATTGCTTGCCGTGGCTTTAAGTAGGCATTCCACCAAACATTAACTGATTGAATCAGTGAATCTTTCCAGGAAAAGCATGGCAAAGCTCTCTTTGCCTGTTTAAAAAGAAAAAAACAAAGCCAAACACATAAATTGGCAGTCGGGTGCAATATTTTTCTAAGTCAAGAGTCCAAATGTTTGGCTTTTCTGCTCTGAAATTCCTCAAGGAAGCAGCATAATAGTTTTAGGAAGACACCGGGGAACTCTGACCCCTTTTCTTGGGGGTGTCTGAAAATGTTAAGCCGTGTATAGTACTTTTTTTTTTTCATCAAAGGGGAGACTTTGAGGATACTTTCTACAACAACTGAAGTCTCTTGGGGATCTCTCAGAATGACTGTTGCCAGCAACTGTGGGTGAAATGCAGACAAATCGGTGGATGCTTTTATGACATTTACAGTTGGCTGGAGGTGGTGGACGGTGACAACGAGGAGCTGGATGGTGATAACAGTGCGTCTAACCCCACTGCATGGGCAGGAAAGGTTACAATGGAGGAAGTGACATCCGGGTGAGACCTGAGGAGAAGAGTCTAAAGCAGACTCCAGGCTGACAGGCAGAGTGTATGAGAAACGAGATAGAAAGAGATAGATGGGTTGACTCCATACAAGGTCTGGTTGGAGGTTTGACCTTTATTCCAAAAGTACTGTGGGAGATAAACTCAGAGTTGAGTTACAGGAAGATCATACTGTCCCATGGAAAAATGCAGGATAAAAAGAGCAGGGCCCAGGGTGGAACTGGGGACAGGAGGCAGGGGATAGGCGATGGAGATTAGGATGGTGTGATCTGAACAAGAGTGGAGGTGATAACCAGCATCAGAAGTCACCACTACAGAGGCAGAATCACTAGCCATAAACATTAGGGAAGGGTCACAGGATAGGGTAATTTCTAGTTTTTAGGGCTTGTTTCTAAATTTCCTTTGATTAAGAAAACATTTAATCATTTTTCTTACTTTCTTTTCAAGTCTAAATTAGCTGAATTTCCCACCATGTTTATGCTCTTTCACCAGGGGAAAATTTACTGTACCCACTGTCTTCATATAGTGAACCAGTGTAAGATCTTATGCCTTGAGTATACGGTATAACATTATAACTGTTTGTGTTGTAGCTGTATACATGTTATTGTTGTAGTGACAAATACTGAATGTGGATTTTGACTATGGCACATGAAGAAGGGTTTCAGCACCTCAGAGTCACAAGAAGGCTGAATGTTTATCCTACAAGAACACTACTGTAAAAGCCAAACTTTCAAACTCCACAGAGGAGGAGACTATAGAAAGAAAGTTCCAGAATGTATTTGGAGACTGGCCAAAGGTCTGATGAATTATAGGGGCAAAAAGTGGTAAATGTTGAAGGCTCTAATTAATTTAAACACTGTATTCCAAGTTATATTAGTCATCAGTAAGAGAGGTTTGTTGACACAAGTCTGAAATTTCCTTGTAAAGTTCCTTATTTAAAATTTTGAAGCTTAAGTTCATTGCTTGTGGTGGTATAATCCAACCTGAAGATAAAATAAAGGAACATGCAAATCTTAAAAAAAAAAAATCTTCCTTTCAACATTGAGGTTATGCAATCATTTCAAAAAACAATAATGGAAAGATGTTTAGATGAGTGAAACATTCTTTCTTACACATTAATGTGCTTGTTTTTCAAATAAAAGATAAATGCATGCTAAAGAGTAAGTTTAAGGTTAATTAGTCCAAAATTAAAAGGAAATCCCATGTAATCACATAGAAGTACAGAACCGCTTACATGCTTACATAAAACCTAATACTATAGAAAATAACAGTGAAGTAATGAACCCCAAAATGCTCACTAGAAAGTCTCAGTAGCCAAAGCCCATTTTAGTCTCCTCCACATAACAGTTACTTTCAATTTGAAAGCAAGAAACAAACAAAAAGGCATGATATTGTGATTCATTGCGGTAAAAGAAACTGTTAACTTTTTTTTTTTTAATATTTATTTACTTATGCATACAGAACTGGGGTACAGTCCAGAGGTGCAGGGGTGGTGAGAGAATTCACCAGAGACAGAGTGGGGAGCAAAACAGGTAGATTGTTGAAGTGCACTGCTGAGGAGCAGCGGGCAGGACAGGAAAAGTCTGCCGCACCATATGGGTCACCTCCCACCATATGGGTCACCTCCCGGCCAGGGATCAAACTCATGCGGATGCGGCTTTAGTTTCTCAGTGCTGTGCTTTAACCTGCTGCGCCACCAGGGAGGGCCCACAACTGTTCACTTTTAAAGCATATGCACTTGCATCTACTGTCTTCTTTCAAAATACGATTTCAGTTATCAAAATAAAATGAGATGAATGGCTAAAATATGGACAGTTGCTACAAAAATAGCCTTTCAGTCACGATTTAACCACAAACTGCTTTTTCCGCGTGCTGACAAAAATTGCTTTCCACAAAGGAATCGTTGATTCTATCTGAATTTGTATATACACTCTTAGATGAGCAGACTGATGGGTGGATGGCAGGAATAATACGCCAAAAAAAAAAAAAAGTGGTGAAGGGGCTTCCTTGGTGGCTCAAAGGGGTAAGTCTCAGGACTGTGAAGCAATCTGCAGCATGAGTTTGATTTCCACCAGGGAGGTGACCCACATGGCACAGCAGGCCTCTCCTGCCTCACCTGCTGCTCCCCTCAGCAATGTACTTTGTCAATCTATTCTGCTCCCCACTCTGTCTCTGGTGAAGCCTCTCACTGCCCCTTCCCTACCCTCACACCTCTGGCCTACACCCCAGGTCTTGTATGCATAAGTAAATAAAAAGAATCTTTAACAGAAAAAAAGAAAAACTGATTAAATTTGCCTTAATATACTTGATCTTCCTCCCTGTTTTCTGAGTAGAGTTTGAAATTATTTTGAATGCCAAAAGAAATATTCTACTTAACAAGAGATACATTTGAATTTGAGTGTATCATGATTGAATTTCAAAAATGAAAACATTTATTTGGAAAGATCAAGTATGCTATGCTCCAGAAAAATTCATGGCAGTTAATTTTGCCTTTTGTACATTGAAAATAATTAAATTATGTCATTCAAGTCCTCTTAATAAGTTGCATTATGATCAGCATGTGGCTGAAAATAGAAATTGGTTAACAGTGAGTGTTTATCAAGTACTCACAGAGTTTGTAGAATATTTTAGGAGAAAAATGATCAAATTAGACTCTTACTGGAATTACAAAAGGAGAATGCCACATTTTCAGTTGGATAAGAAAAGTTTTTAAAAAATGAAAACCTAAAACTTAGTTATGCAGAATCCTAAAGCTTTCTTACATCTCCTTGACGATGAGGTGAATAGAGTTTAACTTCATTACAGCTCTTGAAGATATGTGTTCCATAATGTGCTATCATCTGGGGCCTATATGTTATTAGATACATTTTAGTCTGGGACCAGGGTTGTAGACAGTGATGATTGCAATGAAAATCACCCCATGGAATCAATTCTACCCTCAATCCTTAATGAACACGGGGAGGATAGAGTGTTCTTTGAAATTCCTGTCCATCCCTCTGCTTCCCGTTCTGTCACTGAGGCAAGAATCACTTGTTTCTGCAAAACTTCAAGGACTCATTTTTTCCCCCTACAAAAGAATGTGTTACTTATAAATCTTGAAACAGAAATATTAAGACAAGAATGTTTTCAAAAACTTAGGGACCACTCAGTTGGAATTTTCTCCTTGAAGATACCACAAACACGGTGTTTCCAATTGTTTTCTTTCTAATATCCAAATCCCATTTCGCACTAGGAAGCTTAAATTATCATTATCAACAAGGATAAGCCATCACACAGCCCATGCCAGTGTGGCACCTAGTGAGAAGCTTGACGGCAAAATTAATAAAAGTGGAGACACACTGTCTACCTTCATGCAGCTTGCACTTGGAAAGGAAACTCTGGTCCTGAGCCATCAAAAGCAAAGCACAGGACTGACGAACAACGCCGATACTCATACCAGAGTGTGGTTTTGTCCAACCACAGGCGCAGACATTACTGAACAATATCTAACATTTAGTTTTCCAAAAAGCTTGGGGTATTTTATTTATTTTTTTGAGGGTTTTAATTTTATGCCCCTTGTGTGTAGTTCAACACAGAAAGGATAATCTGAAACAGCAAAATAAACAGAGAGAAGTGATTGTTCATGAGAAATAAGTCAGCCCTTGTTATCAACAAGAATCCTTGTACTATTCTATCAGCATTCTTCAAAATTCCAGAGTTGCCTTGGTCAGACTGACACCCTTGCTGTTTCTAGAAGTTTTGCCAATATAAAATAAAATCCCAAAGACCCAGCCATCTGTATTTTCCCCTTAACAACATAGTCCTGTTTTTTGTCCAGTGGCTTAAGTTTAGCTTATGCCCAAGAATCTTTGTTAGTGGATACGGAGGAACAACTTATAATTAGTCAGGGCATTACTTACACATCTACAAGAAGATGTCAAGATCATTATCAATATCAAACTCAACCTATGTTTGGGTTGTAGTCCTCTTTAGACATAAAAATAAGTAATTATCAGTACCACAACAAACTAGTTTATCAAGTTTAATTAAAAGTGGGTGCTGACGATTCAACACATGAAATAGAAATGCAATGAAACAACCCTAAGTTTACTGAGAATGGTCAGGTGGCTCTTACTGATAGGCAAAAGACAGAGGAGTCATTCTTCAGAAATGCAGAGCTCAAGATTTAGATTTGAGGTTTTATTAGTGATTCTAACCCAGGAGAGTCCTAAAAGAGCACAATTAGGAGCTCTTATTGCAATCACCTAAGTGCAAACATTTATTTTCTTTATGAATTGAAAATAAGTGACCTGGAATTATGCTTCACACACCCAAAATAATTATAATGTATATATAAGTCCATAATATGTTTAAAAGACCTGAATGGAACTTTTGGTTTAGCAATGGAGCTGCTCTGTACATTGAGAGGTATCAGGCCATTGAAGCAGCTCATAAAATCCATGTTAGATCAGTGAGATTTGTATATGCAGTACATAGGCATATGCAGTACAGTCTAAGTACCCCAAATTTGGAGGGACCTTACATGTGCCATCCAGAGGTCCTCTTGCTTCAGCCCATGTCTTCCTCCCACCCATCCTCACCCTCAGACTTTCTCGGGCCAAACAGACAGGTGACAGAGGAATGTGTCAATTTAAAGACTCTCTGATCCAAGAAATAACATTCTGGATAAGCCAGGTATCCAGAAGTGAAACCCAGGAGACATAAGGACAAAGTGACAAGATAGTTAAATCTTGAAAACATGTAAAGTAAAAGGTGTCAATCATAAAGGACTATGATGTGTGGCTCCAGTTACATGGATGAGTCTAGATCAGAGATCTAGAGTGGGAGAAAATGGATTGGTGTTTGCCTGGGACTAGAGGAGTGGGGTAATTGGGGGTGATGGCCAAGAAATGTGGTTTTTTTCTTTAAGTTAATGCAATGTTCTAAGATTGTGGTGTGAGTTGCACAACTCTGTGAATATACTAAAACCATTTAATTATGCACTTAATGTGCATAAATTGTATGCACTATGTGACTATTTCAATAAGGCTGTTAAAATTAAGCGCCATCTTGAAATAAGGTAAATGTTAAATCAACCAAAATGCAAGAAATAATTCAAGGGACTTTATATAAATAAAAGAATCTTTGCATTGCAAACTAGGTTTCTATCATTCAAAGGAACAGAGGATGTTAGTCACAGGGGACAAAGTCTGGCAACAAGTATGTTTCTACCAGCTGAAAATTATGACACATTATACCTCAAAGATATTAGAAAATTTTAGATTGGCAATCACACTTAGGCTAAAGAGCTAATGCCATTCATGGAAATGTATTTATGCTTTTGCTCTTACACTGCATAATGTATTCTATGTCATATTATAGCACTAAATATGTAAATATTTAATTTGTGTGGTGAATTTTCTGTTTGTTGTATTTACCTAAATAGGTCCAATAGGTTCAAGAACTACTTTATTAATGCCTGGCTCTGAAACGATCTTTGGGAGCCACGGTAAAGGAATGCTTTCAGATATGTCATGAAGTATAGTCCCAAGATAAGACTGCCAAATTCTATTTTAAAATAAAAATATATGGCAAGATTCCAGTATGTACGCTATCAAGTTTCCATTTTTTCTGTGTGTAGTGAGTCATGCTGACATTAATGAATTGTTTGTACCTATCACTGTATTATAATTTGGGAAAACTTTGTGGGTTACTTTTCGAAGCTAGCTTTCTAAAATAATGAAATGTCAAATCTTAACACAAATACCCTTCAGAATAATGTATTTAAGTTATATAGTTTAACTAGGAAATAATTTAGTTGATAAACCTTAAAATACAGGAACATGTTCTGGAAAAGTAGAACTAAAAAAAGCTATTAACATTAGAGGCATGGTCAAGCGATAGTACTTCTGGGGGAGGACTTTGGAAAAAAATATATGTAAGTCTACTTATGCACATACACACTCAGTTTGTGCTATAATGAAAAGTTATGCCCAAAATTTCCAAGTATCAACATTTTACTGCATCACCACCCACTACAGAGATGTCTTGCTCTGATTATGGAAGAGTTGAGGTATTTAAAATAAAATACTGGTAGAGAAATTTATACCATAAATGGAAAAAAAGTAAGGAGCTTGGTTAGCAACACTTTCTCAGAGCTGTGACTGACAGCTCTGGGGTGTCTGTGTGTGTGACACAAAAAAGAAACTAAAAAGACATTTAAAATTTTGCCAAGATATTTATCTTACATTTCCTTTGTTTTCAGAAATGTAATGAAACATCTGGTATTTGCTTCAAAATAATTCAGTGGTGAGAAAGTGTGTAGGTTGGGGAGGGGACTTACGGGTATTATAGATGAAATAAGATTGTGTGTGTGTGTGTATTAGTGTCTGGTGCTGAAACTATCATTGGGGGCTATGGCAAAGGAATTCTTTCAGATACGTCATGAAGTATATCCTCCCACCTTAAAAGTACTGACAAGGCTGCCAATATAGATGTCAACTTTATATACAGGACCTAAGGAGCCACAATCATCTTGCTTTTCTTACGGAACTCTCCCTACTTGACTGGCCAACAGTTCCTTCTACTTGTTTACCCACCCTCAGAATCATGAAGCTCAGATACAGGCCATCCTTAATCCAATGCCCTGTGAGAGGAAATCCCCTTGGTAATTTAGGGGAAGTTTCTTTCCTCTAAAGAAAACTCAGATGAAAATGCAAGCAATTCTTAAAAATAAATAAATAAATACAAAGATGGCCAAACCTCTTTCCCCAATATGAGGAAGTCCAGAGATGAACTTTTGAAAGCACTGTGGCTCTGGTCATGTAGCTGTTGAGGCCAGAGCAATTGGGGTACGGCTCTGGCTTCTAGCTTGGGGAGCTGAGATTACTGCAAGGATCTTCTCTAAAAAGCTCAAGAGAAACATATCTTGACCATTGAGATAGATTTGTGGAAAAACATAAAACTTGCAAACCTGGATTCTACCCAGACTCACAACTGACTGAAAATTCCTACAGACCATTCTGCCGCAGAGTATCCCACCACCCTGAGTCTGATGCCTGCTGGTCATGAAATCCACACCAAGCCCAACAAAGGTCCTGTCCCAGGGGTTAGTCCTTTACATTGTCACAGAATGCCTCGAATTTCTCTCCTATTTTCAACCTCCTTGTCTCTTTCTGTTGATAAAAAGGCCAGCATTTCTTTACTAAGTTTATAGAACACATAAGCTTTTACAATGGAATGCAGGTTCCAGTTATTTTCAGGATAAGCGTACTCCTAGGAGAAATCTTTTCAAATTAGAGTCCATAGACTGGGTGACCGACCGTGTGTGAGTGTGTGTGTGTGTTGTTGTTTTCATGCTTTCCTTTTTTATAGTTCTATATTGCTTTACTCACATAGATAGCAAACATTCATTTTATTTAAATGACTTTAAGTAGAACCAAGTAGGATAAACAACAAACTTCTGCCTTGTGGCATGTATTAACAGGGCCCAGGAGAAAACCAGGGAAGGCTTCCCGGGAGAGGAGGTGTGAGAACTAATAAGGACTTGAATTATGTGATGCCACACCCAAGGAATGATTCTAGAAAACTGTGCAGTGGTGGTTCCTAACCCTGGGTGCACAGCGGAATCACCTGGAGAACCATAAAGAAATATCCACACCCAAGACGTATTCCAGATCAATTAATTGAAGAATGCTGGGAAGAGTAAGGTGAGAAATGGAGGTGGGGAAAGCACATCTCATGTAACATGTAACATAAATCTGAGTGGGACAGTACAGACTCTTAGAATGTGAACTCCAGAAGTTAGAAGGATGCCAGATGGTGTCTCACTACAGAATCATCCTACCCAGCCAGCTCCCATCACCACTTCGCAATGCCAGTCAGAGTCCATCAGATCCTGGAACCACCATTGTATCAACAGGAGAAATGCTTTTATTCCCTGCATCTCCCACAGATCCCCAGCTCCACAGTGGTTTGAAGGAAATTATCAAACCGGTAATTTGAATAAAATCTGATCTTTCAAGAAAATAACTTCATTTCAAAAGGAAACTTTACAATTTTCCTTATTTAAAAAAAAGAACTTTCAAAAATGGCTTACAGACCAAGACTGATCAAGATCACATTAACTTCAAACTGCTAAAGTTGGTAGATAAGAAATCTCACTCACTCATGCCAGTCCACGTCTTTTGGAAAGTTGTATCTCATACTGAGCCTGGAGCCTGGAGTCTCTTATCTTTCAATTGAAGGATTGTACTACAGTTCTATTCAAATTTTTACCACATTTTTTTTCCTGTCAAACATTAAGTTCTGAAGGGTGAAGAGACCACAAACAAAATGCCTCTGAGGCCCTGGTTTGTGGCAGCTGACATGAGAACTGGTCCAAGCCCACCTGGTATTAGTTTGGGTTCAGTTCTGGGAACACACTGGGGTGTGGGGGTGTAGTGAAAGGCCTAGAAGTATTGGGTGCAAGAAAACTGAGCCACTAAGCCTGGGCTCAGGATCCCTGCTGAAGCCATCTGAAGAACTGCCACCCTCTCTTGGTCCATATGGCCCAATTAGGACCCATAAGTGGACCTTACAGGAAATGGACTTTTCAGCTCAATAGAATGGACCCTAGAATATATAATTCAGGTATATCTTGGTGGCCACCTTCCAGGTGTGGAGGGAATTCCCGCTCTGGGTGCCAGGCTGCATGGTAGGTATTACCTCTACATGCCTTCCTGTTCCCCTCCTGAAAGCAGGAGGATCCTGTTCTCCTCTGAAAAGGAAAATTTTTGTGGTTGAAATCCTGTGAGGCACCCCTTCTCTCTGACTTTCCATCTGTGAGGCTACATTCTCTGAGGTGAATGTTCACATTCACAGGACCCCACCTCTGGTTCTACTGCATTTAATGGTGAAAGATTCAGGTGTGCAGAAAACAGTGCAGGACAAAAGGAAAATGCTGTCCTTCCCTGCTAACAGATTGTTCCTGACTAGGCAGCCTGATCGTCTAACCTCAGCTCTCATCCCCATTTTCACGCCCCCAGCATCCCAGTTGAGCTACATCAGCCTGAACTACATCATGGTAGCTGGGTTTGCTGGATGGCCCTGTGCAGTCATGTTGGGGTTTTAGCAGAAAGAGGAAATGACTCATGGCAGTTTTGGAGACATGTGGTTCAGCTTTGAATCTGGCCAGCGCCATTCTGATACAGCAGCGCTCAGCTGCCCACCTCCTGCCCACCTCCTGCAGGGCAGCCTGGACACACAGCTCGGGTTCTGGCTTGGAATCCTGAGCTCAAAAATGACCCAGGTCTGAGCTCCTCCGGTGTCAGTTAGCTCAAGCTCTCCCCAGCACCGATGAAGTCTTAGAAAGGCTGGCTTGGTAAAAGGACCCCTTGGATTTGAAAGGCAGGTGGCGGGGTGGGTATAGGCAGAGACTTAGCACAGGCTTGAGTCAGTTTTGGTGGTTGCTGGACAGCAGTCACTTGGGGCAGGAGTGATGGAGTGAGGAAGGTTGGAGCCAGCAAGAGGGGAAAGGCTTGACTTTGTTTGGGAAGGTTTGACTCAGCCTGGAAGGAGCTTCAGGAGGAGACTGGATTTCGGCTCTAGGAGAGAGGCTGCTATGGTGCTGCCCACAGGTAGGCAGGATCCTGGTTCACTGCATCCTGGTGTGCCACAGGCTCCAGCCTCCCTTCTGAGGGACAGTCCTATCTTGCATGAGCAACTTTTGGTTTGTACTATTGGATACTGGTCACTACCGGGCTAGAATAGCTGGCCAATTGTGGTCTTGGAAACTCTTTTCTTATTCCAATGCCTCCTTTGTGAATAGCACTGTTGTTGCACACTGAGACTGAGCCATGTCTTGCACCAGTAAGCGTGTGGGTGAGGAGCCCACAAACTGTGAAGTCCCCCCAAACATTTGCACACTTGCAGCAGAAAGAGGAATGGTCCCATTCCCTAGTTTGTTCCACCACTGAGCTCACCCCGCCATAGTGACTGTTAACCTGAGATCTTGCAATCACATGTCTATCTCCCAACTTGCGTCTGTACTCTTTGAGGTCAGGGATCTTGTCTTTTTCATGTTGGTCTCCTCAAGACACAGGAATGTGTCTGGCACATAAGCCTCAACAAGAATGACATTGTCAGCAATGAAGAGGTACAAGTTTTCTGGGACAGCTAAACTGAAGTGATTACTTCAGTTACTTACCAAAACCCCAGTCCACAAAATAAAAAATTACCCAGAATTCCTTTCTATGTAATGCAGAAAAGACAGGTGATTTCTTTGCCCCACAGACGAGTGTTCCCTTGTGTCCCACCACCTACGTGGATGTGACTAGATGGTTCTGGATGGATGTAACTCAGTCTCTTTTCCCATGGTGTGAGCAGCTCTGGTGGAACCAGTCTGTCAGCTTCAAATGAACTGAAGCTGCTGTTTTTTTCCTGGTTAGTTTGTTTCCAGGTCACCACGAAGTGTTTGTGTGCCGAGACAGAGACTCAGTTTCTCTGAAGTTTTTGGTTGGCTGGAAAGGCTCTGCTCAGTGTGGCATGGGGAACCCACAATGCCACACACCGGGGTTGTTTCTCAGGAAGAGAAAGACTGGGCAGTTGTATAACCAGTGATAATATTTAGACTTTTGCAGCTGTGATTAGGTAATCACACCCCATGCTGTAGGGCAGAAACCAATTCTTTCCAGTGGTGAGGAAGGAATTCTCTCTAGCTCCCATGTTGTTACTTCATTAGCTTCATGGTGTCTTTAGTTTACCTTTAATAAAAATGATCCCAGAAAGGATGGCTGATAAAGGAGTTGCATGGACTCTAGGGGCTTAGTTACATGCCCTTGAACTAAAGCTCTCTCTTTGCTCTAGAATCTTCATTTATAGAGTATGGACCACCAGGACAGCTTTTGCTGCTGCTACCTCACTGCCAATGGCTACCACTAATTGAACACCTATTTTGTGTCAAGTATAAATCCTTAACAACCCCAAAACATTAGTGTCCTTATTGTCTTTGCAGTATAGAGGATGAAAAGGAGGCACCAAGAAATGCCTTTCCACCTGCGATAGATACCCTTCCCACCCCTGTCTTCTATAAAATGGGTATGTGGGGCTAAGAGAAGGAGTCTACAGTCTTTTCTTGTTCATAAGTGCCTGCACTGTTTCAAACAGGTCTCAACTGTATGTCAGAGTCATGGGGATGAACAAATAGTTCGAGATTTTAAATTTGTCTTAAGTGGCTTGGCTCTCAATTCTGCAAGTCCTTAGTAAATCCTGCACAGATCCAAGAATTAGGGATAGCTCATTTTTTGTCCTTTTATATTTGATGGAATGAAAAAGCTTTAGATTTATTGCAATTATCAATTTTCTGAAGCCAAGGGTCATAATTTGAGGCATAATATTTATTGTTTTTACTTTTATCTTCTCAGGGAAGAGGTCCTTTCTTGGTGATAGCAGCTTGTTGGCTTCACCTGTAGTTAAGTTCCATATTTCACTCAGTTCCTGATCTATACACGGGGAAGGAGGTGGCCTGAGAATACCTGGCCCTTTACGGAGCTTGTCATGGAGGAGGATTATAGGTAGGTAGATGATTGGCTTTGCTTTCCCTTTTGCTTGTTTCATTTTGGATACCAAACAAACAACAACAACAAAAATCACTTGTTAGCATTTTCCAAAGGTCTTTTGGTTCCAAAGATCTCTTGTCCTTTGAAAGGATTAGGTAGACAGAAGACCATGGCTTGGAAGGAATGGCTCATCTAGGCCAGTATTTCCCAAAGTGGGGTAAACACAGTGTTATTTATTCTGCTGGTACAGAATTCCACCTTAATTCATCTTAAAACCTATAGCGAGAAAGTTTTTCTTTTCAGTTCATTTTCAGCCCTTTGTATAACAGGAGAGAAAAAGTCTTACTTTGGCATTCGTTCATATGTAACATCTTACTAACTTTTGGAAACCTCCCTTCTTCTTGTTTTAGACCCGAGCGTAGGTCTCAAGCTCTCAGAAGTTTCAGTGAGCAATAGAATCGGTGGAGAATATTCTAACACCGTAATACACTCTCTCCTTCACAAGGCAAGCAACAGGAGGTCTCCATTTCCCTCACTGATTTGAGGCATTGGAAGAAAAGAATGTTAATTGAAAGAAAATGTTAAGTGAATGAGAAAAGGGGTGGCACCCATGTAACTTGGGATGCAGATGCTATGACTCAAGAAATCATGTCCTTAAAATAAATCAAATTGTCTTTCTTGTTGACTGTAGGGCCATCCCTTCTCCCTCATCCATGGAACTAGAATCTGTTTTTGTATACTGCATGATTTAAGGGGTTCAGGGGAGATTCTTATCCCCTGCCCTTTATGCATCTTCTTAGGGACTGTCTTTGTGCTCACATATCTTTGTGTCTAACCCCGTGCCTGGCTCAGTAAGAGCACAAGAAGTAGCTATGGGTCAGCGGCTGTTATAAAACAAACTTCATTCACTTCAGAATCCTCCCTCCAGGGTGCCTACCGGGGACCCAGATTCTGGGCCCCTTTTATTGTCTCTGCCGCACCCCTCCCATCCCCGTTTTACTTAGTCTGTTAAATTTCACAGATTGAAACCAGAGAGACAAAAGATTTATTTTGAGGTAAATCATACAGAAGGAATGTGCACTTAGAATGAGAAAGGAGGCACTCGATTTCTGAAAAGATTTCAAAGTAAGGAGGAGGTGATATGTTTATACAGCACAACCTGAAATGGAGTTTAATTATTATCTAGTGAATTTAATCAGACTCAGCCAGTCAAACCAACTCATATTTCTGGCATGAAATACCTAGTTTGGCTGCCTACTCTGACCAAATCAATAGAAATTGGCGCCAAACCCCTGTTTTATTGTACGGTGTGTTGGCACAGACATACTCTGCTTGTTAAAAAAAAAAAAAAAAAAGTACTTGAGTACAAATCTAGCCATTAGGCTTTCTCCCAACTTCTCTTTGGCAGTTTCTGGAATGCTAATATGCACCAAGGATGTTTGGGAAAATTGATAGTTCAGATTTAGGAAAAGGAAAACATGGCTTACAGGGACTTTAGAGCTATAACTGACAAACACACTGGTTTCAGATATAAAAATCTAACTTGTTTTTCTCAAGTTTATGTAACTTTCGTCCAGTTAAATGGACAGAACTTGCAAAATCAAAACCTAGTCTAAAAAACGCAAGATACTTTTCATGAATTTTGATTTCTATCCTCAAAACCCAAGGACTGCTGGACTTAAGAGCACTAAATCTATTAAGTGTTTTCCTGGTGGGAAATACTTTCTATGGGAATATGACCTCTGAGTTCCTACCCCAGTACTGGATGCAGAAAAGAGCAATAACTCTTATGCAACACAGGTAGACTTAGAAAATAGAGTGAAGCTGTTTATGTAACAATAGAGATGATGTTTGAGAGGTGATTCCACGTTAAGATTTGGCTTCACTGTCAACAGTGGAATAAGCAGCACGTGACCCCCCACTCTAGCCTGATGGACACACAGGTCCAGCAGGGCTTTTTCCATATTCAACAGCTCCGATACTCAAGCCTGAATTCTGATAGAGTAATGCATGGGTGAGATTAGCCTGGCCAATGTTTTGTTGAGCTTGCAGTGTTTTGTCCTGTTAATTACATTGAACAGTTGAAAATCAGAAGTTTCTTTAAAATGTGTGAACTTCCGGATTGTCTTGAAAAATGGGAAGATTTGGCCCTTGTTGACACATGGCAACACTGACTAGAGCTGATTCTCTTCAGGGCATCGTAGTCTCCCTGCCTCTCTGTCTACACGATTCTGCAGCTGGGGCCCTTCACTTCTCGCTCGCCACCACACTTACTCCTGTGATTTCCTGCTGAAAAGAACTGTTTCTCTGTATCCATGACTTTATCAAAGTAGGACAACAGTGAGAAACCTGAAGTGTCCATTTCCTCTACTGATGTTACTGCTTGGCCACCAGATGCACTTGGCTTTTTCCACTCTAGAACGGTGGCCTTACCTTTATTTCCTCTCCAGGCAGCTCATACTCCAGCACTATCTCTCGATCCACACAGGGATTCTCAAGGCGGGTGTTTAATATTCGGAAGTATCACCACTCCTCCTCAATTCCATGGGTCATATCCCTCTTTAAGTACAGTCATTGTACTTAAAACTATGAAGAAAATTCTTATTGAATCATGCATTCCAGCTGATCGTAAGTATCAAAGTTACTGGGCAGCTTAGAAATTACTCCTTAAAGAATACCTTCTTAAAAAGATCTCTGGAATATTATGCCCCCCAAACGTCTGGCCTTCACATGGTCTAAATAAGTCCTGGGACTCTCTAAGTGATCTCAATTTGCATTGAGGTTACATTTTCAAAGTTTACATAGGCCACTGGCAACCTGGCAATTTCTCCAAGGTTTACTCACGTATTTCTTTTTAACCATGCAAAGAGATTGCATTGTAGTGTTTTTTTTTTTTCTTGCAAATTGCTCTATGAAAGCTCTTATTTCTCTGATGAACTTGATGTATTAAGTATTAGAAAACACAGGAAAATGTCAGCTCAAGGTAACTGTTAACTAGAATTGCTAGTAAGTGGAAGCAATACTTTCTCTAGTTGTACTGAACGAAGGCTTTCCTCTTATAAAGGGTAACACAACTTTTGCCCAGTTACAGAGAGCAGAAACTGCTAACATTGGTCTAGTCCATGAAGAAACAGTGTGAGCAAAACCATGACCCTTTAGTATGGTTTGAGGGACATTATAGACACCTACTAGCAGAGATGGCTAAGAGGTTTCCTTGCTCTATGAAATAAAATGATGGCTATGAATTCTGTGCTATACATGCTAACTGCAAAGGGTTTGTTTCCCAGAAAGATCATATCATGTGGATAATAACACAAGGCTGCGCAATCATGTCTGATTTAATCTGACTTCTGTGATAAGAATTGTGGGTGCCGTGATTACTCCTAGCCAGCAACGGAAGGGACGAGAGCAGTTTCAACAAGTGCCCTAATCATCCTGTTGACATGATTGTTTTATGGGCCCTCATCTCCACATGCGAGCCATTTGCACACAAGCAATCACTTGCTTACAGCCTTGGACAAGTAGAAGCCAGCAGAGGAAGAAAAAAAAAAAAAAAACAAACAAAAAACTGACATAGTTTCTGTCCACGTAACGGTCAGCACTCCAAGGCATGTAGTGGCCAGAATCTTGCGCCACGACTTCGGAGTTTTACTATGAAGTTCTTATTACAGAGAGATCTTGAAAGAAGATTTAATACCCTTGAGAACTCGCTGGGAGGAGGAAAGCTCCTCAGATCAGCTCACAAGGAGGCCGAGTGTTCTGCCTCAGAGGATGCGGAACCAAAGGTCGGACATAGAACAGGGCCAGTAATACCTGAGTTCTGGGCTCTAGCTACAAACCCAGAAACCATCCTGCTGGGGCAGTGTCTATGGAAATTCCTTCTCCAAGTCAGAGATGTGCTGTGGGGAAAGAGAAGAGTGGGCAGGAAGGAACGTACAGTCACATTTTTTTTTGTTTTTTAAATCACTTGTCTCTGTGTTCGCCAATCACACACACAAATGCCTCTTTAACTATTTCCCATGCAGGAATAAATTGTGATCTCACTGTCCTAGACAACAGAATCTTGTCCTGCCACGTTTTCCACTCATTGAAAATCCAAGAATCTAACTGACAAAAGATCCAGATGGGGGAATCTCCCGCCCCCTCCCCATTCACCCACCAGCGTAAAAGGTAATGGGGCGGGGTGGGGACGACTTGAGAAGGAAATGAAATCATGCGGGTTCACCAGGAAAAGATAAAGTGTTGGTGGCAGTAGAGTTGGTGAGTGTGTTGTGGGCATTACCTCTCGATGAGGCTTCCAAGAAGGCTCCCGCCAAGTCCTGGTGGTTCTGAGAACAAGCATTCTTGCATCAATAGCTAATAGGCTGTCCAACCAGATGTTATCTGGGTGGGATAAGAGGGTGAGAAAACAGACCTGTTGTACGCTGTTGTCAACTGTATCGCTGTGGTCAGAGAAGGCTGATGGTGTAGTGTTTAGCAGGGTGCCTCTTTGGTAGTGAGGCTGACCAATTACGTGGCTGTTTCAATCTGTTTCCTCTTGTGATTGGTAACATATGAGAGTTATAATCATTCATGCATTACTAAAGCCTCCTTTCCAGCATTTTGAAGGGACTTTTTTTTCTAGAACAGAGCATGCATCCAGTAGAAACCTAAAGCATTTGCTTTTCTAAGCAATCTTTTGCCAATAAGCACACTTAGGGAAAAAAAAACAACAACAACATATATGGTACCTGTGACAAGACTGGAGACGATAAGGGGTAACACCAGCATCTGTAACATCCTCATCAAGAGTTCACCAGGAAAGGAGAAGTACTTGACTTCCCGGTAGCTCATTTTGTATGGTCGGAGGGTAAATCCAAGGATTGTACCTGAAAGGAAAACAGGAGAAAAATTAAGATATTTTTGAAACTGAAATAACTGCCCTTGAAAAATGATCAAGTATTTGGATAGTGGTTACTCCTGTTTCCCAAGAGTCAAATAATTTTAAGCAGCAAATATTTGCGCTGCTTTGGGAGAAATAGACGCATCTATCTTTTCAACTGTAGTCTGGAAGGGTCTGTCTGAATCCAGGGGCTTCAAGTAGAACATGGAGAAAAATGTTCTCGCTTTTTGCAAGTGAAACATTTCTTTGTCTAACTTGAATGGGGTGGAATCAAGGTTCACACGGCTCAGCAGAGTTACCAGGGTGGGTTATCACTGGCAAGTATCCATGTATCCTTGTACCCATGACCGAGGCAATATAGAGAAAAATCCTCTATAACCAAGTTCCATTGTAACAACAGATGTTGGAACTGCTAACATCATACCCATTTATATAAGGTGATGAGATTTTCTTTTTTTCTAATTAAAAAAAAAAAACTTCACTTCACATTGTTAATCTAGTTTCCATCCTGGCTGTATACCACACTTTCTAACTACATAGTCTGTTGTTGCCTTGGTAATGGTATTACATAGTCTTGTTAGTTGTTGGCAGGCGCAGACTTTTCAAAATGAGCAGCCTTTGCCCCAAGAAAGGTCCCCGAAAATTTAGGGGAATATAGGGGAGAAAGTAAATTACCTCTTAGTTTTCTTTCTACCTCTGGAATTTTGAGGTATACTTTTTGAAATATAGCTTTATACACAAATCAAATTACCTGTGATTTTTGAAATGTTTGGAAATTAACAAGCGTATTGAATATTTGGCCCCTCTCCCTTTCCCCTAATTTATTCTCCTTATGCAAAGATAGGAACTTAATATTATGTTTTAAATATTTTAAAAACTTGGGCCCTCTGTGACTAAACTTTGCAATTTTATTGGAAAAAATACAAAACATGTAAGTTATAGAGATGCCTAAGTTATCTAGACATGGGGAATGGAGGAGAGAATACTGGGTAGACAAGTTCTCCTTGAGGAAGCAAGAGGTCCTTTGAAGAGTTTGAACTTCCTAACTTCTTATGAAATGGGCTTCTTTATGCAACTTCATTTCAATCGTCATTACAAATCCAATTTCAATTCTTGGGTCTCAGTAACCCAGGACTATCCATTCTCTGAATACGTGCTTTGATAGATTTTTTAAAAAAGATTTATTTATTTATTTATGCATACAGAGCTGGGGTACAGGCCAGAGGTACAGGGGTGGTGAGAGGATTCACCAGAGACAGAGTGGGCAGCAGAACAGGCAGGATGAGAAGTATACTGCTGAGGGGAGCAGTGGGCTGGCCAGGAGAGGTCTGCTGTGCCATGTGGGTCAGCTCCAGGGTGGGATCGAACTCATGCTGAAGTGGCTTTAGCTTCTTAGTGCAATGCTTTAACCTGCTGCACCACCAGGGAGGGCCCCGTGCTTTGATATTTTAATTAAGAATCTGACTCAGGGCCCTCCCTGGTGGCACAACGGGTTAAAGCACAATACTACGAAGCTAGCTGAAGCCTCTTCAGCACCAGTTATATTGCCAGCTAGGGAGGTGACCCACATGGTGTGGCAGGCCTCTTCTGTCTCCCTGCTGCTCCCTTCAGAATCTGCTGTTCTGCTCCCCACTCTTGTGTCTGGTGAATCCTCTAACCCCCACCCCACATCTCAAACCTATACCCCAGTTCTGTATGCATAAATAGATGACCCTTACAAAAAAGTAATCTGACTCTATGTGACTAAAAAATCTGACTAATTCAGTTTTCAGGACCTTTAGGAAAACGTTTACTGTCTTTTTCCAATGCAACAATAAAATGTGCAAGGGAGAAAAGATTACTTGGAAAAATGTGGTGAAATGGAGGCAAAAGTGTGCCCCTACTGGTTGTACCCCTTAAATAGCAAATAGCAAATGAGCTTTTGTCACATGCCAGGAAGCATTGTCAGCCTGTTAGTAAACTTACCTTTACAAACTGTGTTAGTAAATTTAATCCTTATGAAAACCCCAGGAACTAAGTACTATTTCACCATCAATTTCCTGATGGAGAAATCTCATTAGCGTGAACTGAAAACCTACCCAAGACAAATTGCTACTCTCTATCAAACTCGAATATCTAATCAAGTGGTGCAGCTGGGATTTAGATCTTGGCAACTTGGACTCAAATCTACCGTGTTACCCACCTCAGAAACAACTACCACTTGTGTGATGTATCTGTAATTTGACCACAACAAGCTAGGAATCATCAACAGCTCCAAATAACAATGTAAGATCAGCTTTGGCTTCAAAAGTTCATTTCTAAATTGCTTATCTGCTAGTATATCTATAACCTCCTAGTAATAACTGCTTCCAAGGATGGGTAGGAGCCTGGCTAGTCCAGAAAACTTATTTAAATTATAATTTAGGGAAAAAAGAATAACTGCTCTACTAATGAGATGGACTCTATGGGTAAGAGGTAGATGAAGAATGGAATTCTTGTCTCTAAATTCTAGGTGCACTTGATCCCAACTCCCAGAGTCAAATCTGAGTCAACACTGAATCCTCTCTCCTTTCTACAACCACAGCAGCCTCGTTCTCTTCTTGGATGCACCATGTACTCTCTCTCTCCCCTAACCCATCAATCTGTGGCATATATGGTACTTACTTTGTGCGACCAGTATTCACTACATATTAGGAAGAAAGTAAGCCATCTCAGTGAATGGATTCTGGGCAATGAATGATTCTGGGAAACTTATGAATTACAGCCTCTTAACTCTCCAACCTGCCAAATTGATCTTTATCAGAGCAATAGCAAGACATTCAGGTAGGCAAAGCCTCCAGTGATGGTGATATTTTCCTTCTGTCTCTTTCTAGTCAACAAGCTGGTCTTGCTTGGAAGTATAATCCTGGCCTCAGTTTCTCTAAGATGTCTCAGTTTCTTTACCGCCTCTAGAATCCTAAGAGCTCTATCTTTATAGGTAGAACAACAGAAAGGTGATATCATTTATTTATAAGGGGTGGCTATAGTTCAAGCTTTGAAGAATAGAGTTATTGCAAATATATCTTGAATCAGTTTTGTCCCAGGCTATGCTCTGATTTGTTGACAACTTCTGGGTTTACCCGAGTTGTTTATATTCTTGGGGAAGAGGAGATTATGTTGGGGCAGGGGGATATTCATTGAGCCTTTACTATGTGAATGGTGACATGATCCTCACCACAAATTTACGAAGTAGATATTGTCATGTCTGTCTGAAGATGAATAAACTGATGCTCAGAAGTTAACTTGCCCAAGATGGCACAGCTGGTAATTGGTTGCCATTGGTGATTCTAAACCTGTCTTTCTAATGTACCTTAATATCTCTCAAAAGTCAAGCACAGCGTAGCAGACTTAACCTGAGAGCAGTTCCCAAATAAGCCTGGCTCTAGGGTCTTCAACACCTTTAACCCCCAAACTGTGGAAGAGCCTTAACAATGACCTGATATCTTGGAATCCTTCACACGTCAAAACTGGGTTATTAGTACCAGATCATTGTTTCAAATGGTTCTCCCAAATTCCTTTTAATGGAATGATTTAAGTAGACTCGAATAAACTTTAATAACTAAAATAGCCTTACTTTTCCCTCTCCTGCACACACTTTGATCCTTAGAAACAAAAAAGTAAGAAAGGGGGAAAGGACAGTACAAAAACTTGCCCAGGTTCCCATGCATAACGACAACTGACAGTTGTTAAGCACATACAAAGTACCAAGTTGTCAAGGATACTTTGCTTCAAGGGTACCTTGGGGCCTGGACTAGTGTCTCACACATCTCATGGATGAAGAATCAGAGTCCCTGCGAGGAGAGTGAGTAGCCAAAACTACAGCTGCTCCAGGGTGGAACACTCACAGGTGCAGAGAAGAGTCAGACTTCTTCCGCACGTCTAGGTGAGCAGCCGAGGTGGGCTTCTCTCCTGACTGTCCATACTCACCAACTCTTCCTCACACATGACCTTGTTGTAGTTAACACTAAAGAGCCTATGTTCATACGCATATTTTGCCTACCTTCTGTTCTATTTTGAATTAAGTTGACTATATTGAGCTTATGTTGGGAAAAGGTTTTGTTGATTTTACTTCATGAAGTCAACATCTAGGTCTTTTTGGCTCATTTGTGAATGAATAAATCAAAGACATTTTTCTCCAGCTTCTGATAGGCTGTGTGAACAAGTGGGAAGTTGACTAGTCATCAGTATCAAATCAAGAGGAAGTGCCCCAAACATGAAGACTGCTTTTTGGGGTAAGCAGCTCAGGTTTCTAATTACATTCTAGTTCAGTAATGAAAAAGAACCAGGGTTCTCCTAGCCTGCCACACAGTCTATTTTAGAGCCTTCTACACCGCCCTTCCACCCGATTAGAGGACACAGGGCAGCCGAGGGCTGCTTCTTTCATGGGGTTGTGTGGTCACGGCCTCTGCGAAGCTGAGCTCCATTAGTGAGCACTTATTTGAAGCACATTGATTGATGTTCCCAGAGCTAACAAAACCTTCATGGCCACCTGATCTTTAGTGCACAAGAACAGACTCTATGATTGAATTCTGTGCATCAAGAACAATATTCAGAATAGTTTCCTGTCAGGGTTTGTTAGAGCTGAAGCTACGTTTGCATCTTGGTGACATTATATAATATGCAGATGTTAAGAGTAACACCCAGACTATACACGCTCACTCAAGTCTGATCTCATTTCTGTTGCAGCATTTTAACAAGATTTCAGGAATCTAGGAAATATCTTAATTAAGGTGTTCCAGGTAATCAGAATTAACCAGACTGGTTTGGTGCTGGGAACAAGGATGCATACTTTGCTGAAATACTTTCTTCTAACCTGAAAAGTTCAAGCAGTGAGTCCTTCAGGGGTTCACTGGCTCCCCTGGGGAGTCCATATAACAAATACTTCTTTGGAAGATTAAATGTCACTTCACTTTCTAAACCAAGACACAATGTGTACACTGGAGCCTCAGAAAGAATACATCATGTCTGGCCTGCTTGTGAAGGCCAGACAGGCACAAGTTGAATGCTAAAGACCTACTTCAAGAATTTGGTCCATATTTGATCTGATAGAATTATCAATAATATTTAGAAACCAGGAAATTTTTAAAAGAATGAGACACATTTTAAAGTCAAATTTGGACCAAATCACCCAATTAAACTTATGGTAGTGTTAGAGTTAGAAATAGTAAAATTTTACTCATGTTTCTGCCCTATCTATGAGCTCTGTGATAAAGTGGTTGGCAGACCAAAACCTAAAGTAATTACTCTATGTATAATTCTCCAAAAAAGAAGGATTTGCTCCCAAACCTCAGATACCACAGAGAATCACAAGTCACAGTGGCTCTGACCTTGACTGAGACCTCACATTCTGAGGCTGTTATGAGGAAACTACCTAGGACCCACCCAGGATGAACCAACTGGTGCTGCTTGATACTGCAAACCCATCAGAGGGCATTTAAACTCCCATTCAGAAAAAGCCTGGCCAGCAGATTTTCTGTCAGAAGGGGGCTTATATGCAATATGATGCCAGGAAAATAATACTATCGAATAGTTTTTGTTGATAGTACACCACTGGTTTGATGTGACAAAATACTGTTTCTCAACCAGGACCCTTTCATTTATGTAGCAAAACCCACTAGCGCTACCTTGTCTCATGGTTACCAGAATCTACTTTATGCTGTAACAAAATCACAGGAGTGACAATTATCATCTTTGCCTGTGCAAAGGTGAAACAAGGTCACACTCAGCAAGTGAGCTGCTTAGAGCAGGTAGGGGTCTGTCTTACTGGCAAAGCTGCTTCTCTTGCTGTGAGGACACACAGAACAGATGCTCTAACAGATGTTTGGTGAATGAACGACATAGGGATTCTAGCCCATTCCTGCCTTCACTCTCCATGTGTTTGCCCTAGGCCTCAGTTCTTCTCCCTCTAATTTGAAACAGAGAAGGTCCAATATGTAAACATCACCCTTGCCTGGGCTAGGGCAGTTGCTTTAACTGATGCCTCCATTCTGCTTCACCTCTCCCCCAAATCACCCCCTTTCAACCTATTCAAAATGTAATATCCAGAGAGATTCTTTTAAATCTATGCCTGCAAGTCCCTCCTCTCTGCTCTCCTCACTGCTTCTCCTCCCCACAGGGCAGAAGCCTAAGGCCAAGCAGTGGCTTTACCTGGGCACTTGGGGCTTCCTCAGCTCCTCTGTGCTTACAATCCATCTTCTGCTCCACCCCCTTGCCTCTCAGCAATTAGTCCTTATTCTTCCATCACCTAAGACATGGTTCTCCTTAAGACCCAAGGCCCTTGAAAGGCTCTTCCCTTTGCCTAGAATAATAATCTTTACAGATAGTCACAAGCTTTACTTCTGTTAAGACTTAGCTTAATGTCACTTTTTAAATGAGGTCCCCCCTGAACTTTCTTCTCTCTTAGCTGAATTTGTTTCAGTTCTTAGCACCTTCCAAACTACAAGTTTCTTTCATTATTGTTTCTGCCTGTTTAAAATGTAAGCTCCATAAAGTGTGGGTCGTTTTTTGCATGTCAGTTGAGTGACATGTATACTAAGCTTCTAAAATAATTGCTGACACATAATAGGTGCTCAATATATTACCCAGTGACTGAACAACCCGAAGGGCTTATTCTTTTTGATGCTTGGTATCCACTATTCTTGGACTAGGGAAGAGTCCTGTGCATCTCCTTCCCCATGCACCCCCTCCCCAAGCACTTCCCCTCTCTCCTCCCCTCCTTGCTGGTGTTGAAATCATTTCCTGAATGGAGGAGTCGCTTTAATCTGTGTCCCATGGGAAATCTTAATCTCTTGTAGTCCGTGAGCATAGTAACCTACCTGAACAACATCCATTCTCTCCTCTTCCTAACTCATCATTATTGGGATCTATGAAACTGGATCCAGGCTGAATTTATATGTTTCTTATATGCTTAGCTTTCTGGCTTCGCTACTAGGAGTGATAGCTCCTGATCTCAAATTCTCTTGTGTGACAGGTTTTTTGAGAGTGAGGGAGAGTAGGTGTGATGCTGAGAATTAGAGTAAAAGTTCTGGGCCTAATCTTGCCATTAGTAGATACTTAAAGATTTCATACTTGTAACAAACTTACTGGACTTGATAATCGCTATTCTGTAGATGAGTCTGGGTCATAGAAAGGGTAAGTCACTTGTCCAAGTTCATGTGGCCAAGAAGGGTTTCAAACTTAGCTTTGCTTATTTCCTTATACCATATATTCAAATGATATCATCTCTTTGGAAGTCTTTTTTTTAAGATTTATTTATTTTATGTATTTATTTATGCATACATAAGAGCTGGGGTACAGGCCAGAGGGACAGGAGCTGTGAGAGGATTCACCAGAGACAGAGCGGGGAGCAGAATGGGCAGATTGACAAAGTACACCACTGAGGGCAGCCGCGGGAGAGACAGGAGAGGTCTGCCACGCTATGTGGGTCACCTCCCTGGTCACCTTCTTGGCCAGGGATCAAAGTTGAAGCAGGCCAAAGCAGGCATGGCCAGCTTCCCAGTGCTATGCTTTAACTTGCTGCACCGCCAGGGAGGGACTTTTTATTTTTTTAATGTACAAAATGAGAGGGATAGCTTGTAAAATCTATCCCTCTAAAATCTTTATGAGCTTTAATATTCTCAGCTGTGTGTGTTGGAATGACAAGGATCACATATACCAAAGCGTTATCCATCTTAGCCATGAATTCCTCTTGTTTCTTCTAGTGAATTCTAAAGTCCTTGAAGATGTATTTAAAAACCTTTACTAAGTCAAACACATTTTATCACATTGGTCATTGTGGATTTTATGGCAGGTAGGCAATAATAATGAGAGACTAAATGGATTTCAGTATTCACTAGAGTGTAGACCAACTTGGAAAAATATGCCTGTTTCTTGCAACCTGATGAAGCTGGTGGAATAAATTCCATTTGCTCATCTTCACAAACAGGACAAGAGCAAAATGGCAAATTTACCTGCCTACGATGGCTGCTGGTCCCTGCCCTTTTGTTTAGCCCAAATTTCCAGGCATTTCTTGAAGAGACCTACTGTGCAGTTAAACAGCCTTCCTACCCTCCCCCACACCTCTGCTCCCACATCCTTCAGAGGTTTAGGCCCTGGCTTGGCTCATTCTTTTGTGGTATTTCCTGTGGCTGGAGGTGGGGAATACCTGCTCCAGCCTTGTTCCACTGGGGGTGCCTGGATGAGGCTCCCCTACTGACTGCTGTTGATCCACCTGGGGGCAGCTCTGAGAGAGAACGTTAGCAGAAGGAACCTGGGTGTTCTGAAAAGTCTCGCACTTTCTTCCTACAACTGCACTAGCAGAGGCTGTGTGAAATGGCAATTCGACTTACCAATCACCTTAGAGGCCTTTAAATGACCAATCCGTTTTCATTAAAAGAAATTTCTGCCTTAAAGACAGCAGCTAAATGCATCAAACCCTGTTGTCTTCTGGTTAAAAAAAAAATATGAATGAGTAGAAATTGGAAATGAAATATAGTTGAATGTATTTAAATATATTTAAAGTTTTCCAAGTTTTTCCTGAACTGTTTCTGGTGTGTCCATACTCACCAAAACACACAAACTGTTCCTGGCAGTCTACTTATCCTTACTTCTGGTAATGGCAACAGTGAGGGTAACTCTGATTTAACTCCCATCATTTGGGAGAGATACAGACTCGATGGGATACAAATGAACAATATTTATCAGATTCACAAATGTGTATACTTTTAGCCTCAGCAAGTTCACTTCTAAGATACATCCCACAGATAGACTTTACCTAGGTGACTTTTACACAAGTCTCTTCATTCTGCCCTAACAAATATATCTGAAAGGTAGAAGCAACTTAAGTATCCATCAATTGGGAATTGCTCAAATAAATCATGTCTTAGTGCAGCCCTGGGAGAGAATAGGAGCCTCTTTGTACACTAAAACATATGGATTGCTAGCCAAGGTATTGTAAAGTGAAAAAAACAAGGTATAAACTGGGCTATAGGCACTGTGCCACTATGTGCATACAAAACCAAAAATACTTTAGAGTATTCATAAAGTAACTCTAAAGGAACACCAGCAACTGCTAAGGTAAACTGGATCCTGCTGTGGGATGTGGGTGTGTATGCTGCTTTCATTTTATTCTTTTGTTCTTTTGGAGCATTGTAAATGTATTTATTTCCCGAGTAAAATAACAAAATAAGCAAAGAAAGATGGCTCCAACTTTTTTTCTTTAATCTGCCTGAATTCTATTCTACATCATTTCTGCCAGACGCCTGGATCTTTCTAACAACTCACTTTGGGTCTGGATTGGTTTCTCCTCAATCTTGCTTTAATTTGCTCTAACAATGAGTCTGCTCAATTTGGGCTTTGGAGAGGAAAGTCACTCGTTATGCTCAGATTTATAGGGAGTGGAAGGATCACTTTTTGACCAAACAACTCTTTTTTTTTTTTTTCTGGGGACAAGGAAGTAATGTGAAAAAATGCTCTGAACTCAATCATTATAGGCTCATGGGCTGCTTCAACCAATTAGCCCTTGGAGTTACAAGTATACCAAAGCCGAAAAACCACATTATAAACCACTCAGCAAAGGTAACATGGTCTTTCATCATCGTTTCTATTGTGTAAAGTATTGCCATGCCAGAACTTACAAAGCCCTGGGAAGTTTACTAAAGCCAGCTTTGTTTACATGACTACTTAATATGTCTTAAAAAAGCAAATCCAAGAAGACAAAAATAAATATATAAAAAGGAAGACAATTTTGGTCTTACACAGTCTCAAAAAACTCATCCTGTCAATAGTTGGTCTCTTGATGCCTTTACCTTCAACTCATCAATAAGCTGAAGACATTGGCGGACACATGTACACTGGTATTTTGCCCTGTTTGATTTCAAGATGGAATTTCAAGTGCTGCAGTGTGTCTAAAAGCCAGAACCATCTTTTCAGGGTGAGAAGGTAACTGTCCAGCAATTATCCATCTCTACTCTCATTAGGGTTAAATGGGCCTCATCTTACAAGAGAAGGTCTCTCGCTAATTAAATAGCCAGCTGTTTTGTCTCAGGGAAGCAACAATACTTTGTGGCCTGGAGTTGCTGCTGGAGAAATGAAGAAGTCACTTTGGGTGTAGGAAGAATGGAGTTCCTCTCTGGAGACAGAAACTCGGTCTTGAAATTCAAAACTTAAGGGTGCCTTTCAACAAGTTGATCCTAAATTTACCTTCCAATCTTGGACATGATACACAGAGAAAGAAAGGAGTGCCTTTTCCCTACCTTATCGTAACTTACCCGGGTACATCTTCTTTATCTAGTTTTGAGGTTTTTATTCTTCCGTTGGTTTCAGAACCACTTAAGCTCATCTCTTGATTAGGTTTTGTGATGGTGCTATTGATCGTTAAGCAATAAGCTCTGGACAATTTTGACAGCAGAGAAGCTTGACATAAAACTCAACTTTTTTTTTTTTTTTTAACTCTGAGCAAATAGCTAAACCTCTTGCCCTGAAGTGCTCTGTGTGTTTCCTCATCTCACAGCAATGCTCCAGCTCACCTACTGCCAGACCGAACACTTGACGAATGATAGCACACCAGTGTTCCATAAATACCAAGTGCTCTGCCACCTGGAATGCACAGCTTGGAAAAGATGGTACTTAGAATTCAGTTGCTTCTTCCAAACAGTGTAGGCTTTTTGCAACCTTGTTTATTGTCTAGCAAAAACAAAGGCCCACAATTTTTTCCTCTGATTTAGGAGCGATGGGCAGAAGACTGAAGGGCCAGCAGAGGTGACTGCAGAGATGGCCTCCCTCATTCCTCACACAATGGTGAGGAAACATTGATGATGATTCAGAGTGGGGAAGTCTGTTGTCGTCAAGAAGTCCTCGGGCAGAGAAGGTGGGTGCTTGTTTTATGGTAGAAACTCACTGGAATATGTTGGAAGAAAAGCAACATCGGGAAAAAAATCCTTAAAATTTTATAGCACTGTGGAAAACACTATGTTTCTCATTCCACATATTCTGTTGCAAATTAGATTTTAGATGATAGAAATTTGGAATTGGGTGTAGACATTTGCCCAAATGTACTTTGCTGATAAGCAGCATGTGCAGCTGAGATTTGTCTTCAATCCAGGACGGATTTAGTGGATGGCAGAGCTGGGTCTGTAACTGGGACCTTTGGACTCTCAGCTGCATTCTAGACATTTGTGGATGCCAGTTAGAAGGAGAAAGGACCTTCCATGAACTTACATTGCTGCAGATGCAATGCAGGAGAGCTTTATGAATGCTAGCATTGCAACAGGGGAGGGTATGTTTTTATTGCAGGTAATTGTTCTGACCATGCCTATCTATGTGACTGCATACTTGAAAGAAAAACAGATCTGAAAACTGCCTGCTGAGTTTTCTCATTATCTGAATTAATGGGAAGAAAATAGTGTGAAATGAAATCCAGAGATAATCTTAGAACAACACAAAGCTTTCTATCCACAACTTGAATATGACCTTAATGAACTGTTAGAAACCAACAACATTTCTCCCAAGTTTCTAGATCCCCTTATTTTGTCTACCCCCATTCTGATGGAAGTGGCAGTAATGAGCAATAGAAACCAAAAGGATGATGAAAAGGAGAAACCAGGGAGCTGGGGAATGCCTAAGATTGGTCTCAAGTGGTCTGAACAAAAACACACTATTGAGAATATTAAACCATTTCTCAGCCATTTCCCATGTTCCTGAGGGAGGTATCTACTGTCACTGCTCCCTCCACTGAGCGGTGGGTATTGTGATAAGCACTGGCTGGGGATTACTTTCTGCTCTGGCTCAGGAGGCCAGGTAGGTGAGGCACAGATAGTGATGTATCACTTACGCTGAGGCCTTCATCTCTGCCTCTCAAAGCCCTTTACATCTATTAAGTCTCTTCCTACAACGCTCTTGGCTTTCTTCTCTAGCCAAGAAAACAGAAACCACTTCTCCTTGACCTAAACCAGGAGTCCATCTTATCTCCTCCCCACAGTGCACACTTTCATGCAGTATCATAGCAAAGATGGAAGCGAAAGGAAAGGGACTTACAGTTTCCATGGAGCTTTTACCTGCCACACATTTAAGGAAATTGTTGAAAGTTACATGGTTGTAACATGGTTGTAAAATGGAAGAACTGAGATAAAAATCTTGGCAGGAGGTGACATAATTATAGTATTTTACACATGAGAAAACAGGGGCCTAGTTGCAGAACTGGGGCCTGAGCTGAAGTGTCTGACTCCAGAATTTGTCACTCGGATCCACATCCCTGCATCTTACTGAATTAGACCCATGTGCCAGGAGGCAGGTCCTTGGAATGCTTTTTGAGTTTAATGGGGTAGACTGTAGAAAATGGCAGAGAAGGCTGGGGTTCCAGGGTGCTCTGGGCATATGTTATGTATTTTGTATTGCTGGGCCTGGTGGTTTTTCTGCATTTCTGCTTCCTTGGGGAGAAGACGTAGCAGAGAGAAGTCAGACTTGAGTCCTACACCCTCTCCCTGAGTCACTCCACCGGAGCAGAGCATGTGCATCCCATTTCTCAGCTTGCAAGGTCTAACCCTTCTCTCCCAGCCCTCTGCCCTGGGAGCTGCTGTGAATTGCAGCCAATAGCTGCGTTCTGTCTGCTCCATAATTCTTAGGGAGGCTCTCTTTCCACAGATTCTTGCAGCTCCTCTCCCTCCTCATTTCCAGGAAGTGTTGACGAAACCATAAATCTGAACCCAGAAACCCACTCACCGTTCTTTGGGTTTCTGCCATTACCCTGTGTAGAGAAAGCCTGTTCTCTCAGTGAACTCAGAGGATGCCGGCGTGGGTAGTAGGCTGCACCCACTCCACTAACCCCAGTGGTTGCCTAGTTTGATCCCACAACTAGTCACTTCAGTATAGCAGCTGATAGTTAAGCAACTGGCAGAAACCCATTAGCTTGAACCAGCTGATTCAGCTAGATATTGGGACTATCTGAGGCACAGAACACCACAAAGGCATTTTCTGGAAGATACTTCCTTAAGTCATAAAGAATGGCCCCAGAGTTCATACCTTTCTGAGAACAAACCCAATTACAGAGTAGTTTATGCGCAGAGTAGCCCAATTCACTTATTAGCATTCATTTAATATTCAAAGATAGCACCTGCACTTGCTCAGTACGGGGCTTATGAGCACCCAAAACTCTACAGTGAGTCTCCAGTACTCGCTCCACTGCTGTGGTATCCCACTTCTCCAGTTTAACATGTCCCAAAATGAGTTTATAATCCCATTCTTCCTCCCACCGAAATCTCCCTCGTCTAGTCTACCTTCTAGTCTAGTCACATTGACAAGCTCGCAGTTACTATGCCAGAAGCTTCTTCTGTCAGCACTCCTGCAATCTGCCCTCAGGACTCAGGAGTTTAGTGCTCCTTTCCATCCTTCCTATCCTTGTCAGTGTAGCTCCTTAGCTAATTGCGTAACAAAACCAGGACGGACATTTCCTGAAAGGAAGGAGACAGCACTCAGAGAGTGTGGTAGATAAAAGAATGAACTTGGAGCCAGAGTGGGTGGATTTGAATCCAGTCAATGTACGTTAATTAGGGGATAAATCTCTGAGCTTCAGTGTCTTCATCTGTAAAATGAGATTAATCGAAAGCCTACCCTGCCTAGCTTGTGGTGAGAATTAAGTAACATTAATATACTAACAACACTGAAACATTGCTGGGCACAGTCAGTGTTCCCTATCATATTATTTATATCGTGACAGATGAGGAAACTGAGGTTCAGAGCAATTAAATATCTTTTTTAAGATCACCCAACTATGCAATAATACAGATAAAATTTAGTATGCTTAATAAAAAGCTACTGTTTTTTAAGATGTGGTACAAGGGTTCCCGGTGCAATTGTTATTAAAGAAATGGAAACTAAAGTATCAATACAGACATCAGATATATGGATAATATAGTCTCACTGAAGAAAATGTTCAGTTAATAACAGGTCTTACTACCTCTGAGCTGTATATTCATATGTCACTTCCCTCCTCCCCCATCCGTCTCTCCTAAACTACCAGAGGGCAGACTTATTGCATAGCCCAGGGCTAGACATACAACAGTCTATTTGTTAGATTGCTTAATAGCATTCAATCCTTTAAAGAAAAAAACATAACTTATTTATTTAACAGAGTAGAAAATAGGTGACTGTGGTAAAAAGTGTTCAAACTATAAAAAAGTTTTTAAAGGAAAGTAATATTTCTCTCATCCCACTCCCCAAACACCCTGCTCCTAACCCAAGAGGAAGCTAAGATGACCAGTTTATTGCCTACCACAGACAGACAATGCTTTGAATTTTAGTGCAATTTAAATACAGTTTTAAATAGTGTTAAGGACTAGTTGACAACATTTCATATAAATTTAGTCAGATGTGACCATAGAGTTGAGGCACACAGCAAGGGAGGGGACGGGAGAGTGCTCAAAGCAGAGGAGAGAAAAGCACAAGGGACTGTGGTGATGGATCATGGGTGCGATGGTGGTGAAGAACTAAGGGGATGCACCTGAGAGGAGAAATCAAATACTGTACAAAAATGAACAATGATGTAAGAAAAGAAATATATATAATTCAAAAAAATTTTAGTATGTTTTCTTCGCAAGACATTACCGATTTCCCAAAAAGCCATATAAAGGACAACGCAAATATGAGCTCTGTGTGTGTAGATCAGTAACAGAGAAAGGTATTATTTCCTGTGTTTGTGAATTCCCTCAGGCCAATTCTACACAATTCTATTTACAGTTTCTATTCGTTTACATGTGATCGTATGACCCATTTCTTCAGAATTCTTTTGCCTGAGATTTCTTTCTTTCTTTCTTTTTTTTTTATTGTACTATAGTCGTCCCTTGGACATGGAAAGTCTCAGAGTTCTGTGGCTTGAACATGACAAGGGACTTTCCTTTTTTTCAGTGAGATGTCTGAGGTCACTCTGACACAACTTTACCACAGTTTGAAATGAAAAAGTGTTTCCTGGAGAGAGAAAGACAGTAAACACTCTTTTCTGTGTGGTTTTGTACGATACCTGCAACCAAAGAATTCTCCAAGACACTTTAGCTAACACTTCGGTAATGAGCACTCATAAAGGACTTAACACTTGGAACTGCCTTCTCTTCTGTTTCTAACCTGATCCTGTTGGGTGTGTTTTGTCACAGCACAGTATACTCAATATGTGACATGAGTTAGAAATGACATAAGACATGCCATTGCTTAAAAATGACTTCACATTGCACATGTGGTTCTATGCCTGCCTGTGAGTATCATGAATTGGTGTTGAAATGTTTATAATTCCATTTTATTTTGAATAGATGTATTGACATGTCTCTACTCCTTGCAGTATTTTTTTTTTAACGATCTTCCTTGACTTACAATGGAATCATATTTCAAGAAATCTACTGTAAGTTGAAACTATCATAAGTGGAAGATGCATTTAATACACCTTATCTGTGAATATTATAGCTCAGTCTAGCTTACCTTAAAAGTGCAGAAAACACTTAGTCTTTAGTAGGGAAAAATCATCCAACACAAAGCCTGTTTTATAACAAAGTGTTGAATATCTCATGTAGTTTGTTGAATACTGTACTCAAAGTGAAAATGGAACCATGGTTTCTCTTGAATACATATTGCTTCTGCCTTATTGTAATGGAAAAATCATAAGTCAAACCACTTTAAGTTGGAGACCATCTGTAGCTACCACTTACATATATTAAAAAAAAAACAAACATTTTCTTTTAAAAAGACAAAACAGACTGAGTAACAGATTCTCCTCAACATACATGTATTCTCAGTCTTCTATTTTTTTAAACTAAATCAAAACCTAAGAATTAAAAATTGAATAGCTATAGTTTTCTCACCTCATCTTTGGAGGAAATAACTATTTTCTTTTTCCTTGATAACATCCATTTTTTTTTCCTATGCTGCCACAATATAAAGTGGAGAGCTTATATCCAGGCATGTTCTTTCCTTATTATTTCTTCAGGGACTGATGCAGACATGGATCTGGTGATGAGCTGAATGGAGCCTTTTTCTCTACTGATATGTCAACAGAAGACACACCAAGAGATAACCGACGAGTTCTTCCTCCTCTCCTAAATCTAGTTGCTACTTCATTGTCTACTTGTGAGAGTTAAGTCTTTAGTGTCGACTCAGTGGTCTTGCTGACTATCAATGAGCTCTTTTCATTTGTTTCTTTGTGAGTGCCTTCTTCTCGTTATTTCTCCCTCCTCAGTTTCCACTGGTAAAGCCAACCATGAAGGCATCCTGCCAAGTTATCTACCCCTGCTCAGCCAAGTCATTGCAGTTCTCACAAGCCTTATTGGGCCAGGAAGTGATCCCAGAACTCCTAGAGAAAACGGACTCTTAAACCCTGGCATTATCTGTCTTCTCTTAGGAATGTTATTTCCTTGTAATCAATTAGAAAGTTCCTACTCCATCGACCTGCTTTCCAAGTCCAGATTTTATTACTTTCCATTACTCTGTGAAACATTTCTGTCCTAGATATTGTGCTCTTATATTTAAGCATTTCTGCCTCTTTTTTAAAAAAAAATTTTCAAAGATTTATTTATTTATGCTTATAGAACTGGGGTACAGGCCAGAAGTGTGGTGTGGTGGGTGAGGATTCACCAGAGATAGAGTGGGGAGCAAAATAGGCAGATCTACTGAAATACACTAAGGGGAGCAGCGGGCGAGACAGGAAAAAGTCTGCCATGCCATATGGGTCAGCTCCCTGGCTGGGGATTGAACTCGTGCTGTAGTGGCTTCTGAGAGCTTCATGGTGCGGTGCTTAAACCCCTGTGCCACCAGGGAGAGGCCACATTTCTGCCTCTTTTTCAAACATATTCCAGAATCACAGAGCTCTATCACTATACATATAGGGTTGCAAACTAAATGGTGTTTGTTAAAAAAATGACTTAATAATTTTCAGGAGAATTATAATTTTCATTGAGTTTAACTAGGTAAATTGTATAACGAAATGACAATGTGATATGAGTGTATCTAGCACTACTTCTGCTTGGCTTCTACCAAGACATTAGCATTTCTCTTTCTGGCATTTCTCACACGATGTCAACCAGTCAGCAGAGCAGAGAGGCAAGATGGCAGGTTGTTTAAAAGAATGTCATCTGGCACTAGACAGCACTAAGTAGTTCTAGCATTTACTAGCTGCATGATTTTGGCCAAAGTACTTGTCCTCTCCACACTTAGTCTCCTCTTCTATAAAATGAGGATCATAGTAATTATAACTTTACACTCACTTCATAAACTTGTTTAAGGATTAAGTGTGCTAGGATCTAATAAAAATAATCTATAGAAAGTAGCTGAGCTACTGCTATATAATGTTCACTCTTATTACTATATAGCTATTGCTTGGCTTAACAACATCTGTAATTCGAATCAATAAATGGAGAGAGTTTACCACATTTTACACAGACTTCTAAACCAATGAGGCAGGATCACAACACTTCTTCCAGAAATGTATTCAAACCTGGGAACCTATCAAGAGCAGTCTCTAGGTTCATGAATGGTGCAGTTTTTGGTTAAGTTCTTTTTACATCTTGAAATAAAGTTATTATTTTCTTTTAAAAAAGTTTTATTTTCACCAGGGCATTTTCTCTTTGGACACCTTTACGATGAATTGAACAATCATTAATCATCAACAATGATGAAGAGAAGCCAATGGCCGATTAAGCATTAGACTGTAAATCTAAAGACAGAGGTTTAAGTCCTCTTTTTACCAAGCCTTGTTGAAATATATCTAAATTCATGACAAATTGCTCTTTTGCTGTCCTCCCTATAGGATTTTACTGTCCTGCCTTCTGGATAGAATTCTACTTATATTTAGAATCTGCAGAATTTTCTTAGTTTTTATAGTGATTATTCTCTATACTTGGTGAAGATAGTGGCAAACTCTAAGGTATAGAGAATAAAACTGCACGTAAATGCTTTTATTTGTGGCAGGCTAGTAGAAATTTAAATTAGAACACTTTCTACAACATGGTATTGGCTTAAGCGATTACCAACCTCAAGATTTTTCTATTGGTTAAGTCCAAAATTCTAAATAAATAGTTTTTTTTTTCAGGTATATTTTAAAGTAAGGTCAATGTTACCCATAAGTAAAAAACTGTAAGATACAAATAAGCCAAGAGAACAAATGATATTTCATTAGTAAAGATTACTGTCCACAATGCAAAATTAGAAACTGGATGAAATGCTTCAAAAATGGTATAGCTATTTATAGCAGGCGCTTTGAGGCAATGAATGAAAGAGATCTGTGTTAACATTCTCTCCAGTTTACCTTTCCCAGTCACTGGATGAGAGCGGGCAAACACATAAAAGATTCAGCCTCTGTGTCTAAGCCTCGCTCCCTTTCCTGTCAGTACCGGTTAGAATGGAATTACTCTTAGGGCCCTGTGGCTCATTTTGGGTATACTAATTGTGTAAATTAGTTTCAAGTGAAAGTGACATTGTTTAATGATTGCATTTTGGCTAAATCGAGACTGCATGCTTGCTTGCTTTTTTTTTTTTTTTTTAAACTGCTCAAGCCTAATGATTAAATTATCATTCTTCTGTGCTGTGCTCGTGAGATGAGAAAACATTTGATTTATTTCCCCTTTCCACAAGATCAATTGATTTGTGTTTTGCTTCTTTCAGGTTCTTTTGTGTTTATGATATACTGCTCCAAACACCCCCGAAGACCTGTCATTAAATGGAAAAACAACCTGTAAATTCAGAGGGAAGCCTACCAGAGGTTATCATTTTGAATACCTACAATCTGTCCCAGGCAACCAGTTGCCTCAGAGAAACAAGATCCAGGTTTTCTTTCTTTCTTTTTCAGTTGTTATCAAATGACTTACCCACAATGACAGCGGTGATAGTGAGCAGCACAAAAGCATTCCGAAATAGGTAACTTTTAACATCTTCCTTTGTGATGTTCTGCACTTTCTTCTTGGCTAACAGTGTGCGCTTTCGTACTCCTTGTTGAAATCTCTCCATCCTGCCCCCCGTCCTGGGCTCTTCTCCGTTGCTTTTAGTCATATTTTACTTATCTCGAGTATGTCTTCTTTGTACTTCAGTGTCTCCAGGTCACCCCCAGAAAGCCAGATCTTTTTGGCATTAGAGAATATAACTATAGCGTGAGAGAAAGAGACAGGAGTTACAGCCTCCAGTGGTGAGAAGTCAGTGCTGCTTCATACTGGGAGTAAGCTGTTGGCAGACTGCACAACTGACTCACTAGGTAGGGATCAGGGATTGGAGGGCAGCAATGCCAGGGTTCAATGCTAGAATGTGGCTCTTACTGGGCCACGTGTGAGAAAAATGAGCGTAAATTCAGAATATATGTGTACAAACTTCTGCTTCATCAAACTTCTGCTTCACCTTAAAAAATGTGTCCTTCCCTTTCCAATGAGAATATAAAAGGCTTCATCAGAAGTGGGTATGACTGAACATCACTGTACCCATCCAACTCTCCAAAACGTATTCAAATGCTTTGCCCAATATATACTCTCGATCAATGTGAAATGGAATTGAATGTAAAGCAAAGCTTAGTCATTACTGATGACATAGGTTTTGTACACGGGGGAGGCATACCCAAGTCAATAAAATGAATTGTGATACTGCTATTTTACAGGTTTATCTTTATAGGATACGTAATTATTTTCTACACTAAGGAAAAAATCTCTCAATTGTTATCAACTAGTAAATCTGGTCACAAAAGGAACACTACCCACAGAACTCTAGAAATACATTTGACTGTTTTACAGGCTAACTTCATTCTTTTTTTCCAAAGAAATACGGAATAAGTCTGGACCACCTATATATGATCTGAAATCATAATTCATTTTCATTGCTATGACAAGCCGAAGATCTAAGCAGCATTTGTCTTTGTGGCAAACTTACAGGGTGCTTCTGAGGAAACTATCCCTGACTTCTAAGTGTTTTAAAATTTAGGATTTCCAGCACCGATGAGGCGATGACTCCTATTTTCATTCCAAACATTACAGTGTGTGGTTTCTAGTTTCTTCAAAGTGCTCTTAGGTTATTTCAACACATCTAAGTAAGTCTCTCCTTGGTGGAAATCAACTACTTTGAAAACATTAAAGGATTCATCTTATCTCCTTAAAAGATTTCTAATCCATAATCTTCCCCTGATCAATCCCAATAAAAACCAGTTGTGCCAATGGAGTGTATCTGGCAATGCTGGCAACCAACGCGTGTCTGAAGAGACAGGAAGGCAAAAGACTCCTCAGAAGCTTTTGGCAAATCCAAGTGTAGGAAAAAAAAAAACAACCATGATTTGACTTAACAGTTTTTGACTTTTAGATAAAATTGCAGGTTGGGGGTCGGTGCCAGTAAGACCTCCTACTTGTTAAAAACTTCACAATTGATTAAAATTTTAGGGAGAAGTGACTGGGAGAAGGAGAGACCAGGTTTTTTTTTTTTTTTTTTTTTTTAAACTAATCTCTGATCCCCTTTCACAGTCATTTTTAAACAGAGGAGGTCAGTCTTGATTTCTATTCCATCTCGCACCACAGTCTGCACCAATCCATCCTGAATGACTCGAGCCCACATTAAGAGGAACCCGGCATTCACAGACACGCTGCTCACATTAAATTACCCACACGGACTTTATCTACCAAAATGGCTAGCTTTTACTCTCGCTACTCCTCTGCTTGGGAAACAGATTCTATTGGCAGAGAAATGAAACGAGAAACCAAACGCAGCAGGAAGACAGAGCGCGACACCTACCTTTTCTGATTTTGTAACGCGTGGAAGATACCCCAGGCAGTGACAAGGTGAACGTCCCAGGAGGTAGAGCCGGAAAGCACACGCGGCGAGCGCGGTGTAAATGTGCTCTGAAATTGCAAGTTACTATCAAGCAACTTAAGAAAAGGGGAGGAGTCTGTGCCGGGGGGAAAGGGGAGTGGGGAAATGAAAACTCCGCAGGGAGGGAGAGGGGGAAACCCGGGGTTTCTGGAATATTGATTAATCTTGGCGCACCAGAAGCATGCTTGCTGGCTTTGTTTCCCCCCTTAGAACACTTTCACGCTTTGTGGGTTCATTTTCATTCGAAATGCAAAACCCGGACTAGGAAGAACTGAAGAATGGAGAGCGCACACTCAGAAAGCTGGAGTCTTGGCTAGAACCGTTCCAAGAAGACTTTTCTATGGTTATATTTAATTATTTCACATTATTACAGGTTTCCTCCCCTTAAGGAAACATGAGAGTGTGCTCTTTTGCCTGGTGGTACAGCTGTTATGAAAGCGTCTCTCTTTTAAGAATTGGGGGGAAAAACTAACATTTCTTGGGAAGACTCAGAAAAGCAATCAAGTATGGAGGGGAAAAACGCTTACAACAATTCTCTAAACTTGCCTAAAGTTATTCAAAACACAAGATGAGACATGCCTTCGTGTTAGCATTTTAAACTCTATTATAACAAATCTAATTGAGCTCAAATTGCCTGCGTGGCAAAGACTAAAAAAGTAAAAAAAAAAAAAACAAAAAAAAAACACAAAGAGAACAGGATCTCTGCTAACCTGTAAAGTGGAAAGCATTTAAGAAGAGTGCAAACCTACACTCTACATCTCTTGATTTCAAGATAAGTTGCTGTACAGATAGATGGCTTAATTTTGAAGGATGCTGAATGTCTCCCGTTCCCTTTCTCCCACCCTATCCTTGAGGAGGGAAATAGATTATGAATAGATTTTTTGAAAATTAAAAATTCTTTTTGAGCAGGACTCAGCTCCAAAATTTAGAACTTGTTTAGCATGAAGAAAATAGTTTCATAGAAACAAAACCCAAACCAAAATTATAATTAGAGCTCTGTATTCTTGTCCCTTAAGTATCATTTTCCAAGCAAAGTCTGCTTAATTCTTGAGTCTGTATCCAACATGAAACTATGTCTTTTCCCCGTCATTAGCAAATCAAGATGCATCTGTCAGCTTCACTGTTTCTCTGTTTCTCCTAAGCCTTTTTGAGGACCTTTCTTTTGGTTGGAAAGCAATGGCACATATGTAAATGCTTTACAATTTTACAAGTAAGCAGCAGTTATAATGAGGTTTGAATTTGGTATCATTTTAAGAGTGTATTAAAAATATTAATTTTGAAAAAATATATATATAATTTTGTTCGTCCCAGCCCTCAGTATCTCTTCCTATTGATTTCTTAGTCATTCAGCATCTGTACCATGTTGGTTAACATTAAATTCTATTTTGTCTTCTGCTCCTTTTTGTTTGAAATCATGTTAAATTTTGCCTTCTCAACTAGATTATAAGTTCTCTGAGGGCAAGAACTGACCTTATACCTGATACATAATAAATATTAAGTAAATATAACTTGTAAGGGGATAACCTAATGCAAGGATAAAAAACAAAATGCTTTCAAACCTCCTGTGTTAAAACAAATCTACCAGTTTTTGTGTAGATTTGGTCTAGAGGTATATAGTAGGTGTTTCTCATACTATGTCTATATTTGAAAGCATTTACTTACTACTCTAGGTTCTCTGTGAACCATGTGACTGATTTGTCCTTATGTCATATGTAGTGACTTGTATTTCAAGGGTCTTAAGAGAAGTTTTTAAACGATTTTAAGTGGAATGTCAAACCCATTGACATTTCCATTTTCTACTTCTCTTTTCTACAGGCAAGACAAAAGACTGGAACAATCACACTTTGGTGGTCATAGACACGAGAAGTTGCTAATATTCCCCCTTTTCCCTTATTTTCTTAATCCCTAAAACTTGGTTAAAGACCATTTCATTAGTTTAGTTTGTCCAGACATTATGGGAGTCTGGGATACCCCTGAAAAGGGAAGTAATTCACCACTGAATGTTTTGTTGGCTGTAATAAAACCTAATGAGAAAATGAGATGCCAAGAGTGTCAGTTCAGAGTTCATCTGAATCACAGGGTTTTAGTGTGCAGGAAATATTGGGAATTCCTTCTTTTAACCACCATTTTCTCTTTTGAAAAGCTATTGCAACAATGCCCAGGGGCAACATGGGTTTACTCAACACATACTTCTGCCTTTTCCCCCTGTGCTATAAATAAGACCCTTAGGCACTGATACATTTTTTTCCTTCATAGAAGTATTCAATAAGTGAGAGACTAAGAAATTATGAACAAGCCTCTGTATGTCATATTTTATTTAAAGCTACTCAGGTAGGGGACCCAGAGCCAGGGAATCATATTAATTTTAGTTCAAGAGTGAAACCCAAGAGTGAAAAAAGAACCACATGTGGTAAATGCTGCTCCTGCTCCTTTTGAAAAAGCTGCCAAGATTTCTCTTTGAACATTCTATTATAAAGTATGTTGTAGGTAAATTCTTTTTTTGAGCAAAAAGTGATCACTAAAACAAGAAATAACCAAATCTAATTTATCCTTAAATGGACATCCCATTAATTAGTTTAAAATATGAGGAATCGTGGTTAACATGCATTTGAAAATTACAACATAGAACAGAACTGGCCAACTTCAGCATTCACGAGTAAAGAATTCTAGAATTTGAGGAAGAAAATGGATAGAAACTTTTTGACCTCTATAGGAGATCTCTCAGTTTTGTTTTTTATTTCATGAGGGAATTTGTCACTCCTTGTTCAAATAGCCTGCATTGTAGTGTCATTATAAGGAGTATAAATTCTTCTACATTTTTGAATCTGTAGAAAGAATATTAAGGCAATGAATGGGCCCTGGTTTTAACCCTGGTGCAAGTACTAAGATAGTAGGAGTAGAAGTACCCCTTGGGAGCAGGCTTTTCATTTTGTGTCAAATTTCTTCAGGCTTCAGTTGGAATATTAAAAGTAAAACAATGAAAAACCTATGGTGAGTTCGGTTTAGTTTGATTATTGACTGACTGGGTTCATTTTGAACCTGTATGAAACCTGAAAAATCCAACTATGGAGGGAAACTATAATAGGCCTTTATTATGTTCATTCATTCATTCAACAAACCTTGAGCAGCTACTGTGCTCCAAATACCAGTCTCTTTCCTCAAGAGCCCACAAACACACATCCACAATTATTTTGCAGTGGGTCACAGGAGCCCCACAGAGATTCATGGGAACTTTGTTCTGAGGACTATTGACTAATGCTGTCCACAGAGACCAAGAGTTTCTGACTCAGCAGGGTGTGTTTGGGCCCAAACACCAAATTAGAGTTCTTGAACTCTGCTCCTCGATAGTAGTGAGCCACAGGATTTAAGCACAGGTGATTTTGATTTTAGGTCAGTACAAGCACTTTAAGTGAATAAAAATTTAGTTAGGAAGCTGAGGAGGCCAAGGGGCATTTAGAAACCGGGGTAGTTCACACTCACATTAAAAAAAAAAAAAAGTTTGGATGAAAATACAATCTTAAGGCCCTTCAAGGAAAATCTGGTTTTAAGTCCAAACCACCTCTACCAGTATGTATTCTCTGAGTTCCTGGACTTACTACTTCCTTTGTTTTATTTGCCAGCATATTCTTTGAGCACATTCTAATGTTTTCACATGATACGGTTTAAGAAGTGGTCTGAGCAAGGGGAGAGGACTGCTGAACCCTAATTGAGAGAGAAGATGGCAAAAGGAGCCCCCTGTATAGATCTGCGAGTGGTGAGGCTGTATCGAACATTTCTTCATACTAAAACTGAAGAGGGTCTGCTTTTAAATGAAGATTTCACAAGTGTTATTGCTATTAATTATGACTTATATTGTGAAATGGCATTCTTCCCAGTTGCTCAACACATGCCAGCACTCCGAAGGACCAGAATCTTGAGTTAGCTGGGAAAGACCATGTAGGTTAATGAGAATTAAGGTCTTCAGCAGAGAGTTAGCAACAACAGCAGTCCACATTTTTAAAGAAATTTTTAGCTTTATGGGCATTTTTGCACGATTATCTAATCTCTTTAACAATGCTTTGAGGTACATTCTATCATTACTGGTCCTGTATATACAGATGTTGATGTGGAATTTTCATAGGAGTTAAGCAATTTGCCTTGGATTACAGTCAGTGAGTGAAATAAAGTTGTTTACTTTTCTCAGGACTTTGGCTTCTCATCTTTTTCTAAAAGAAGTCCCAGGAGTTTTCATTAAAGTTAGAGAGAAAAGAAAGACATTTAAAGGGAGATCTACCATCCATATTTTCTTCTGGAAACTTCATCCTATACTCTGGCCCTCAAATCCCTGACAGGTTTGGTTGTCTCTCCTATGTGCTCTCCAGGCTCCTTGAGCTTATATTTCCACAGCGATTATCACTCTTCAACCCTCTCTTTCTAGACTGTGGACTCTTGGAGAACAGAGTGTGTTTATGACTACAGCACACTCATAACCCATACAGAACATGCTCAGTGGAGAGTTGTTGCCTGAATGAATGGATACAACCCAGTGATGAAGAAGAGGAGAAATTTCACCAGGTCAGTAGATCTCAATTGTAAGACTTGAAAAAAGGACTCCAGTCAACAGTAAACTTGGGGGGGGAAACAGCCAATGGTCTTCTTATTTAATCATTAAATACAAAATAGAGCCAAGTAGGGGTGGCTCTAATAAAATGGGTGTATGTGGGGATAAAAGTCAGCTCCTAGCTCAGTGTCCCCAGCTTCTGCCTCCCCGGTAGGCCTCTGAGGCTTCTCATTAGTTCACCATGATTCTTGAAAACCAGTATGAATGAGGTCCACTGGGGCCTTGTATCCATTAATGCCAGTTTAGACCTTGAATCTCCCGTTTCTGCTTTTGTCACATTTTCAGTCACTAAACTACATGTTTCTCCCTTCTAATTTCGAATATGTTTTGCAAAATGAGCTTAGACTACATTATTTTTCTTCAGTTACTGTACTTATGAAAGCAATTTGTCACACCGATAATGGGCTTGCCTATTTAGTTTGGTCTATGTAGTTAAAGACACAAATTTTTATGTACTTAATGATTAATGGTTTCGCATTAGATTTCCCTGCCACAAATTAAACACAAACATATAAACAGTCACCAAAGGCAGTTTATGGAAGGGCATGGGTTTTATGAAGCACAGTGATGACATGAATCTTTTATAAGTGTTTGCTGGTATAGAATCATAATTAGAGCAATCAAGACAAATACACATCTTTTGTAAGGAAAAAGTAATTATAATTTAAAAGCACACAGCTCAAAGTTGCCATCACAAAAACGACTATTATAGCAACTATTTCACATTTGGACATTTTTTTGGCAGGAGGTCTGGGCATTGTTTATTGTGAGTCAGAAACAGGCACTGAGAAAATATGCAAATTTTTTAAGCAAGAGAAAATGCAGCATTGAGTTGAGAAAACAGGGTGAGTGGTGGAAACTGTCTGGGCCTTGAACACAAATCAACCTTAGTGGCTGAAATAATTTTTGGTCATTGGTTGTATTATAGTAATCTGAGATAGGGTCAGAATAAAGTTATTTTATACTTTAAAACATACACAGCACATGTGCTGTGCTCCTTTGTCAAAGTCCATCTTTTGCTCATGCTTTGTCTATAGACTGAGTCTCCATGGAAGGATGTGGGGAGACAGCCTCTAGGATACTGAGCAATCCCATTTTCATGGCCTGAGCAAGGGAATTGCTGGCAGTTCACCATGGGGTCACACAAGAGGTAAAGTCAAGACTCTTGACTCACCCAGCTGCTGTCCTACACACGAAACAACTGCTGAAATGAAATGAAGTGAGGTGACCAGTTCACTTCTGGCTCAGTTTTAATACTTCAGTGTATTTTACTAGAAATGCATTAGTCCAGTAATACAGTCAACAGTTGCAACTAGGGGAGTGAATGTATTTTGGAGAATGATACACTGAGACTGGGGTTGGGTTTTGTGAGCTTGGGTGTATATTGTGATCCTCCCCTCCAAACAAAAGGTGAGATTAAAAACCACATTGCAAACTTTTTTTTAACCCTTTGTGCAAATAAAATCTCAAACAAACAGCAACATGATTGTTAAGGTCTAAGAATATGTTGGGCTGGGGAGCCCAGAGCCACAATTTTGCCCTTTCTCTGGCTTTCCCTCCCCCTTATTCTTCTCTTGCCCGCACTTATAGTAGCTGTACCTTGAGTGGGTTCCCCCGGGAAAGCTACGGAAACACTGGATCAGCTAATTCATAGTATATACACAAAGGCTGAGAATAACAGTCTCATAACCTTTGAGGAAACAATAGAAAGCATAAAGAACTCCCCAGTGTTTGTGAACCTCAATTAATATATCTTATGGTGATTTGACTTGTTTTTGTAAATTTAAGTAGGGAAGATGTGTGGAGGTGTGTGTTTCTGAACTCAGGCCTGGGTGAAGTACGGGGTGGGGGTGCGTAGTGATGAGACTGATGGGCCTGAGTGTGCAGTTCCATCTTTAGAGGACTTGTGATGGAGCAAAGCCCCAGGCCAGGAGTGAGAAGTAAGGCACAGTCAAATTAATAGTTTGCCCAAAGCTAAGAAAATGGATGACAAAGTCAACATAGGAACCCAGGGCTCATACTTCCCCATTCTGGTTATTTCCAGAAAAACATATCCTACAATACCAACAGTACTATTGGTAACAGCCTAGTAACATTTCATCCACTTATGAGGCAGGTATTTTCAAATCTAATATTATGAAGCAATTTTGTCTAACAGGATCACCAATAGCCGTATGTACCTATTGAACACATGGATGTATCTAGTGCGAATTGAGCTATATGGCAAGTGCAAAATATACTTTGGATTTCAAAAGTTAATCCCTCAAACATAAATGATCTCATTAATATTTATTTATATTGATTAGCATTAGAATAATAATATTTTAGATACTGAATTTAATAAAATGATTTTATTATGCTAAAATCAAATTCATCTGTTCTTGTTTGTGTCCTTTTTGTCACTAGAGGATTTAAATTGCAAGCAGAATATTTTAAATTACATATGTGCTTCATTTGTATTTATGTTGGACAGCACTTTTATAAAGTGATTGCTTTTTATAGAGGAGTCCCTGGAGATGGCCGATTTAACAAAATCCCCCTCCAGCTCAATCACTCCCAATTCATTTCAATAGAGTAATATGTGGTGAGAATATTTTGGTCTCTACACAGAGGCTCACTGCTAATAGTAATAGTAATAATAAAAACAGCCTCCATTTATTAAGTCTTTCCTATGTGTTAGGCACTGTGCCAAGTATCTCATTTACTTGTCACAACAAACTTATTGTTTCCATGTTTTATTATCCCACTTTGCCAATGAAGGAATTGAGGTTCTTAGAGAATTAGCAACCAGGCAAGCGCACAAACTGGTTGAATGGTTAGACCGGGATTCCACACCAGGCCACTTGCATTCAAAATCCAGGCACTGGCAATTGGCAGACAATACAATTCTACTTTGCCAGAACTAACACTTCCAATGAAAACACTGTCTTTAGAATTCTACAAATTCCCATTCTGTTTGAAGATACTTCAGGTAAGGTTGGTAAAATGGTTGCAGTCCTCAAGGGTCTTATAGCATGTTAGGGAACACACAAATAGGCACAGTGAAATATGTGACTAATGTGGAGGTGAAGAGGAATTTCCACCTACTTCTGTGGTTTCTCCTTAGTCTGGTCTAAGTAAACAAATTAACATCAGAATGATTAATTGGAGGGAAGAATAAGTTTAATCATGGTATTTTATGAGGAATCCTCATGGAGGAAATTCTACAGTCAAAGGGCTCAAAATGAGGATATTTTTTCTGAGCTACGGAATGGGGAAGTGACCTGGGCTTTAGGAGAGAGGAGTTGGACTCACACACATGACAAAAGAACCAGGTGGTCTATACTTAGATGTTATCCCCCCGTCTGATTCTCCAATAAAAAGGTTTTTTTCTGCAGGTAGCCCTAAATCTGGGTAATGCTCTTAATTTTAATTCTTCTAGGTAATTAAAGAGTGGTAAAAATTTTTCTTGAGCCTTCAGGGTCTAAACTGACCTTAACTCTAAATAACCCACATACCAAAGGAACAAACAAAACCAACTGAAGCAAACTCTTATGAAATCTGACTGCAGAACTGAGGGTACTATCAATAGAAGGGGATGGAGGGTGAGGAGCAAAGGGGACCCAGTGGAGGTGGTGGAGGATTATTGGTCCTTTCCTGGTAAGATTGGTGTGACTGCATGCAGCTGAGGAGGTGTGAACCGACAGCTTTAAATCATACACCAAGTTGTGAATCAACATTAGCTCAGCAATAACAATTTCATTTAAAAAGCATATAAAAAGAGAATTTGCATGCCAAAGGTATTTGTCTTGGGAAGACCTATTTGGGTCATTTTAGGAAGCCCTATCTGAACATCTTTGGGAAATTAAAAAATAGAATTCTCTATGGAGACAGGAGACAGGTTAATATAGGTTCTGGGGGGGGGGGAAGGAAAGAATTTCATGGAAGAGGTGGACTTTTAGGAGGAATTCTGAAGCTGGGGAAGTTTATTCCACAGTTAGTATTAGGTCGGAGAGTCATTCCAGGTGGAAGAACTAACTTGCACCTGAGCAAAAATGCAGAGTTGTTTGAGGGGACTAACAGGTTGTCCAGATTAGCTTTTTTTTTATGGGGCAAAAGATGAGAGGAAAGATGTAAGATATAGAAAGCATACCATATTTTAGACAAGTGGAAGGGTAGGCAGTAAGAAAGCAGAAAAAATGTTTGTACTTTGCTATTTTGACAGCACAGACAAAGTGTTTCTCAGTTTGGGAAAAAAGCCTTTAGGTATGGCTTTCAAAGTCAAAGGTAGTTTTAAGAATGTTTAAGTCTTTTTCTAGAATCTGACGTAGTAAGTCATAACAACAATGCCTTCAATGGAGAAGGCAGAGCTGAAATCGATAAATCTTTGGTTTGCAGTAATTTCCCATAAACCCCCTAATAGACCTTTCCCTCCTTCCTCTGGCAGCCCTTGTCTTCGCTTAGCTATTTAAGATGACTTGTAAAGCCACATGTGTGAGTTAATCAGTCTAGGTCTCTTGTATACAGGGTGTATATGTGTTATTATTAAACATCTATATGGCTCTTTATCAAGCTGATGCTTGTTTGATTACTTGCCAGTCTAGAAGAACCCACAGGGTTAGGTGGGGTGATCTCCTTTGTACCCCAATACCTGAACTCTAGTATTTCATGTACATAGTGGAGTGTCTGGTTTTACCAATGTCTTATCACAGAGAATTTTATTGCTTCCTATCATTTTCTTTGGTCTTGATAAGATTGCAAACTTTTTTGGAGCTATTGGGGTTTGTAGAAGATCCCTCTTCAGGATTGTCTGAGGTCACTGAGAGCAGGCTGGAGATTTAAAAATACACATTGCATGAACTGAAGTTGCTGCGATTAGAATGAAAAAAGGAGAAAAATGGGAAAAAAAGAGAAAAGAGTAGGCAAAACCACAAATATTCTTTAAATGGATAGTAACAGGTATGGTCAAAGTTGGGATTTTCATTCTTACTGCAAAGTCAGTTTAGATAAGAGGAAGCCTCCTCACCGATCTTTCTCTTAAGTCTGATTAATATCCCAGTTCCTCAGTTTTATCAGCATGTGCTCTACAGGCATTTCTATGTTTATTCTTGCCCCCCCTTCAGTCCAAATAGAGAGATTGATTTGAATATATTTATGAAAATGTTTTCCCTTTAACATTTTTGAAGACCTAGGTCTTCAAAATGTCTTTTCTTCATTAAAAAGTAAAAAATAGGCCTTCCCTGGTGGCGCAGCGGGTTAAAGCACTGCACTGAGAAACTAAAGCCCCCTCTGCATGAGTTCGATTCCCGCCTGCCCCGGAGGCGACCACATGGCTAGGCAGACCTCTCCTGACCCGCCCGCTGCTCCCTTCAGCAGTGTACTTCGTCGATCTGCCTGTTCTGCTCCCCACTCTGTCTCTGGTGAATCCTCTCACCCTCCGCATCTCTGGCCTGTACCCCAGTTCTGTACGAATAAATAAATAAATCTTTTTAAAAAAAAGTAAAAAATATAAAATGTTAGTGTTGCCTTTCTACACTATTTAACATTCCCCAACTTTCTCTCCACATTTAGCAGTTCCTCACTCTTCATGCAACAAATAAATAGTAAAGAAAAAGAAACAAAAGGCCCCAAATGGAGTCCATGTCACTGGGACTTAATAACTGCCCTCATTGCAGGAAAGCATGCAGTTAAAATGGAAATGTGAACCAACTGACCTGGAGTTTCCCGGTTAGCCCTTGTGAGATCACCTGTAGGATAAGATACTACCATTTCCTAATGGCGGGTGACTGCCAAATAGTATTTTTTTACTTTTGCTAATCACTTTGTTCTATCCTCTTTCTAACGATAGAAGCTTCATTTTGTACAATTCTTATAATGACTTCCTACTTCCTAGATGAGGCATTACCCAATCCAGCGATCATTAAATGAAGCCAGTTAGGATAAAGCCAATTAGACCTTTAAAACTAACTTGGTTGACTTTTTGTTATTTAACATTACTCTGTCCTGGGCAGCTTAAGATGTTGTAGATAGAGGGCTGAAGAAAGGAGTGGAGACCTTGGCTGTCTGGATCTTATGGTCCAGTGTGTGGTGGTAGAGAAGGCAGACCATAAGCAAATAAGTAGACATTGCTTCAGGAAAGGACTTTGAATCTCACTCTGAGTGGGTTAGGGAGCCATTGTAGGGATTCACCTAGCCCATAGGAGTGGACAAACTCTGGAGGCACCATGGAGAATCGCTAGTAAGTTTAAGGGACCAGAAATGAGGCTGCGGGAAATGTTCTAGTGACAGGTGATAGTGTTGCAAGCCTCAAAACAAAGAGCCAAAATGAGAAACAAACAAGCATTTACTTAGGATTAAAGTGTTATAATTTGGGGTACACAGTTTCAGGGAGAAACCTAAAATGTGCCTCAAAAAGATTTTATGAAAGAGGACAATGAAGCAAGTGGCTAAAGAAAAAAGGGTTTTTAGTGTTGAGTTGAAACTGTTCTTGGCTATAAGTAAGTGGTTACTGATTTTATCCTTTAGCAAAATTCTACAACCTTTAGTCCTTGATCAGGATTTCTACTCTGCTGCTGGGCTTTCAAACATCCAGTTTGTGAAATAATTGCCCTTTGGCCCAGTCCTAAGTACAGACGAAAATCTGTTTTAGTACTAAGGAAGCACTGATGCTATTTTAAAATGGCTGCATTTAAGACTGCTTTTCACAGTGATTAACCAGAAGGATGCTGAGTTCTATTTGGGGATGTATTTGAAAGAATTGTCAGGATTTGATGATAATTTGGATGAAATAGGTATGAAAGAAAATGCAAAGCAAGATGGAATGTTTTAGGGTTCTGCAAATAGGATTGGGTAAATGGAGTTTAAGTGAAATGGAAACAGGAGCCCAAGGTTCAGGTTAGATGTAGTGAAGGAAGAATTCTGTTTTGCACCCTCAGAATTCCAAGTGGTGAGTTCCAAGGGGCATAACATTCAAGAGAGAGATAAAGCTGGAAGTATACATTTGAGAATTGGAATTCTGCACATGGAGCATAAGTGTTCTGCGTGAATGTTCGAAAATATCATGTGAGGGGATATGAAGACAGAAGAGAAGATCCATATATTTTTTAAAGATTTATTTATTTATGATATAAGAGCTGGGGTGCGGTGCAGAGGTGTGGAGTTGGGGGGTTGAGAGGCTTTACCAGAGACAGAGTAGGGAGCAGAACAGGCAGATTGAAATACACTGCTGAGGGAATAGTGGGCAAGACAGGAGAGGTCTGCTGCGCCATGTGGGTCACCTCCCTGGCCGGGGATCGAACTGTGCTGCAGCCGCTGTGGAGAGCTTCAAAGTGCTGCAGCTAAATGTGCTGCACCATCAGAGAGGCCCCAAAAGATCCATATTGAAATGAAGTCAAATAACTAAAAAATAATAGAGTTATTATGATTAATATTATGTATGCTAGTATACCAAACACTGTTATAATGCTGGAATAATAGCTAATTGAATCTATTATTCTGCCTTGCCTTGTTAACCAAATTTTTGTAAACATTCATTAGCCCAGAAAAGGATGAGGTTTCTGGCATGAGGTACTAGAAGAATATAATTGTAATTTACTGACTTGGGGATAGACTTGTGTGAGGTCTTGTCAGGGTAGGGACTCAAAACTTGAAATAATCAGGGAGCAATGTCGAATAGGTTGTTAGATGTATGAGAAGGAATTCAAGGAAGAGGTCTAGTTTGAGATTAGACCTGGTGTTATCAAGTCTTGGTGATAATGTTTAAAGTAGAGTTTAATATTAAAGTCTGGATGTCATCTTCACAGCACATGAGGGTAGCTACAGGATGGATAATCATGGATAGATAACCAAGCACTGACTTTGGAAGTTCTCCAGTGTTGAGATGGAGACGATATGGAAGAACTGAAAGGGATACAGTTGAGGTAAGGCAGGAAAGCACAAAAGTGTCATGTAATGGGCCAAATTTCCTTAGACTCTACAAGTACTTAATACATAAAATAATCACAGTCTCTTTCTAAACATAAGCATAAAATATCACAGGTTTGAGCTACATGGTTTCCTGTGTTCAGTTCTAAATTTAGGACTGGATTATAAATACATGCCTGCAAAGAAAATAATATGTCATCCAAATAGTTTTGGTATTGTTTTCCCAAAGGAATATTTGGGAATTATGCTTCCAGCTATACGTAGCCTGTAACTCAGAGCTGCATCCTGACCAGAGATTTGGCTGGCTGTGCTATGGGAAGCTGCGAATGTCAGGGCCTGGCTCCTCACACCCTCCTGCCATGCTGATATGCTCTTTGGAGTCTCTGGTCCTTGAATTTGAAGGGTTGAGAGTAGGGTTCTCAACAGTCAACTCCAGGGAGTTGAATGTCAAGTCAGTTGGATGGAGTCTTTACGCAATGCGGGGAACCATAGCACTTGATTGAACTTTTGCAGTTTACATTTTCATTTCTTTGTCTTTTGAGTTGTGTGAAGATCTTGCCTTGGAATTCTGAACTTGGGGGTGGAGGAGCCCTCTGTAGAGTCTTCTGTGGATAGAAATCAGGAATCTGTGAACTTCAATGGGAAAAATATTACAACTTAATTTTCATTAGCGTTTTATTAAAATTTAGTAGGTCCTTCAATTAAGAATGCCAATAGTGAGGCTAGGCCTCCCTAAGATGCTCAGATGGGCCTGCCCAAGGTGTATCACTTTGGTATGTGTGTTATTTCCAACTAAGATAGATAAGGTCCTGTGGGCGCAGAAGAAAATTTTATTATATCCTCTGTTACCTAGAATGGAAATTAGGGATATTACCCTAAATTAAGATTTTTACTCCTAACCTGGATATAAATACCTTCATCTTACCCCTTTACTTTAGTATGTGAGTGAATTTGTACTTTTCTTACTAATTTGTTTGCTGTTATTTTGATTACTTGATCAACCCAAGCTGAATCACATTCCCTCTTCACCCCTAAAGCAACAAGCCTTATCAGTATTAGCAGAACCTGGACTTTGTCACCAGCAGAAATCTTACATATCATCATATTGCCTTACAGTTTCTTCAGCTCAAATGTCATGTACGTATCTCACTTCAAGGCTGCAATAGTTATTAGACCTGATGCCTTATCTTTTTAATTGTCTTAGAAGAGGAGCACATACATGTAACTGCATTTCAATATAATTAATTCTTTTATATCTTTTGCATTGGAGTTTATGCATTTATGTTTTTGTTTTATTCTGAAATGGAACTTCACTAGAAGCACAATGGTGTAGAAAGGTAAAGAAACTTACTGTTTCTGAACTTGCATTTTTTTTCTACATACTTCCTGCTTCTTGGTACAACACCAATCTTAAAATCAAGATAGCCTGGCTGAAATCTTGATGATTTGGTTAGTGCCATTCTATTTGCTCATGGGCTCTTTTATTGTCTAAGATTTTTAGAATTTAGGTAGTGAGGTCTGCTATTGCTACTTTTTTCCCTCTGCAACTTCCAGCTTTGAGTATTTCTTGGAAAGACTTGCCCAGTCAAAAGTTATAAAAATACTCTACTCTCTAATGATTTCCTTCGTATTGTTTTGTTTTTTCATCTAGCTCTTTAATTGGAATTTTGTTCTAATGTCTGCTGTGATATAAGGATATAAATTTTTAATTTGTTTTCCTAAAACGAGAGCTAAATATTCTCACATTTATTGACTAGTCAATCTTTTCCTCACCATTTCTGTATTTGCCTATAAATACACATGTATACAGTAGCAGCTTTACTGAGTCATAGTTGACATACAATCACTTCTAAACAATATACAATTCGGTAAGTTTTGACATATATGTCTACCAATAAAACCATCATCACAATCAAGGTAGTGAACACTTTCTATTTTTAAATTACTAGTTAAATAAAAACGATTAATAAGATATTAAATTTAACATCTTAAATTTTATTTACCTTTTGAATAGCTACCTACAGTCACATGTTTAAAATTCAAAGACACAAAAGGTTTTGCTGTATTAAGTTTCATATTCATATCCTATCCCAGCCTTAATTGTTCATTTCCCCCTCTAGAAACCCTCAATGCCATTATCTCCGTTTGTATCTTTACGTATTTACTTATACATTTATTGATTATCGTATATCCATTATGTCTTAGTAAAACTACTAAAAATATGGTAAATGAGGAAAAGGTTGTTTAGTCAAAACAAAACAAAACAAAACAAAACAAAAAAACACAAACGTTCATGCCCCTGAAAGCAAACACCCCTTCGCTTTCAGGGAAAGACCTGCGGGAAGACTTATTTGTCGTCGCGATACTTTTACTGCTTTTTGACTTAGCCGGAAAGCAAAGCCGTGCGCGCGTTGCAGCTGCATAAAAGGGCACTGACTGCCACAGGAGTCGGACTTTGTGGTGGAGCTTGTAGACTCAGGGCAGATTTGTAGGGTGTTTTCAGTGCTTACGGAGAACTGTGTACAAGAAAAATGAGTGAGGCTAAGACGTGGAGCCGACTTCCGGTTCGAGCTTTCTACGTCAGATACTTCACCTTGGCCTTCAGGGACCTGCGTGTCCGATGGCGTCACATGAGCGTCTTCCTCTCTGCCCTGTAACCCCTGCCTCCAGTTCCTCCCACCACCCAGCCTTCCAGGACTCCCCCTAGCACACCGACACCCCGTCTCTCAGCCTTCCAGTGCGTTGGCCTTGTCCCCAGTTCTGGTAAGTGAAACCGAACTGTGACCACGATTTCTGCTCTATGCAATTCCTGCGCTACAAAGGCTGTGTATTTATCACATCATTCTTGTGTGTGCCATATGCCAATGTTAATCTAGGTTTCATAAGCGATTTAGTATGGCTTGATAGATATTTGGGGGATTCTGGGGAGGTTCCAAATATTTTTCCATATAAATAATATATTTAATTATTTCTTTAATGTATGCCATTTGGCTTCTGAATGGAACATGCTCTACTTTGATATCGCAGGGGAAACCTGTACTTGGCACACATTTACACATACACGCACACAGTAACACACAGTACCCATACTTTTGTATGTACCTGCTCTTTTCTTACTAATGTACCTTAGACCTCATTTCATAGCTGTAGCTAAAAACATAGATTGAGGCAGCAGCTCTCTTGCTCACCTGTGACTAAGCAGGTGTTTCCCTCTTGGTGGCGGATCCAGCTTAGTGTCCTGGGAGATGGGTGGGTCCATGGAATTCCAGGGCAGGGCTATTATTCCCAGACATATGTTCTGAAACAAAATAACCTTAATTTTTTAAAAAATAGATTTATTTGGCCCTCCCTGGTGGCATAGCAGGTTAAAGCACAGCACTAAGAAGCTTAAGCCACTTCCACATGAATTCGATTCCCTGTCCCGGAGGTGACCACATGGCGTGGCAGACCTCTCCTGACCCACCACTGCTCCCCTCAGCAGTGTACTTCCTTGATCTGCCTGTTCTGCTCCCCACTCTGTCTCTGGTGAAGCCTCTCGCCACCCCTGAGCCTCTGGCCTGTACCCCAGTTCTGTATAAACAAATAAATCTTTAAAAAAATAGATTTATTTATTCATGCTTACAGAACTGGGATACAGGTCAGAGGTGCCCCAGAGGTGGTGGGGGAGGGGGTTGGTGAGAAGATTCACTAGAGACAGAGTGGGGAGCAGAACAGGCAGATCTACTGAAATACACTGCTGAGGGGAGCAGCAGGCGGGTCAGGACATGTCTGCTGTGCCATGTGGGTCAGCTCCCTGGCCAGGAATCAAACTCATGCTGCAATGGCTTTGGAGAACTTCATAATGTTGTGCTTTAACCCATTGCACCACCAGGGAAAGCCAATAATCCTTATTTTTAATTTATATATCAATATATATTAATGTGGTAGGTACCTACAGGAAGAGAAACCTAGTCATAAATGAAAGGGCAGAATGAATTTATTTTTTAATGTATTAACAATCAAAAGAAATTCAGCTTTATTACATAACCTCCCAAGAATGGATGCAAGTCATGATCACAACAAGCTTTTATGACCCTCTGTGTGTGTGTGGCTTTTTTATTTTTAATTTAAAAACCATTCTCTAGTCTATCTTAGTGCTACTGAGTTCGAGCACACTTCACTGAAGAGCTTGTTAATGTTCATTACGGCATCTGGGTTGTATTTTGGGAGGTCTGTGGAATTTAATTAGAAAAAAGTTGGCTCTAATTTCTCCTTTTTGTCCCCCCACTTGAAAAAATAAAGCCTGGTTGTTTGAAGACCCTTTACAAAAATCAGTCTTTAGCTGCCCCTTGATTTGTGCTTATTGCTAAGAGTTTTCCCAGGGGAGGACTGAAGGCACCACTAGAACAGTCCAGGCTTTTCTCCTATTACTTGTCTATCGAAGGGCTCCAGATAAGAGCCCTGAAGAAGGGAACACATTCAGCCTTCACAGCAGGATGGCGGTACTTTATAATAACCTCTCCCACAGCCCTGAGCCCTCAGCACTATTCATTTCGTACTAGGACCCTTAATACAGCACAAAGGAAGACTTTAAAAATCTCTGGACCCCACATCCCTGCTGAGTGCCCAGAATGCAGGATACTGCACAGCAGTCTTCAAAAAGCCCCCTAATTTTGTTTCTGTCTCTGATTTCTGGGCCAGAGTCTTCTGCCTGAACGAGGGGAAGAACAGCTGTGTAAATAAATACAGATGACTGCTGCAGGCTGAATGCTGTCCCAACTGCCTGCTTTCTTGCATAGGTCCTCGTTGGTTGTGTGTAGGATGGGTAAAGATACCAACCAAAAGTACTGTGATATATGGAATTCTTTGGGGGGGGAAGGGTATTAAGCACCCAGGAGATTTTTCTGTGTCAAATAGGGATGCAGAGCTGCCTCAGCAGGCAGTTGCCTGTGTTATGGTAGTCAGGAACTCCAAAAACTCCATTTAACTAAAACCAATTACTTACGCAGCAAACATCTATTGAAAATATACTACATATAAAGCATTTTTTCTAAGTGTATTTTGGGGACACTTGGCAAACCTGAACGAGACCTTCCTATGCTTTTAAGACTGTGGATCAGAGCACTATAGTCTGAGGGCAGCAGAAAGAACAGAATGGTTGACCAAGTTTTATGGCTTAAATATAGCAGGAACAATTTTAAATTGTCTCTTTCCTGACCATTCCCCAAGCCCTAGGTTATTCTGGGGGAAACTGGGCAGAGCTGACCCAGAGAAGGAAATGGGTAAGGGGTGCTTGTGTCCATCCCTGCTTTTTCCAGAACACTCTGCAATAATGGGAAGTGCTCAGCAAAGGGCTGGAAGGTTCCTGAATTAAGAGTTCTTACATCCAAGGCAGTTAGTACTATGGTATGCAAGCAGTTAACCTCTGCTCCCCGTCCTAAGTTGGGAGAGTTCTTTCACAAGTAGGACCTGAGCTGGGTGTTGGAGAAGTGGGTATGGGGAGCAGGCTGCAGGATGACGCAGACTCCTTTCCCTGTGTGCTTTTTCTGAAGTGTACCCCTGCACCTTTCTTTCATATTCTGGTAATTTGGCTGTCATTTCCCTAAAGCAAAACTTTTTTAAAGATTTATTTTATTTAGGTATGCACACAAAAGCTGGAGTGAGGGTCAGAGGTATGTGTGTGGGATGTGTGTGTGTGAGAATATTCACTAGAGGCAGTGGAACAGAACAGACAGATGTACTAAAATCCACTGCTGAGGGGAGCAGCAGGTGAGACCGGATAGGTCTGCTGCACCATGTGGGTCACCTCCAGGACTGGGGTCAAACTCGTGCCTCAGTCCCTTGTGGTAGTTTCGTAGTGCTGAGACCTAACACCTAGTGCCAACAGGTAGGCCCTAATGGAAAACCTTTACAAAATCTTCTGTTATGTCTTTAAATAAATAAGTAAAACAAATAAGAGGAACACTTGAAAACTATTGACCATCCTTAAAAAAACAAAAGCTACACATGCTTCTACTATGGACAACTGGCTTACATGCTATTTCCTTTCAAACAGGTCAATAGTTGGTATAATATGAAAAAAGTTGTGCGCTCATTTTTAAAAACCCAACATTATAGTAACATTTTCCATATAATTTCTAGCTCTGCTTTTATTTGTATTAACTTGGGCGAAACGCTTGACTCCTCTGAACCTCAGTAACCACATCTGTAAAACAGAGATAACAGCAAAACTTCCTTCACAAGATTGCTGTCAGGAATTAAGACAATACATGTAAAACTCTTAGTTTCTGGCACATAGTAAGAGCTCACCAAGTATTAGCTATTATTAGCATTTTCATGCCATTTTTGAATTAATTATATTACTGAAGTCTGATTTCTCAAGACTATATAATAAGTCATCGTCTAACTGTATTATGATTGATTTAAATGTTGCCCTATTTTGGGTATTTATATTGGGTAGAATTTTTGCTATTACAATAATTTTTTGATGAAAGGGCCTTGAATGTAAAACCTTGTCCACCTTGACATGAAGGAAAATTTCTGGAAGTAGGAAGAGTTGTTGGGGAAAAGGAAGAAAACATTAGTGGAGGTGGGGTTTTCTTGGACCATCTCAACCTACACGCTTCCTAATTGCTAGTGACCACTTCAGACAGAAGACTTCTGAGAAAGGCTAGCAGCTTGGGGGTAGCTTCTAGAGGAGTCTGAGCTGAATGAGGAGAAAGAATTCTTTGGGAGACTTCTAAGTCTTCCCTCCCTTTTGTTTCAAAGGGTTGGGACTCATTGACCTAGGCAGACTTCAGGTCTAGTTCCATCTCATTGGCTAACTGTTGCTTTGGGCCCATTTTCCCTGGGCTGTCCTTTAGTAAAATGACAAAACAGGTTTCATTTCCAGAGCAACTTTAAGTGCTAGCACTCAGCAGATCTAGACTCTGACAACCTCATAGTCAATATCACTTTCCTGTTTCAAGTGAAGACCATAACTCATGCAATCTAAATGCAATCATTCATCCCTTCATTTACCCTGCACCTATAACTCATTCTGTCAGAGAGATGAATTTATGAATCCTCTTCTTAATCATTAGAGAAGTAGGACAAGAATAAAATTACATTGCACATTGAGATAAGTGATATAATAAAGGCTATTACTAAATCCCATGGAAGGATGGAAGAAAGAGACATCTGTTATGTTTTTAATGGTGTTGATTGGGTGAGTAGGTCAGGTTGGGAGCAGATTCAGCTGGGGAAAAAAGGTGGGTTGTTCCCAGTTTCCTTTATAGATGAGCCTGATTACCCGCTCTGCATGAGACCCTTATCTGTATTTAGATTGTCGCCATAAAGCCGAGAATGTCCAGGATGGACCCACTCTCCCAAGAGTGATGGAGAATGGTGTTTAGGAAAGTACTAGAGACATTGGGTGAGAGTGATTTACACAGTATGTTGTTGGAGAGTTGGGAAGGAAGTGCTTGTGTGCCTGCAAACTCTGAGAAAGTGTTCTTTTGGACATGGTAGAAGAAAGCTTGGATTTGGATTTGGAATAAGAATAAGAATAAGTTCAGCTCAAGGGTCTAAGATGAGTTGCCAGATCTCTGGGAGCATCAGTAAACAGTTCCAGGAACACATACCTAGATATAAAATGTGTAGGGCTGGCATATACGTCAAACATTTTTTAGAATCTCAGTTTACGTATTCTAAAGGTATGAATAGAATTTCTGCCTAAGGGAGTATTGATGAAGTGATGTGTATGTGGTCATTTGGCAAATATCTGGGCATTGTTGTCGTTCTGGAAAAAGGAGAATCTGAGCTGTGACCTTAAAGACCTGGCTTTTCCAGCAAGCTTTTAAGGAAGCTTCTGCCACTCACCAGGGAGCTGTGCCTTGTTGGCAGAAGGCCACTGTCCACTAGCAGTTCCTGGAACAGGGCCTACTGCTGAGGTGGTGGTGGAGAAAGCACTCAGGGGAAAGGGAAATAGAGCAAAGGGGAAGGAGGACAGGGTAGTTGACTAGTCACAGCCCAGCCTGGCCTGAGTGCCAACCCACAAGGGGTGCTCAGGCAGTAAGGTCAGGGGGCGCGGGGCGGGGTGGCTGCCCACTGAGAAATGGCCACTTAACATCTTGAAAAATGGGGCAAGGTATGGACTTGCTCTTCTGTCTTTGATCCTCCCTGTTATATTCCAAAGGGAAAAGCTGTGATGAAAGGGATTAAGAAAAAAAGTAGGGCAAGGGAAAGATAAACCAAGTAAGACTTGCCAGGATGCTAGTGGCTTAGACAGCTGGCTGAGTTTTTGGCCTGTGTGGTGTGGGAGAAATGCCCCAAGAAGCGCTGTGTTCATCTCTCTGACAGAAAACCCCAAGATCCTAAATGACCTTCTGACAACTGCTCCTGACCCCTGAGGAAGAGGGGGATGGAGAGGAGAATATTCATTTTGATAAAGGATTGAACACGCAGTAGAAGAAAGAGAGGGAACTGTAGGGCACCCTAGGGTACCTGCACACAGCCAGGAGGGGAATTCATAAAGGAATGTTAGCTTACGTATGAATGTCTGCTGGTGGGGAGCAGCTACTGAAATAGCTGGCTTTTTTGAATGGAATAGCATTTGCAGCCTCTGGAATGTGTTATCTTGGAAAATATTTGTTCTACATGCTGCCCAGTGCAGAGATAGATTTCTGTCTGTGCTCTCTCTGGAATTGTTCAGGTGCCTGGTTAGATCAGTGGGCCAGACCCAGAGAGTCTTGTGCAAGCAGAGGGGCAGCATGTCTCGAAGCTCAATATATACACTCTGTCAGTACTTGCTGTGTCATGCAGTCCTGCCACTTGGACAAGTAATTCCCCGTCCTAAGACTCAGTTTCCACATTTGGAAAATGGAGTAATCACATCCATTGTAGGCTTATTGTGGGATTAATTAAGTTTGACCAAGTCTCCATTGTAGGCTTGTTATGAGATTAAATATGTTTGTACAGGTGCCTGAGTGCTGCCTGACTCATGGTAAGAACTATGAAGTTTTAGCTTTTATTAGAAGGTGTACAATAAATGTTAACTGTCAGAAAAATCACCAACATTAAATACTTTCTGAACACCCATGAATTTGTTGATGGTAGGCTGTATGTTTATTTATGGTGCTGACTTGAAAATGTTTTATGCCCAGGATCTTACTTGCTGGAGCAGATACACTGATTTAGAGATCTACAAAGAATTAAAGAATAAAGTGTAAGTAAGACAAAAAATATAGAGCTGATCATTAGAAGTGAACCAAAATTTATGTTGACTACCTTAACAAAGGAATCTCGTTTCTTACTGGTGGGATTTTAAAATTGGTTGATAGGTCAATTTCTAGCTATTACATAGTTAATATGCCTAGAAAGAAATTCTTATTGATATATGCCAGGTACCATTCTTGTGACTATTTTGTGAATTTCTAGCTATTACATAGTTAATATGCCTAAGAAGAAATTCTTTATTGATATATGCCAGGTATCAGTATTTTATATATTATTTTAATTATTATAATAAATTAAATAGTTGTATGTTATATGGCATAGTTATAGAAATATTTTATTTGTACAATAGTATATTGAGATATATATATATATATCTTTAGTTATCTCAAGGATCCTGGCACAAAATATTTCTCATTTTCCATTTTACAAATGAAAAAACTGAGACTTAGGTTGAAATTGCCCAAGTCCACACTGTTATTAAAGGGGAGAGCTGGTATTTAAGATTAAACTGTTTGAATTCAAGCCTATTTTCTTAATGTCAAAAAATCCAAGCCTGAATTTAGAAGATCAGAAAGATTTCAAAAGAAGTAGAGCTGGCATTGAAACGGAAGATTAGATCAAGTGGGGATTGGTGGAAAATTCTCAGTGTATCGTCATAGAACTAGTTATTTGAGTTTGAATGGGAAAACTATGATTTATTAACACTTCTTGTGAAACACTGAGGTTTACTTTTTTTTTTAGATTTAAGTTTATTATGAGTCAGGAAATATGTAACCTGGCTGCCTATAAAAGCTAATTGACGAAATTGCACCAATACACGATCTGTCTACAGATACAGCCACAAAGGGATAGGACAGGAATTGGCAACTGGAACACTAAGAGAGCGAGTGTTCTTGGCAGGAAAGGTCTAGAATACACAGGTTCTAACAATTGGAACTTGTTGAAGGAATCATAATGTTGTTTTTTTTTCTCCCTAGATTGCAGTAATAAATATAATAATATTTCATTCTGATACTATATCCCCCTTGACCCAGGCATATTTCTATGTGGTAACTCTTTTATGCCTTACAACTTCATGAATAGATCTAATATTCCCATTTTGTAGATGAGTAATACTTGGTAGGCAGCATATAACTCTCCACATCAGCCCTAGCTTTTAGCTACTGCTGTGGTCACTTGTAAGATGCATGAACAGATTTTTTTCTTTAACATCTGACTCAATCTGAAAGAAGATTAATAATAACTCATGTCTCCTTTCCCCAGATGCTTTTAGCTACAGTGTAATAGCCCCTATTTTTAAAGAACTATATCCAGGATTTTAGTTGTTAAAAGGAAATATGGGCCCTCCCTGCTGGCGCAACGGGTTAGGATGCAGCACCGCAAGCTAGCACAGTGGCTTCAGTGCGAGTTCGATCCCCGGCCTTGGAGGTGACCCACATGGTATGGCAGACCTCTCCTGACCTGTCCGCTGCTCCCCTCAGCAGTGTACTTAGTTGGTCTGGCTGGTCTGCTCCCCACTCTGTCTCTGGTGAAGTCTCTCACCACCCCTGCGCCTCTGGCTTGTATCCCAGTTCTGTATGCATAAATACATCTTAAAGGGAAAAAAATGGAAATATGCCCACACTTAAGATAACTACTTCTGAGGTTTGATAAGTTACTGTCTCTGCCAGCCACTCGGTCTAAGAGCCACGTGTACCCTGCTGCATGAATCATGTTTGGATGGGTCATGAAACCATGAGATTGTCTGTCTGTCAGTGGGAAAGATAGGAAACTATAGGTTAAGTGTATGTAAAACAGATCTTAGATATACAGACTGAACAGTGGACAGAGGCAGATATAGAGAGAAAATCGAATGAACTCACTTGTTACTTGGTAACTCTTAACATATGCACTAAGTACTTTCAATTAAAAATTAAAATTTTTTTTAAAAAGATCAAAATTAAACAGCAACCCAGCAATCACAATAAAATGAAACAAACCTGAAATGAGGTTGAAAATAAGATCCTGGATGATTATTTCTCAAGACAGTTGATGAAGAACATAAAACTTCAACAAAATATATGTTAACACCAGGGGTTTTACTGCTATCACTAAACATCTAAAAAGCAGAGACATACATCTGCTGAAGAAGCAACAGTACCTACTTCAAAGTTAGATTTTAAAAGGACTGTGCCCAAAGAAAACAGTTTAGCATGTGCAGCTGTGGAAATGTATGTTTACACATCATTCTTTGAAGTGTGACTTTTCATTTAGATCAAAAAGACTGTACTTCTAAATTAATTTCAGTCATTTTCAATTTCAAGATTTCTTTTGTATTCCCAAAGCAATGTTAAAATTGCTGACTTCATTAGTAACAGAAGAATTTTGCCAACAGTTAAATGATTACATTTTTATGTTGGGACCATCAGATACTTTAAATAGGAAGTCAGTCAAGTTAATAAATACAATTAATGATTTGATTCTTTTTCCATTTGACAAACCATGAAATCAAAGTACAGCTTTTAGAAGTACATCTGTTGAAGAGAAAACATCTGATATCACTGTGAATACTGCAATAAACTCAATTAAAAAATACGACATTGGAGATAAAATTATATGTTTCTGGGTGATATTATGATTATAAATTTTGGCAGAGCTCAGCACCATGGCAAAAACCATGTTCTATCATCATGGTATACCTAGTGGGCAGAAATTTGCTTGGAGTTGATTTTGGTGCACACACAACTTCTAAGTGTCTCCAAACAAATGTAAACATGTTACTAATTGAAATATAAGCTGCTTACAGTTAAATTAGCATGTATTTTTATTTGTACACAAAGTACCTGTGTTACAATTTTTGTGTGTAAGTCTATGAAGCTGATGTTATAAACAAAAACTTCCTTGTGGCTGGGTGTACTTTCTGTTTACGCTTCATTAATTAAGTCTTATAACTATTTCAACTTTTTATAGCATTGCTTGGAAAATCAACTTAAATTTCAGGTTGTTCAAAACAGAGCTTCCAAATGGGATGGGACTGATATTTACTCACACAAATGCAAGAGTTAAACAAATTAATGATAACTCAACTGATAGAATAGGTCAACATAGGGAAAATGTCTTTCGTTGATTTTATTTTTAATTTAATAAGTTTATTTTCTATGCTAGAATTGATTGAAATTGAGAAGACCTATACTTTTGTTAATCATCATGATTTAAATATTTAGAAGTATCGGCCCTCCCTGGTGGCGCAGCCGGTTAAAGCACAGCACTAAGAGGCTTAAGCCACTTCCGCATGAGTTTGATCCCCGCCATCCCCGCCTGCCCCAGAGGTGACCACATGGTGCGGCAGACCTCTCCTGACCCGCCCGCTGCTCCCCTCAGCAGTTACTTCGTCAGTCGGCCTGTTCTGCTCCCCACTCTGTCTCTGGTGAAGCCTCTTGCCTCCCCTGAACCTCTGGCCTGTACCCCAGTTCTATATGAATAAATAAGTCTTTAAAAAAATGTGTAAATATTTAGAAGTATCATTTATAAAGGATACCCCCCCCTTTTTTTTTTAAGATTTATTTATTTATGCTTACAGAACTGGGGTACAGGTCTGAGGTGTGGTGGGTGAGAGGCTTCACCAGAGACAGAGTGGGGAGCAGAACAGGCAGATGTACTGAAATACACTGTTGAGGGGAGCAGCAGATGGGTCAGGAGAGGTCTACCATGCCATGTGGGCCAGCTCCCTGGCTGGGAATCGAACTCGTGCAGCTGTGGCTTCTGAGAACTTCAAAATGTTGTGCTTTAACCTGTTGCACCACCACCACCAGGGAGAGCCTAATAAGGATGCCTTTTAGTCTTAAAAAATATATGATATGTGGAAGAAAATAATTTGAGGTTATAAAGAAAAGTATCTGAAAAAAGTTTTGGATTGAAATATTTGCAGTTTCAACTTAAATGTTAAAATTTGAGATTAGTGTTTATTTAATAGACTCTCTCACCTACCGTCCAGTACTTGTAAAGAGAGACATTCCGTAGATAAGAATATTATGGTCAAATGAGGGGGATCAATTGAAGCTGTCATGAATTCCAGACTTTTAACTCATAAACATCAGCTGTGAAGAATACTGTAGGCTATTTTTGGAAGATAAAAATAATAATTCTATTTTAAAAATATTCTTCAGAAAAATACCAAATACATATTAAAGAAGGTACAGTTAAGAAACAGAGTAAATACATGAGTATGTATCAAGGATAATTACCAATATTTCACTTTTATTATTTTTAGTGTTCAGATTATATAAAAATTTAAATAACATTTGTTCTAATATACTCAGCTAAATTACTTTAATGCTTTAAAAAGAATCTTAGTTTTGAAAATGATTCTTAATAAATTACAAATGCTCCTGTAAAATAGCAGTAATTGGCTAGTCGCTGAATAAATATTTCAAATTATTACATAATTTGTCTCAAGTTATTATTTTAATGCAAGTTCAAACCTACAGAAAAGTTGGTTTAAGGAGCTCCAGTATTTCTACATCATTCACCAGCTTCCTTTTGCTCTACTTACTTAAGCATTTGCCTTCCCCTTTTCTCTTTTACTCTCAGTGTGAAATGATTTGTATGTAAGCTCATTTTTATGAATGATTTCAATATAACTTCATGACTTACATTCTTTTTTGCTACATCATTTCATGTGGGTTTTCTGAAAAACATTTACATTTTGAAAACTAAATATTACTGTATGCTGTTACCTAATCTGTAATGGTTCATACTCAAATTTTATGCCTTATCTCAATAATGTCTCTTATAGACATATTTTCCCAGTCCAGGACCCAGTCTCATTGTTACACATGGCAGTGGTTGTTAGATCTCTCTTACTTGAAATAGTTCTGCTGTTTCTCTTAGTCTTAACCTTGACATTTTTAAAGAGAACAAGACAGTCATATTGTCTTGTTCAATATGAGAATGATTAGTTTTAGGTCATGCATTTTTGGCAGGAATAAAGTGATATGTCCTTCTTAGTTCATCCCATCTGTAGGCTCATCATGTCAATTTGTCCTGATATACTCTAATATCACTTAGATTATAGGGGTAAAGTGGGGCCCACCTGATCCCTCCCCTGTAAGACAGATATTTTGGGAGACAGCAAGTTCTTAGAAATCATGTAAATAAAATTTTCACCCACTATATCAGTTGATTTGACCAAAGGAACTCCTTCAAACTGGTTTCTTATTCTGCTGTGTTCTCTTATTTTTACAGCATTTCCTTAATTTTCAACACTAGTTAATACAGGATATCTTGTGCTCTTTCTGCTCCAGTCCTGAAATCAGCCTTTTGTCTAAGTAATCCTGGGTTTTTAGTAAAGAATGATATTTCTAACCCAAGACCTCAGAACTATGTATTGTTTCATCCATGTTATGCTTATAGGCCTTCTCGGTGGTAGTGTTGATGTACTCTCATACACCCATGCACACCCCAAAATGCACGTATATGAGTAACCCCCCTCACCTCTCACTCTCTCTCTCTCTATATATATATATAATATAAATATATATAAGTGTGTGTATGTGTATATATATATGTAATCATGAATTTTATGCCAATAGTTTGAATTCAGTCCCATAACACAGGACACATTCTAGTCTTTTCTTGTTCTATCTCTGGGACTACTTTTTCCAGATAACTAATCTGGTTCTCATCCCCCATATAATTTCTCTTTTACCATTACCTAGAATATACGGAAAGTAGCTCAGAATTGCTCAGCCATACTATTGTGGAAAGCAAGCTTACTAACTAGTGTTTAATATATGTCTACATTTTTGTTAGGAATTACATACCATGAAGTATAGAGTCTTCAGTATCCCATGTGTTAGGATTTGGCAGTGTGACACCTGTGTAAAATACCCTTATGTAGATCAAGAGAATGTGTGTCACCGTGGCGAGTTACTTCTTATCCCTTCCCAGCCATTAGTCCTTTTCTCCAAAGTTTTTATTTTTTCTGATTACTTAAAAAAATCAACTTAATGGGGCCCTCCCTGGTGGTGCAGCGGGTTAAAGCACAGCACAAAGAAGCTTAAGCCACTTCCGCATGAGTTCGATCCCCGCCTGCCCCGGAGGTGACCACATGGCGTGGCAGACCTCTCCTGGCCCGCCCGCTGCTCCCCTCAGCAGCGTACTTCGTCGATCTGCCTGTTCTGCTCCCCGCTCTGTCTCTCACCCTCCGCATCTCTGGCCTGTACCCCAGTTCTATATGAATAAATAAATAAATCTTTTTTAAAAAATCAACTTAATACAGTTTCATGTCTTGTAGAACTTTATTTGCAGGTTGTGAAGATATTTTTCTAGATTCTTCTAGAACCTTTCCAGTTTTAGTTTTTACTACCAGGGTTATTATCTGTTCAAATTAACTTTTGCAAATGATAAGATCAGAGTTGAGTCCTTTCTTCCCCATCCATATCCCCACTGTGTCAGTACCATGATTGAAAACACCTTTTTTTTTCAAGTCACTGGTTTAATGTTCATATTGAAATTTATTTTGTATTCCTGGATTCTACTTTTGTCACTGATATGTGTCTATTTTTATGGCATTATAACAGTCTCTTCATTATTGTAGCTTTATGGTAAGTTTTAAAATGAGGTAGTCTAAATCCTCCAGATATGTACTTTGTTTTTAAAGGTTACACAGTTTACTAGATTTTAAAATTTGTTTTCTTTCAAAGATAATCCAGTTTCTACGACTGCCTTTGATTGTTCTCTAGAGCCTTCAAATGGTTGTTTTAAAATATTTTTATCATTATCTGCAGAAGATACAAACTACTTCCCAATACTATATATGGAAACATTAATACAAATATTATTTCCCAATTTACCTAACAAAGGGAAAACCTGTTTTACTGCATATATCTGATTTGAAATGATAGGCTATAAAATTGTAAAAATAAATTCTTACATTTAATTTGTGAGATGAGAAAATCTTGTTACTGCTGATATGTTCACATTAAAATATCTAATGCATTAACCTAAGCCTATTTCTGCATCACTAGAATGTATCTCAGGCCACATGCAATTCACCGGAGTAACTGCCCTCCATTGCCCTAGCCATTATTCAATATGCTGAGTCTATGGTTATGGGCTTGGATGTTGTGGTAAAGTCAAGTTGCTATCAAGGTTTCTAAGTGCGTTCTCCACCCTCACCCCTACCCAACCCCCATTTCTGTCCTTATCTCCTGGCAATGTAGCCACAAACACTTAACAGCTGAAGGCCGTGGGCCAAATGCACCCTGAGGGGCATGGAAATACTCCGTGTTCTTCCCTGGCTCTCGGGACTGGCTCTCTGCCCTTCACCTCCGGTTTCCTCATCACCCTTTCTTGCCCTTTGTCCTCCATATCATGTGTGTTGTGATCACGTGCCTTCAGCTTCCTGTTATATTTGGACAGTAGCGAATGACCAGCTAACAATGTAAAGGCAGAAAAATGAAGCTGGAGCTTTTATTCCTGCAGCTTCTTTATTGGGAAGGGTTAGTGTCTCTGCGCCTCTACAGCAAGCCACAGCCCTCTCATTCCAGCTACCCACTTTAGGTTCTGGGATCTATGTGTCGCCTTGCCTTTCAGGCTTTTGTTATTAGCAAAGTATACCCACATTTTTCTGCCCACACCACATGAAGTAGACCCTTTATTAACTACCCATGAACTACTGTGGGCTGAATCTTTGCTGTTCAGACTGTGACTGAGGCAAGGCACTCTCCTCACTTAGGATGTGTGCAGGGATTCCCACGGGGAGCAAACTCTGCCAGTATCCCAGAAGCCTGTTTTAAGGATTCAGATGGGGATCTCAACATCCTCTTGCATATTAGCTTCAATGGGCCATCAATGATAAATTTAGGTGCCTCAGATTGAGGGTCAACAGGTGGAGAGTAGCTATGAAGGAAAAGACTCAAGGTTAAGATGTGGCTGACTTGGAACAAGGCACATAGCTGAGAAGCTGTAAGTTCCCCCGGTGCAGGTTCCCTGGTATTTAGAATATACCTCCAAGAAACAGCCTTGCGTATTCATTCAGAATGATTATGCACTTCAGTCAGGTAACTAGAAAGTGTGTCTTGGTTGTGACATTAACATCACGGACCTTAACATCTACTTCTGTTTTTCCAAACTCTACTTTGACAAATCATGCTAGGTCAGTGGCACAGCTGGCAGGAGTTGTTGGCAACCAGGTCTCTTCCTCCAGGATCTCATCAATTACCTTTTCCGAGGTTGTGATGGGGAAATTTCCTGTCTGTGTTATTTTAAACTGACCCATATCAAGGGTTAAATTCCTTGCTAGGATCATAGCCCAACTTGTATTTGGTCCAGTATTTTTCTTTCATCAACAAAGGTCTTATTCTTGTCTCCAATGTGGGGGCTAACCTCTTCTTCAATTCTCCAACCCCATTATTGTTCTCTTCTACTTCTACTTACTCATGGACTGCTTGCTGGATGAGGAGGCAATGGAAGTATTCCAGTTAACATCTTCATGCAAAACATCTAGGTGACAACTGAAAGTACATAGGGTTTAGTAGAGAAGACATTCAAGATGCCAGTGTTTGAGATGGATGAGGTAATTCAGGTTGAGCTCTCAGTGTTATGGGATAAAAAGGAGAAAGCTCACCTTGGGAAGAGGTCTGACAAGCTTTTCTATATTAGATACTTGGAGAAGCATACATGTATAACTTGAAAGATAAACAGCTTTCAGGTAACGAGTTTTCAATAGGTCAGTAGGTCACAGACACCAGGACCATGGTGTTCCTTGGGAATAACAGGACATAACAGGACACAAAGATAGCCACAGATATGGGCAGAAGGAAAGTGTGTGTCAACTGAGGGAGAGATAGTTGCACAAACAAGACAGGACTCAAGCAGGCCCACTGAGCACAGAAGGTGGTCATGCTGAGGGACAGGTGTGGAACTTACCAAGCTGTGTTGGTGGGAGAGTGATAATTGGCCTCAAATGAACAGAACACTTCTGGCCCAGAGAAGACTGGTATCAGCAAGGTTATTGATAAAGCTTTTCTATTCCATGGGAGAGGGGATTACTGCAGCTTTCTTAGCAAGGTGTAGTGAAAGTGATAGAAAGGAATAGACAGACAGCTGGGTTTGATTATATTTACACTTTCGAACTCTGGATTCTTATGAAGACTAATATCATTTTCATACTAAACAAATTCATTGACACCCATCAGCTACTTCTTCAAGATTGAAGATGTGGAGTTTAGGGAAAGCATAGGAATAAGTTTAGGGGAAATGGCCCATAGTCTTGCGGCCAATAGCTGAAATCAGCAGGCATCTTATAATCCCTGGGTCGTGGCAGTGACTTTCCCTGAGTATGTTGGTTTTCTTCCATCTGTGTTTGCTTCAACCTCAGGGGACAATCTGTTCAGTCACCAGAGATACACCTTCAAAGAGTTTTCTTGGCTGAGGTCCACTCATGGGGCTGGTAGTGACCTCATCTTACTGCTGGGGGTTGGGGGGTTGGTTTGGGACTTGCTATGTCAAGTTCCTGACTAGGAAGCAGAAAGGCCCTTCTTTTTAATGCCTCTCATTTTGGAACACCTTGGAAACTGCCAGTTAGCTTGTTAAGTGTTTTTCCAGGTATTTGTTTTCGTTTTAAAATAATTGAGCCCCTTGCCCTGTTTATTGTCAAGAGGCTTTAGAGATAGTCAACTGCTTATATTCTTTTCACAAACAAACACAAAGTGGGAGGTTTGGGGAGGTACTGGGGTGGGGAGGTTCAGGTGTTTCACTTTGCTGGCACAAAACTAGGATGTGTAAGGAAAGAAGAAGTACTTGGTCAGATTTTCCTGAACTAAATTGCAATTTTGATGTTTCGGCCATCTCATGGAAAAATTCACACTTCTTTTTTTCTTCGCTGTCTTCAGATTTGAGACTGTTCAGATGCATGCTGTATTCACTTGTTTTATTCATCTTGAAGTTGAGACTCCCTACCTGACTCCCATATTGGAGGGGAAACCACGTGGCAGACCACCTTCCTCCTGCCTGGTGTAGTCAGCTATGGATGCAAATTCAAATCCTTCAATTCCTGAATTCACATCCTTCTCCAGGAGCAAGTGGCCTATGTGGATTCCCCTGGAAGAGCAATGCAGGAATGTCTGGGAAGAGCAGGAAGCAGGGAAACATGGAGAGCGAATCTCCACTTACAGTCCCGGAGAGGGAGGCTAGGCCTGGACCAACTGACCTGCTTCCAGAACAGGGTCCCCCATTGCCAGAAACAGTTCTTTCCCCTAAGAACCTCTGACTCATGCCTCTAATAGGATGATTATGGTTTCCTGGCTCAGACTTGTCCTTTTGCAATTTTTTTTCTTTTAAAAATTTGAATTCTAAGGCCTTATGTAGATTAATTCTCCTGTTTTGTGTTCTCATGATAGTTTTTATAGCTCAAAATCCCTTAGCCAAACTAAATTTTAAACTGCATATGTAAAGACAGGGTGTCTGCTCTATCCACTATGGTCAGTTCAGTATCTGGAGTAGTAAGTAAGTGAATGAATGACTGAATGAGTGAATAACTGAGGTGCATTTCCTATGTAGCTCGACCAAGGACAAAAGATTTTTAAGAGCCATTAGGCCTCCCAAAGCCATCGTAAGAGGGAGCATTTCCCAGACTGTTCCTAGACTTTTATTTGGGGCATAGTTCAACAAGTGTGGTCATCTGGCTTCTATGTTACAGTCGACTAGAAGTAACTTGAGGACACGGAATTTGAGTGCTGCTGGCAAGGGGCCACCCCGATAGTGAAAAGGGAACAACCTACGGTCCACAAAGACAGGTCTAACTTGAGCAAAATGTTGGCATGTGAGGCTACTGACTACAAATCACTCTACAAACTTCACAAGCTCCTAAATCGTCCCCATATTAATCTGAAATGTAATACTTTGGTTGGCAGTGAGCATTTTCCTGTTATCTGGAACATTTACATATAGAAACTAACTTATTGCCAATGATTCTGGGGTGCCAAATATTGGTATGTTTGGGCATGTCAATGTTATTTTTTCAGATCCTTTAGAAAACCTACCACTTTTCTTTGACATGAGTAGTGCTTTTCAGATTCCATTCTTACTGACTTCACAAAATCTAAGACAAGCTGTTCTACAGTGGCCATAGCTTAGCTGTCCCATGGAAAGGAGAAGAATCTTTTCTTAATTCTAAAGCCCGAAACAGTCTTCATGTATATGTGTATTGGGGATTTCCTTCAATTAAGAAAAAGGAAAAAACAGACCAAAAAAGCAAACTAACGGTATAGAGATATGAAAAAGTGAAGTTTTTGTTCACACAGTGAATAATGGAATAGAAATTTCTAATGATTTCACAGGAAAGAAAAATAGAGACATGCAACCTGAAAGAGACTGAAGAGATTTTATTCAGGCAGTGGAGTGATAGGTACTTGCCAACAGAAACTGTGATTCTTCCAACACCATTTTTACGCTCATGCCACATTGAACAATATTTGCTTCAGATTTCTAGGTAAGGAGAAAAACATTGTATGACTCAAACTATGAAAAAGTGTCCCTACTCCAGAATTTAATATTTGAGGGCACACATGGGTTTCTTTCGTCTGTGCTTATTCTAAGGCAGGCACCAAGTTGTCTAGCTTGGGAGTTGCCACTCCATTAACACCTGAAGGGAAATGCATGCCAAGCCCTCACTACGTAATGTGAAATATCAAGAAATGGTTATTCAAACGAGGATTGGAAAGGAACGAAAGGAATAAGGGAAAAGATGAAATAGGAAAGATGGGTGTTTTAACACTCAGTTTATATTGATTATGAAAGGTTATAAAGAAAACCAACAGAACTTTTGCACAGAAAATTACTTTTACTGAAACCACTTTTTTCATTTTCCATTCTTTTCTAAAATTGTCAACAAGAGCACATGCTTTAATAGTTAAAACCATAGTGTATTATACTCATATTGATATTTTTGTAACTTTTCCTTGAAGACTGTTGCTTGGAACAAGCTGATCATTGTTTTTGGGAAAAAGAGAGTTAGCCTTTTATCTCACTTCATAAATAAACTCAAATTTCAGATTGATTGGACAGTAAATGTAAAAATGAAACGTCTATTAAATAGGGGCCTCCTTGGTGGCGCAGCGGGTTAAAGCGCAGCACTAAGAAGCTAAAGCCACTTCCGCATGAGTTCAATCCCAAACCCTGGGAGGTGACCACATAGTGCAGTAGACCTCTCCTGACCCCCCCGCTGCTCCCCTCAGCAGTGTACTTCGTCGACCTGCGTGTTCTGCTCCCCACTCTGTGTGTGTGGTGAATCCTCTTACGGCCCCTGCACCTCTAGCCTGTACCCCAGTTCTGTATGCATGTATAAATAAATCTTAAAAAAAAAACAGAATCAAATAAAGAATCATATAATTAAAAAGAAATACAAAGTACTTTGGAATGCATTTAAAATATGTAAGACCTATATAGAGAAAATGAAAAGCTTTTCTGAAAGTAATTTAAAAAGATTTAATTCAACAATGACATAGGTTGTGTTAGTGAACAAAAGCCTTAATGCAGTAAAGCTGTCAGTTCTCCCCAAATATCTATAGTTCTAACATTTTCAACCCAAATGCCAACAGAACCCTTGGAATTTGACAGGATACCTCCAAAATCACTTGGAAGAATTAACATAGGTGAAAAATTGTTGAAAATGTTGAAAAGGAAGGGAATGGGAATTCTGTGCAGCATTTAAAATTAAGATAAATTTGGCCCTCCCTGGTGGCGCAGGGGGTTAAAGTACAGCACTAAGCTATAGCCACTTCCACATGAGTTAATCCCTACCTGCCCCAGAGGTGACCACATGGAGTGACAGACTTCTCCCGACCCGCCCGCTGCTCCCCTCAGCAGTGTACTTCGTTGTCGATCTGCCTGTTCTGCTCCCTACTCTGTCTGTGGTGAATCCTCTCGCCGCCCCTGAGCCTCTGGCCTGTACCCCAGTTCTGTATGCACAAATAAAATAAATCTTTAAAAAAAATTAAGATAAATTCTAATGCTATAATAAGTAGGTAAGTAAGTAAAATTGTACTTAACTGGCCTAAAAATAGACAAATGTTAACGTAACAGAAAGGGATCAAAGCATATATATGTGAACTTAATATATGAAAAGGAAGACTAACCATGTGAATAAAAGAAAGATATCACTAGTGCACATCATAAAATATATTTCTATAGAATTAAAATGTTAAGTCTAAAAGGGAACATTAATGAAATATAAAAATAAAGTATGCATAAGTATTTAATCTTGAGGTAAGAAAAGCTAAGGTATAAAGTGAATGTTTGAAATTAGTATGTGTGGAGGCTAAATGACAAAGTGAAAGGAATGTAATGAAGTGATAGAGTTATTTTCTTAGTGTACAAAGAGACTTTAAAATTCAACTAAAAATGATACTACCACCAAACAAAATGAACAAAGAACGTGAACAAAAAATTTCACAGGATTACTACAGGGGACATTTAAATTATTTAAATTATGACTGTTGTACAGCAAAGACATGGAATACAGGATAGGTTTTTGCTTATCAAAGTTAAGAAAATAATACAGCTTTCCTGACTTTGAGGATATGAGGAAATATGTACTCTCTTGCACAACTTAGAGGAGTGTAGAGCTAAAATCTTTCTGGAAGGAAATCAGGTAATCTATTGCATCAAAACCTTTAAATTTAAATTGTAACGTCTGTGGGGTTTCTTTCTCGACAAGAGTGTCTCTCCATTTTTCCTATCTTCCTGGGTGGATGTCTTTTCTTCACTGCCTGAAGGGCTGCATTGGCACCTTGGGCATTTGCTTGATTGTGTGAAGCACATACCAGGTGTGTCATGGAAGATGCTCACAGAGGAAAACCTGAACAATCAGGGTGGGAGTCAATGAATAAGTGCTCCTCAGAGTACCAACCACAGAGAATACACTGATGGTAAGTCCGCCATTAGGAATCCGCTAGCCTCTGTCCTCAGTCACCATGCACTGTGGCGTGTGCACAGCAGGCCCGAGAGCAGTACAGCAGTGGTGTCAGCCATGCAACGCAGTAGGGTCTACCGACTTGCGTTCTCTCCCACCAAGGCAAGTCAAATAATTTCCATTGTTCATCATCTGGCGTGTTAGCACAGAAGACACCGTTGTATTCTTGATCTGAACCCAAGGAGACTAGCCAGTTACTTGGTGGCAGGTTGACTGTATTAGTCCCCTTCTATCCTCAAGAAGAGCAATTATTCTTACTAATATTGACAGTTATTTCAGGTACAGGTTTACCTTCTTTGCCTACAGTGACTTCACCAGCACCGCTTACTGAAGGTAGGATTTCTGATTACTGATAAAGGCTCTGACTTAATGTGCCCACGGTCTAAAGGACCCAGGCATTTACTTTATCATAGACAGGAGGGACAATGGGCAATGATCAGAGAATCCATTGGTCCTACCACATATTGCATCATCTGGATACTATTGGTATGGTAAGAAATTTCAATGTTCTTTTAAAGATACCGATAAGATTCTAACTTAGAGGATAACACTTTTAAGGATCAAGATGTGTTAAATGGTGCTATATCCTCAGGACACTACAGCACAGAGGTACACTAAGGGTGGGAGGCTGACACCAAGCCATGTGCCTCAATGCTTCTTGCCTCCCTTGCATGCCCCTGCTTCCAGTCAACGACATATCGTATTGAACGTGAAGGTCCTTAGCATCAATCGTGTGTTGGTGAAAACATGAATGAATACAGTCACTATGGAAAACATATGGTGGTGCCTCAAAAGATTAAAACTATAACCTCCACAAGATCAGTAACCCCACTTCCAGGTGTGTAAGTGGAAGAAAGGAATCACTATCTTGAAAAGATATTTTCATCTGCATATTCAGTATACATCATGTATGATAGCCAAGACATGGAAATATATACCCGCTGATAGATATTCATGGATAAAGAAAATTTACAGTGTATCTAATTTTCATACAACAAATAATATTCAGCCATTTAAAAGTAAGAAAATCCTGGGCCTTGAGGGTTTATGTTAAGTGAAGTAAGACAGAGAAAGAGAAATATTATATGGTATTACTTATATGTAGAATCGAGAAAAAACTCAGATACAGAAAACAGATGTTTCCAGAGGTGGGAAATTGAGGGTTGGGGGAGTTGGATGAAGATGGTTACAAGGTTCAGACTTCTAGCTATAAGATTAATCCTGGGGCTGTAATGTGCAGCCCGGTGGCAGTAGTTAATAATGTCCCGTTTGTTTGAACATTCCTCAGAGAGTAAATCTAAGGTTCTCATCACAAGGGAAAAAAATGTAACCATGTGAGGTGACGGATGTTCCTAAGCTTATTGTGGTGGTCATACCCAACATTTGCAAGCATTGAATCATCATGTACACTCTAAACTTATACAACATTATGTCAATTACATCTCAATAAAATTTGAGAAAATAATAACAGGAGAAAAGAAAAAGTTAAGGGATGCTCTCCTGACTTGCTTTACTCAGGTAGCAGTAGCGGCAAAAGTGCGGTGGGATCGTTTGGACAATGCCCCTGGTTATAAGGTCGCAGGTGAAAAACCGCTGGCCCTCAGTGATATCCTGAAAGGAAGACATGCCTCTTCAGCTCACACTAGATACAGTTAGTTCTGTGCTCATGATGCTGGGTAAGGGGTGTTTGCCATAGATTTGGCATATGTATTGCAAGGAATGAAGACCAGAAACCTCCAAGCAATGACTATAAACTTTGAGATGATCTGTGTAGAGCAAAGTACTGAGGGCCGAAGGGACTTTTCAAAGTTGGAATTTGTTTCTATCGAGTCTGGAAACTCAAAGGCAGGAGGCTCACTGTGCACAAAGGACTGTTTGGGCATAGGGCCAAGAAAAGTTTTTCTCATTAAATCACTTCTGCCCTTACAATTTTTGTTCCTTGTAGCTCAGATGGATTGTTTCATTTGTCAGTATGGGCCAAGTATATTACACAAAAGGTGGAGTGCAGCGAAACAAATCAAAGGAGAATGGCTCGACTCTGGACAGCTTTGCGCACAGAATGCAGAGCTCTGAATTCTGACCAATTTTCTAAAATCGCAGTTTCAGGAGGCACCCAGAAAAGGACTTTGTTATTAATTTGTTGATTTTTAGAACTTTAAAACTTGGAAACCAGAGGGCAGTCTCCTCATGCTGCAGAGGGAGGAACAGCATCCTTGGAAAGTAAAATGACTTGTGCGAGGTCTCGCAAGTCATTGGAGGCTGAAGGGCAGTAGGATGTAACACCCCAAAATGTGACTGTAGGTTCAGGGGATCTCCCCAAAATATGCCTCTTTGCTGTCTTGATTATCTTGAATTATTGTCGCTCAAAAACAGTAAAGAACAGGAAGAAACTTTCTCTGATCTCCCCTCTTGTGCCAGGAGAACGTTCTTCCAGAAAGGAATTTAACCAGCATAAATCCCCTTCCCAGGGGTTATCAGCCTGGGAAGATCAACTCTTATCACAGGGGAGGAGCCCAGAAGTCCACAACACACGCAGGCAAATTTAGTCACAAACTCTAATACTTCTTGTTTATTCTTCCAGGTCTCATTCATTTCCCCCAAATAACCTATTCTTCCTCAATAAGCCTGCCTGGCCTCTGTCCCTAGTAAAATGCTACTTAATCCTGAATTTCTTAGAGTGAATTCCTCATTTGTCCTGGGTATCTCCCACGTATCAATGAGGCATAGGTATGAATGCTTTTCTGTTTGCTTTTTCGCTTGTTAATCTTTTTGATAAGGACTTTAGCTCAGGATTCAGAATGTTAGAGGGAAAATCACTTTCCTCCCCTACTACGCAGAGCCAAATTAGAAAACCGTGGTGCACCTTTCTTTCCACAGACCCATCTCTAGTTCTAAGGGACAAAGCCAAGGACACCATTATCTATAGCAATTTGTTCTGCCTGTGACTCCTAGTTAGGGGGTTACCAATGAAACAGGGCTTGACAAAGAGAATTCAAAATAGCCCTTAGTAGAAACAAGGAGGGAAATGGAGTGTGCTGGACCTTACGTTTTTTGCCTGGAAGTGACTCCCACATTGCAGGAAGTTTCTTTCCCTTGTCCTTCCCTTCTCCCTTGAACTCCATATTCAGGCACATTTATTTCCCTGGGGTCCTTTTAGTTTCTGCTTAATGAGACCGGTGGTTGCTGAGTGTTTGATTGACACTCGGTATGTACAGCTTGTATTCATCTTCCTGAGAAAGGGCATTGCACAAGAAAGGATTGCCAATGGCAACCGTGGGGGCATTTCTGAAAGCATTCCTGGCCGCTCTGTTCCCCACCCCGAGGAAGGAACCGCCACTTCGGACCAGTGGCTAGAGGGAGGCCTGACTTCTAAAGTAATTAAAATATTTGTATGCAAAGAGACCTGGGGTTCTTTTCTCCTCACCCAGGGATTTCTTTACTTTTTACCCACATGCTGATCTCCTGATTTCCAGGACACCTAAGCCAAGTCTAGGCTGGAAGGATATACTCTTGGAAGGAAATCAAATCAGTTGCAAATGAGTTACAACATCTCAATTGCCTTAAGAGATCAAACAAAACTCCCTGTGTGCCTCAGACACCAGGACTGAAACCTTCAGAGAAGTCCCCCAGCTCAAAAAAATGCAAATCTGTGGCCTGCCTACATGGAGAACCCCAGCAATACCCTTGGGGGTTCAGCCAGGACACAACAACTTGGACAAGCGCTTGCTGGGCCTGTGGCCTGCCAGGGTGGTGTAACTAGTGAGCTGGCTGGAACAAGCTCTGCTGCTCCAGCCAATGAATGTTTATGTCAGGCCAAGAGTAAAGAAAGTTGATTTCTCTTACTTTGTACTCTGAGCATTGCCTAGGGGGAGGGTGAATAAGTGAAGCTAGATTTTTTTTTAAAGATTTATTTATTTGTACATACAGAACTGGGGTACAGGCCAGAGGTGAAGAGGTGGCGAGAGGCTTCACCAGAGACAGAGTGGGGAGCAGAACAGGCAGATGGACGAAGTACACTGCTGAGGGGCGCAGTGGGCGGGTCAGGAGAGGTCTGCCGCACCATATGGTCACCTCCGGGGCAGGCGGGAATCGAACTCATGAGGAAGTGGCTTTAGCTTCTCAGTGCTGTGCTTTAACCCACTGCACCACCAGGGACAGCCTAGATTTTTTTTTTTTAATGTTCGTAGCACTCTCTTGTTCCTCAGGACTCACTGCTCCTCCCCCTCCTCCCCTTGCCTCTTTCTCCCCATCCCAGCATCCCTTCCTGTTTTCTCCTGGAGCAGAACTGCTCAGTAAACATGCACATGACAGGCCATTATCTCCTTGTTTCAAGTGGACCTCATTTTTTAATCTAGCTGGAGGGTTCTTCGAATTTAAACGTTAAAAACAGACCGATGGAGTTAGGATTTAGAGAGTGAGCCTTCCAGTTGGAAAGACTCATAAACACACCCAGTGTTTTTGAGGTATAATTGATACAAACTGCACAACGTGGTGAGTTTACACAAGTCTATATATACCCATGAAATCTTCACCACAGTCAAGCTAACGAATTTGTGCCCATCACCTCCAAAGCTTTCATCTTGTCCCTTGATCTTATAAAGAATCTTTTTATCTAAGTTGAATTTATTGGCATAAAGATTCTCATATTTACTAATTGTTATTTTAATATTTATAGAATCTAAGGTGCAAGCATTTCTCTTTTTCATATTATTAATTCCTGTTGCATCTGTTTTTATCCTCATCAGTGTCCAAAGTCATCAGTCTCATTGATCCTGTCCACACAGCACTTTTTCATTTTATTTACATGGCTCTTGTTTTGTTTTCTATTCATTAATTTTTGCTCTGGTATTTATTACGTTTTTCTTTCTGCCTTATTTTACTTCCTTGGTTTACTTTTCTTCTATTAGTTTCTTAAAGTGGTGTCCCTGATTTGAGAACTTCCCTCTTCCTAACATAGGCAGTTAACACTGTATATTAGATTTACGTACTGCTTCAGCTGAATAACACATTTTGATATGCTTTCACGTTAAAAAAAATACTTTCCAGTTATTATTATTATTTTTTTTGACCACTGGGTTATTTAGAAGTATGCCACTTACATATCTTAAATATGCACTTTTGCAGTGAGGGCAATTATACCTTAAAGAAATTGTCCTCCCAGATATATGGGCATTTTCCCAGATATCTTGTTGTTGATTTCTGAATTAATTCCATTGTAGTCAGAGAAGTACTTTGTCTACATGTGTCCTTGTCTACATGTGTCCTTTAGTAAATTGACACTGATTTGCTTTATTTTTTCACCCTATGGTATGGCTTGATAAGTGTCCTCTGGGCACAACTGTTATTAGAATGCGCTAAAAATATCAATAGGAAAGTGTAAAAAGGTGATGTTGTTCAAGAAGTCCACATTTTTACTGATTTTCTTATTTATTGACATAAACAATTATGATTATGGACTTAGAAGACTTTTCTGAAGTTCTACCAGTCTTTAGCTCATAGATATGTGAAACTCTGTTATTGGGTACATAAATTTTTGGAATTGATATGTACTCTAGAAGAACTGATTCTTATAATGATGTATTAAGTGTCTCTATCCCTGGCAAGAGTCTTTACTTCTAAACCTAGTGTTTAAATTAAAATAGCAACACTAGCTTTATTTTGGCTACTGTGAATAGGATAGATGTTTATTTTTCCATCTGTTTTAATTTTCCATTGCTGTTGTGACAAATTACCACAAACTTTGTGGTGTAGTGTTGGTTCCTTCTGGAAGTCACTCCTATCCTTTTCTATCTAGCTGCCTTGGTTCATGGGTTCATGGTCCCTTGCTCCACCTTTAAAAACCAGAGCAGTCATCATTACGTCATCATCTTTCCATTGTGCACTTCTTTCTCTGCCTCTGCCTCTTTTGCCTCTCTTAAATGAATCCCAATGGTTATAGTAGCCTACGTGGATAAATCTCCTGTCCACACCCTTAATTTAGTCACACCTGCAAGACCCCCCCCCCCTTTGTCATGTAGGTGACGTATTCACAAATTGCAGGGATACAGATGTGGGTATCTTTAGGGGGGCATTTTTCAGTTTACCATACCACTGTTTTAGCATTAACCTACTGGTTTAAAGTTGACTTATTGCAGGCAGCATGTTCTCTTTTTAATATTTGAAATTAGAGTGTTTCGATTGTTTACACTTAATGTGACGAATAGAGTTGAATTTAAAACTTTGCTTTTTGTATGCTATTCGCCTCATATTTTCTCTTTTGTGCTCTGTCTTAGTATAGTCAAACATACACTTTACCACATACCACAATTATTAGCATGTGAAACAATTTAAGCAGATTTAGCTCTGCCTAAATTTTCTTCTTGTTTCACATCCTAGAAACTCTCTCTATGCAGTCAACTGGAGTAGTTGTAGAATTCCCCTTACTGGTCACTCAGCTTTTAGTATTCACTGCCCCTTCAACACCTGATGTTTAATGCCTAGAAAGCCATTTTTTTTTCCCAAATATTTTGTCTGGGTTTTAAATTTTTTCGTGGGAGGGCAATTTCATGGAATGGCACTTCATCTCAGCTTATAGAAGTTTTCCAATCTTCATATAATTGTTATTTAACTCAGTGTTTATTTAAGTAGGAACTCTGCCAATATATCTTAAGCATTTGCATATTTCCTTCATTAAAGGATTTGATAGAGATCCAGGTGCCTAGAACCTGAGAATTATAATCAAGAGGTCATTTCCCAAAACACAAATGAAACACCTCGAAGCTAACAATGGAAGTCATTTGGAAATTAGAGTACTATTTATAAAAATTAATTGAGCTGCCTACACTTTATTATGTAAATGTTGAGAGACAGTTATCCAAGTCTCATGTTCCTGCATGTCTTATGAGCAGAGGTACTACTGTCTTCTCAAAGATGTTTGTACAACAAACAGCCTGGAGAGCAAAGATAGAATCTTCTTGTGGGGACGAGAACATGTTTGCCCATGGTCTGATATAAAAATGATTTTTTCCACTAGAGCCCAGGTTTGGGGCAAGATTGCTTAGAGTCATTATCAAAAATTCAGGGTTCCTGTACTGCACAGAGCAGATGTCACTGCTCCTTCTCTCATTACCTTGTAGGACCTGGGCTTTAGGTGCTGGCAGAAATGTTCTTATGTTTACACTGTTTGTTGTGCCACGAGTAACATTGTCTGTCTCTGTCCCTAGCATCTTGTATATTCTGCTGGCATCCAAGAGAGCTGTGGCAGGCTAGTTTGTTTGCTTGCCAGGCTGGAAAATATCAGATCCTTTATGGTTTTTGACAGTAAAATAGCACACTTTTGCTTAAGATGAGGCAGTTTAACTGGTTCCTAATACCAACAAGGTCCAAACTAACAATGTAGCAAAGATGGAGGGAAGAAAGAGACATGGGAGTGTGGAGAGTGAGTGGTAACTATGGTTGACCAGGTCTGGGCTTCCTAGAGAAGTAAAGCACTGTACAAACACCAGGTGGTGTTACTGTCTTACTCACAGGGATCTGGGATGGTGAGCCCGCAGAAAACAAAGACTCAGCAGGGCAAGATGGCCTTATTCCACTAGCTGAAGAGTTTGAAAGTAGAGGTGAAGTCTGTGGTAGGATGACTAGCCAGACTAATCCTCTTTTAGCCCCTGTGGCTGCTGCACATACAGTCAGATGTGGCCACACTTGTGGGAAAGGAACTGCTGCCATGGACACATCACATGTGCATATCTATATAAAATAGGCAGAAAGACTTTAGTACAAAGGCTGAGTCTCCAACTCCCCACTACTGGGCTGTCTAGGGCCGCTCCTGGTGCCTGGCCCACGTGCCAGTGGCTTTGCACTGTAGCATCGTACTCCTCACACCTTAAGTTTTCTTTCAGCAGGTGAGCAGTATCTGAGGAGGGTCCCATCTCTGCACCCAGGAGTCCTAATGTGATGAGTGAGAAATTTGGTATAGAAATCCTTCAGCTCCTTTTGTTTGGTAACTTCTAAGCTCACATTTGAATGATCTCTGTGGGCTCCCAAATGGGTTCCAGTGATTCACAGCACAAGAGGGGTCTGACTTGCAATGTATTTGCTGTCTTTTCTTTTTATCTCACTGCTCCTTTCTTCTTCCAAAGTTCCCTGGGGTCCTCTCGCCCCTCCCCCAAATTTTTTATACTTGAAATCTTCTATCAGGGTCTGCAATCAAACTAAGCATGTAAAGCCGGGGGGGTGTGGACATAATGAAAAATTACATTTGATGTACAGCCCCGTTGAAAAAAGAACATCAAAAAGACTGCTGAAAATTCCATCAGTGAGACTCTGGAGCTAAACTCTAATGCAGTCACTGGCAAGAAAAATGGACTTTTTAAATGTCCCCTAGGACAGGGGTATGAGGTCTTTGAAGGAGAAAATGTCCTGAAAATCATGGTGAAATGCTTGCTCAGGAACATAAAACAGATGCCTTTAAAACCCTATCAGTGATGCTGGGAGTCCAGAGGGCTTTGATAGTTCCAGCCTTGTGTTTTATTTGTTGGCAGGATGTTTTAGATTCGCCAGAGCTTTGGGGGTTGCCATAGTATTTGTAAACAAAGTTCTGTGGTCAACAGCCTCTGGGGTGGTACAACAATGTGAACGAAAGCTTGAAGGAGGCAGGGTGGGTGCTTCTGGGAAACACTTGAAAAACGACATCTTGGAAAGGTCACAGAACACCAGGCTACGGGGCTGATGCTTTGCTGACTGGCATCGGCTACGGTTCTCTCCTCCCTTCCTGTCCAGCACCCTTCTTTGCTGTACCTGTTTTCTCACTCCTTCCTTGGGAAGGGAAGGAAGTAAAATCACTTGAGGGCATTTCTCTGGTGCCACAGATGGTGTAGCGGAGAGACACTCCGCTTGGGCTCTGAAATGAAGGTGGTTGAGCCTTCTGCTGAGTAGTTCCAAACAATCTACTCTTCTTTCTCCTCTAAAGGATGAGTATGAAGCAAATAGTTATTGCACATTCATAAAATGCTCTGTGCCAGGTACTAGGGAATAAAAAGATGATTAAAATAAGCTTTTGTCCTAAGGAGTCACAGCTCCATGAAGGACAAGTGGTGGCACTTGGCACCAAGTGGACAGCAGAGGAGGGGGTGGGCACTTGGGAGTGGACACAGTCCTCTTTGGAAGGCAGGAGAGGCTAATGACAATAGTGTTTACTGAGTAGTTGGATGCCAGCACCATTCTAAGTATATACACGTATTAACTAATATAGAAAGGCATGAGACAGTACTGTTATTGTCCTCAGATGAGTAAACTGAGAAGTAACTTGCTTAAGGTCACACAATTGAGCCAGGATTCAAAGCCCCAGGGCACACAGTTTAATGATTGCACAGCGCTGCAGGAATCCATTCCTCGGAGGCTGCTCCAGGAGTAAAAATATGAAAAATAGCTGTGGATTAGTGATCTTTAACACTTTGTATGCACCTCTGAGAAGATAGGCTTGTCCCAGATGTGAGACTGGAATCTAGGAATATCCTGGGAGAAGCGTCTAGAGACATTATCGTGCCCATAAGCAAAATGACCACAAAGTTTCTATTTCAGGTAACTGTGTTTCTGGGTGGTATTTAGAAATTCCTCTTTTCCTAAAAGTGGTGATTAGAGCTTAGGCAGGAAGTGAGAGATTTATGCAGAGAAAATGCAAATAAGACAACATCCTAAGGAGCTGTGATTTTAGATCACTAGACCTTCCAGAGCCAAATGATTGTCTTGAAATTGAAGAGATTTGCAAGTTTGAAAGAAGAGCCCCAGTAGAGCCTGGATACTAGAGCTGACTTGAGGCATCAGAAGGAAGTACTTTTGCTAAAAGAAAGTTGTTTGAAAAGATCAGCATCTACTTAATATCGAATGAGCTTTCTGAGACTGGACAAAGGGAGGGGGTACTCAAGGCAAGAGGAACCTTGATAAGAGAAAGGAGAAGCTATTGAGAAAAAACGGGGTCCCAGCGCATAGGTGGTGAGAAATGTGATACAGCAGGCATTGACTTCATCACAGGAGCATGGGCCAGGGTGGGAAATGGTTAAATCTACAACCTCCGACCTGGCTGGAGGCATGGAAGTCAGCTGTGCTAGCCAGTGGGATAATAACCTTGGGGCCAGAACCTCCTGAAGGATTCTGTAGCCAGACAGCAAGGAATCTGGGGTGTCTAGAGAAACCTCTATTCGTGCATTAAGCTGAAACCACACTGGTGAGTGATGTATTGCAGCACAAAACTGTTGTCACCATGAAAGTTCCTCGGACAGAGCAGAGTTTATTTAGAATCCTGCACAGACAGTGTGCACTGGACATTAAAAGGACAGATCCAGAGGGAGAAAGAGGGGGAGGGGATTGACCCTTGGCTTGGCCTATCCTCCAATAGAAAATCTCTTAGTCCCATTTTCCCTGCTTCCTGAAAAGGAAAACACATAATAAATGCATAGTTTAAAGGCTCACAGAGATCCATTCCTCTTGTTAGGAGATAGCATTTTGTATAATGTGGATGGCTTTAGAGGTATTTAGGGGGTCAGAATTTATATACTTTCAACCAAACCTATTTATTTCAGCTGCCCAGTTCAGTCCCTACTTCTAAGAGGTAACTGTTGGTGCTAACTTTTTTTTTTTTTAAGATTTATTTATTGCATACAGAACGGGGTACAGGCCAGAGGTGCAGGAGCAAGGAGAGGTTTCACCAGAGACAGAGCGGAACAGGCAGATCGTCCAAGTACACTGCTGAGGGGAATAGCGGGTGGGTCAGGAGAGGTCTGCTGCATGTGGTCACCTCCAGGGTGTGGATTGAACTCATGCTGCAGTGCCTTTAGCTTCTTAGTGCTGTGCTTTAACCTGCTGAGCCACCAGGGAGGGCCTCATTTAGTTTTTTTTTAAGGTAAATGCAGATCATTTTCCCAAAAGGCTGTCCCAGTTGACACCCCTGTCAACAGTGTTGGTTTGGTCTCACCATCAATGTGTGAGGTTTCTCCTTTCTCCACATTTCTCAGGCACCACTGGGAGTCTTTTTAATACGTGTCATTCTCACATGTATGGGATAGTATCTTATTGTGATTTTGTCTCCCAGGTGTATTTGAAAGATGTGTAAGCTGCCGTCTGTGTGGAGTGATCTGTAGACTTATCTTAAGACTGTTTGGTTTAGCTCCTGGCTCGAGGCTACTGTCCCCTCTGTTTTTCTCTAAATTGTTGATCTGTGCAGGGTTGTAAGTGGAATATTAAAATCCCGTAGTACCATTGTGTTGTCAATATCTCCCTTTAGTTCTATTAGTAATTGATTTCTATATCTTGGTGCTCAATCATTTATTCTATATGTATCTGTGTTATTTCTTCCTGTTGTATTTAGCCTTTAATCATAATGGAATGTCTGTCTCTACCTCTTACTACCTTTCTTAATGGAAATCTATATAATCTGATACAGGTATAGTTGTTTCTGGCTTTTTTTTTTCATTTGCTTGTAGGATTATTTTCTAGCCTTTAAGTGTAAATATGTAGCTTATCTTTGGTGACAAATTTCCTGTAACTAGAGAAGACTGGATTTTGTTTTAAAATCCACTTAGCCATTGTAACCCCTTTAATTGGTGAATTTGTGCCATTTATATTAAGGTGAATATTGTGACATAGTGCTGATTGCCATTTTGTTAAATGTTTTTGTCATTTTGTTATTTGATATTTTTCCTTTTATGTTTGTTTACTTTCCATTTACATTACTTGATGTTACTTCTATTGATTCTTGTTTGAAGTTGTTGCTGCTAATTTTTAAGTCTTTTGAGGATTTTTTCATGCAAATGAAGTTGTTCTCAGCTTTCTAACTTAGGGGAAATATTCATGTATTTTTCATCATCGGAATTTTTACTCTTAGTGCCCCATTTATGAACTTCCAGCCTTTAAAATTTATGGAGTAAGCAAAAGACCTCTTTACTGACATTTCTAGTATTTTGGGAGGGAAGGAAATAGATAAGTGGATGCAATCTGCAGATTTTGTCACATATTACCATTTATAAACTTTAGTTGATGACTATAAAAATCAGCTGTAGGGTCATTACAGGTGGGAATCTTTTCGGTTGGCCAGCTAGCCTGTCCATCTGGTCATTAGGGCTGGCTCCAGCACACAGGGCTTCATCGCCTCTGTTAGTCACAAAACTTGTAGTTGTTCTTGGTTTCTAAAGAGTTACCAAGGCTGATGGGAGGTAGGAGTGCAGAAGGAAGATGACTGCTGCATCTCTAAGGAGTGAATCCCCAGGCCCTGATATTTGACGCAAACTTCCCTGCTGTCTTTCTGGTTCCATCTTCACAATTCATATCATCAAAGGCATGAGCCGTGGGATCTGCTGGATGCAGAAAAACAGGGGGAAAACTTTTCATGGGCTAAGTGTATCCAGCTGAAGGTAGAGACCAAACAAGAGCCCCTCACCCCACACTTACAAACTGTCCCTCAATCACCTAGGACGAAGTCAGTGAGATGGCAAGTACCAGCCTTTTCTTCAACACAACGAAGACAGCAGAAATTCTATTCTGTGTGCTGCTACCCTTCACCTTTCCCCAACCAAAGACTTCCTGTTTGGGGACACAAATACAGTCAAGTCTACATCATGCACTTTGAGAGAGTCTTGTCTCTCGCAGACTCGGGGAGGAGTCAGCAGGCTGCATGGGTGTGCCGAGGAGGGCGAGAGGATAGATACCAAAGCAACCAACCCCCGAGATTCCCAGATGTGCTGGCCATTGGCAGGACCCTTGTCGAAGGCAGGAGAGCTGTTCCTGGAGGCAGTGACACAAGTGATTTGGATCACAACTTACAGGGAATGGAGCCTGAGGAAGCAGCCCTGGGAGATCAGCTTCTGTGGATGCAAAATTTCCTTGGCTTGTCTCAGTGACTCATGGCCATTGTCCCAGGGCACCACTTGTCTCAGTGACACGTGCCCTTTATCCTGAGAACAGTCCAGGACTGCCACCTCTCAGAATAAGTCAACCTTCCTCAACAACCACTGGGAAGTTTAGACAGGAGTGTCGAGTCCATCAGTGGCAATTGGAGCTACTACCACTACCTAGGACTGTTCATCCATTCTCTGGGGTCATTCCACAGGCTGGGACGGAGTTAGAGATCAGATGAGGGTGTTAGTTAAAGACAAAAACTGCAGGGCTCACCCCAGGTTCCCCAAATTAAAATTTCTGGACTTAGAGTGGACAAACCTAGTTATCTTCACCTTTAAAAATAAGGGGTTCGGGCCTTCCCTGGTGGCTCAGCGGGTTAAAGCGCTACACTAAGAAGCTTAAGCCACTTCCGCATGAGTTTGATTCCCGCCTGCCCTGGAGGTGACCACATGGCGTGGAAGACCTCTCCTGACCCGCCCACTGCTCCCCTCAGCAGTGTACTTCATCGATCTGCCTGTTCTGCACCCCGCTCTGTCTCTGGTGAATCCTCTCACCCTCCGCATCTCTGACCTGTACCCCAGTTCTGTATGAATAAATAACTAAATCTAAAAAAAAAATAAGGGGTTCGGGCCCTCCCTGGTGGCCCAGCAGGTTAAAGCGCAGCACTAAGAAGCTAAAGTCACTTCCCCATGAGTTTGATTCCCGCTTGCCCTGGAGGAGATCCACCTGGCGAGGCAGACCTCTCCTGACCCGACCGCTGCTCCCCTCAGCAGAGTACTTCATCTATCTGCCTGTTCTGCTCCCCACTCTGTCTCTGGTGAATCCTCTCACCCTCCGCATCTCTGGCCTGTACCCCAGTTCTATGCGAATAAATAAATAAAATCTTAAAAAAAAAATAAGGGGTTCAAGGAACTCAACACATTTGAGAAACTGGAGGCAATTTTCTTCCTGTTTCCACATGGCAAGATTCACCTACTTCCTAAACCTTAAGATTTGATTCAGGGATGGAGGCTGGGGATTTGTAGATTCTGCAGCTTTTCCAGGTGATTCTAATCCCCAGCATGTTGGAGGAACTCTGCTCTAGGCTAAGGGATGTGGAAATATTTAGGGGTTGGCCCAGGATGGAATAACTAGAGTTTATATATACCTAGCCTTTTTACCTAGCCTATACCTTTTTTAAACTTCAATTCAGTAGGTTCTTATGCAGAAAATTATACTTATTTTGTTTTAATTGGACTAAAACACATTCTTTAACTCCATCTGCTTCCCACTGATTGGAGAAGATAGTTTTGAATATTGAGAAGCATGTTCAAAGAACTTTTTTCTTCTGGAGCCAGAATCTTTTTGAAAAACAGATATTCACATCAGTTAGCAAATAACATAGCACTTTTGCATGCTTATCTGCTTTGATTGCCACAGGATACGGTTGTGATGTGGATATTTTCATTTTGTCACTTTATGAACAGGGAGCTGAGGCTCAGAGAGACTGAGTAACCTGCCAACCCACATCTTGTGAGAGCCCCTTTTTGTCCTTGGTCCTATTTTAACAAGTATATGTATGCAAGAGAATTAACAAAGCAACATTTGTCATGGGATAGCATGATGTGAATCTAGTCTGTGTATGGTGGATGAAAAGTCAGCATGGGAAGGAGGAGAGGAGGAAACAGTTCAATGCTAATGAGCTCACTTTTATTTTTTTCCTGCCTCTGCTGCTAGCTCTTGGTGGGATTGAGAAATCTCCCACTTCCCTAGCTCCCAGGATGAACATGACCTAAGTCAGCTTACACTTAGCTGAGGCCAGAGCAAGACCACACTCCCTAGACCATGACTGAGGACAGGGAGAATCAGAGTCACATAGTACATTCTCCTTTGGGCCAAGTCCAAAGAAGAGGTTTGGACTTTGGGAGGTTGAAACGTGATGTCATTAGCATCAGTGAGTATGGCTAACAAGACATGCCATTCCAGGCCATAACATCAGTGGCACACTGACATTGCCCACTAACATAGCCCATTAACTACACACTAACATTGCCCAGTTCTCAAATGCTCCAGGAAGCTGGCAGGCTTTAGGAGGGGTGAACTCCTTTCGCCTGAAGCCTATCATGGGAGCACACACTGAACCACTGTGCAGTAGTTATTGAACAATGACTCTGAGCAAGGCTCCTAGGGCCTGACACAAAGCAAGGATAAGTGGATTCTCTAATCCAGGTGATTGACGTGTCACATTGGGCCTTGCCCGGTACTCTCATTCACATGAGAATCCCCGCGTCCACCGGCCAGGGAGGTCCTGGGGAGATTGGGGGCGGGGAGATCTGAGAGAGTGACTGGAGGCGCAGCAGTCTTTCTTGAACATACACTTCTTTCAAGGTAGAGAAACTTCTTTTATTTGCATCCTGCTCCCGTCCTCTTTTGGAACCACTCCTGTACATCTGCCTTACTTAGAGTCAATTCATATTGTAATAAAAAAGCAAACAAGAGTAGGGATGAGGGAGTGGGAGCCCCCCAGAATGACTCAAGAGACTGGCTCTCTTATGTAGCCTGCACTTCTGTGGCTGCCAAATTATTCAGCCCCAGAAATGGCATGTAATTGCTGGAACTAGCATTCTCCTTGCCAAACAGTGGGAAATAAACCCAAACAGTTGGAATGAGAAGTGTTGCTGAGGTTTGGCAAAATGAGGAGGTGGAAGGAGCAGAAAGGTGAGGGCGGTGAAAGAATGCAGAGTCAAGAGGAGACCAACTCTGCATTCTCTTTCATCAGTGAAGCCACAGGCCTGTGAGGGAGTAGGGCAAGGGGCGAATGAGGGTGGAGGGAGAAGGAGAAGTAGGGGAAGAAATCCAGAGTAAGGAAATGAACCCAGAGGAAAGAGGGAGGGAGGGTGTGCCTCAGATTTCATGCTTTGGCTGTGAGCGTGTGACACGCACACACACACGCACTCTCACACTCACAAAACACGTACCTCACTGCCAACTCCAGGTCTACATGTTAGCTAAGAGTTAATTTGTAGAGCGTTCATCATAGCCTCCTTCTTTTAAAGTGTGATCACCATTGACATATTGTTTTTTTAGCCTTTGGGAGTCCCTTTCACTAAACCATGTTAATGTGTTTGTACCATATTAACAGATAATTTCATGTTCACTTATTTTTTCCCCCCACAGTCACCCCTTTACCTCTAATCGAACATACACTTCTTTCAAGGAAGAGAAACTTGTTTTATTTGCATCCTGCTCCCCACCTCTACAGAACCACTCCCTGCACCTCTGCATGGAGTGGGGGCTTCCAAATGCCCGAATGGCAATGTTCTCATAGGAAGGAGGATTCGTGACTCTTCTGGACAGTGTCAGCAAACAGCTGAGCCTGGCCAGGGGCCCAGCAGCCTTGTCCTCGGATTCTAGAATATTCCACCTGTTTAAAGTAGCCTGGACTTAGAGGTTCAGGATCTTCTCTCATCATGATTTCTCCGGCTAGTTTGGCAATGGCTTGGAACTCTGCTTATCTTGCCCTTGGGCTCTCGCTTCCAGGTGGTATTCTGAGTGGCACTGTGTTCCCATGTAGTACTTCTACTGCTTCTGCTAATCTGACTTCCTTGGCTGCACTCCAACCAGGGCCTCTGTAACCCTGTACCCTGAGCCAAGAAAAGTCATGTTCTAGCAAAGATCCTGTGAAATGAGAATACCTAACTGCATGCTTTGAGGAGAATTCAGAAAGTTCTGTTGAGTCCTCTGACCTTGCCATCTGCTGAAACACTTTTTCACGAGCCCCTCCCACACTGATTCATGGGATTTCCCTTCCACTCAGGACTGCATTCCAGTCTCCTCCCCACCTGTCCTGGGAGCGGGAGCTCACACCTGGATGTGGTCCTGCCTACCTAGAATTACATGGCAAAGAATTCCTCGGGAAACCTAACAAAAAGTTAAACAAAAGGAGAAGCTCAGACTACTGGGTTCTTATAGAATCACCACTGAAGCCTTTAGGATGTTGGCCTCGCAGGTCCCATATGGTACTGCAATAGAGGACAGAGAAAGACTTAAGGGTTTTACTTCTGGGAAATAACTCCCAGTCCTGATGGAGAAAGTCGAGTCTGCCTGGCCTGATGTGACTTGGCATTGAGCTTGGCTTGTGTTGCCAGAGGGGAGCAGTGTTGAACAGGAGCTCAGTCCTTGCCCCCGGAGACCTGAGAGGCCCAGTGCCCTCCTCAGAGGAGCATGGCCTGGGCCTGAGCTCTGGAATCTGAGGGATGAGGCTGGGCCTTTCCTCCTGGAGGTTGTGCTCCCTGGGGCCAAGTTCCCAAGGACTAGAGCTTCATGTGGAAGATTCAACTGAAAGGGACTTGCAGGGACAGTCAGGGTTAGAAGCTTCCAGGGAACTTGAGGTTCTTGCTTCTCTTGTGTGGGAGGGGGTGGTGGTGAAAGGAAAAGCCAACATTTGTCAACCCTAAGGGCAGACACAGCGTCAGCACTTTCCATCCCTTCACGGTCCCCACCACCATCCCCTTTACCCAGGGATGTTCCGGTCCAGTGGCCCAAGTCAACAGGCTGCAGAGCCGCAGCGGCTCCCTCGCCAGACAGAAGTTGTCCAGGACCTCAGCATCTGCAACATACGTGGTGCACATGTGACTCTTGAGCATCTGAAATATGATAGTGGGACTGAGGAACTGTAACTTCCATGCAGTGGTATTTTAACTCACTTGAACCTAAATTTATCTAAAAATTATTTTTGCAGTTTTATTGAGCTATAAGTGACATAGGTCGTATAAAAGTTTAAGGTGAACAGCATGCAGTGTCATTGTGTAGTTAGCATCTGTCAGAAATATCCATAGAGAACGATGTATCCATCAAGATACAGTAAAAGGAAAAAGAGAAAAATACTGTTTTCTTGTGATGAGAGATCTCAGGATCTACTCTTTTAACAACTTTCATGTCTATCTCATCCGGTGGTATAAGGTATAGTTATTATGCTATGTGTGACATCCTATTTGATGCTATGCATGTTACATTCCTAGTCCTTACTTATCTCGGTGACTGGACAAAATTTTGTACCTTTTAACCATGTTTCTGCAATCCCACCATCCCCTGCCTTTTGCCTCTAATATCCATAGATCTGACCTATTCTTCCTTAAGATTTTTTTTTTAAAGATTTATTCATGTATTCATACAGAACTGGGGTAAAGGCCAGAGATGAGGAGGGTGAGAGGCTTCACCAGAGACAGAGTGGGGAGCAGAACAGGCAGATCAACGAAGTACACTGCTGAGGGGAGCAGCGGGCGGGTCAGGAGAGGTCTGCCACGCCATGTGGTCACCTCCGGGGCAGGTGGGGATCGAACTCATGTGGAAGTGGCTTTAGCTTCTTAGTGCTGTGCTTTAACCCGCTGCGCCACCAGGGAGGGCCCAACAGCGTCTTCTTTAAAAAAAAAAAACAAAAAACTTTGAACTTCAGTTTTGATAGCTACACTTGCCTTGTGTCCAAGTAGAGTGGGGTTGTCGGGGCAAGGAAGGACTTGATCAGTTCTCGGCTTGGGATTAGATCAGTTTCAATGTGGATCCCACTGGAAAATAACTAAGAACTGGAGGATTCTAGATACATATCTAGAACAACCTGGACAATATGTGAGACTTGACCACCTCTCCCACCTCTACCAGTCCGGGCATGGGAGAGACGCTGACACTTACTAGCCTCCTACTTCAGAGACCAGATCCTCAGAAGATAGTCAAGCTGTCTTTTTCAGTAGTGTGCAAGGATGGAACTTTGTGGCACTGAGATTGGGCAAAGTCAAGAGTAATAATGACGGCAGACCTTTAGCTGCTGTAACTGTGTCCCCAAGCCCCTGCACTCTGAGACAGCAGTGAGGGATCTTAACCCTGGAAAATGCAGTATTTTCATAGTCTTCAGATAACTGTGGACATTCTTCTTTGATGGTACACAAAACTTGGCACATGAAAGTTTGTTAAAGATTTGTTACATTGGAAATCTGAAAACATCAATGATTTTTCATGCCTTCTTCTGCTGATAAAAGATATTGACTTGTTATATTTCCTATCATACACTTTTAATCTTCTTACCTATGCATTTTGTGACCTTATGTTAATTCTTAAATAATGCTGATTTTCCAAATGTTGTAATTTGTACTATGAATAACAAGCATTATGTTTACTAACATCACAACTAAAACAAAAGGCATTTTTAAAGATTAGAAATCTTCTAGTACGATAGTTCTGTTGCCCACAGAATCTTAGATTTATCCAAAGAATAAAACAAAGTGGAAGATTGTAGTTAATGGCATCCGACTTTCTGGATCTCTGATTGATGGCTTTATTATGCAGAGTGTGTTTACATTTTGAAAAATGCTGGGGAAGAATATGTATTCTTGATTCAGTAATCCAGGATATTGAGTTATCTTCTTTTGAAATTTCTGTCTAGTCCAGACATGAAGGATTTATGTAGAACAGTCAATTCACTATTCACTATCTTACTACATAGTTAGAATGAGTTTGACTTCCATGTAGAAAAAGAAGGAAGATAATTTGTTCAGGAGCCAGGTGAGTACTGATATCCAAAATTTTAGACTAATTCAGGGATTATTTCACTTATCTGATATTGTATAACAAATCAAAATGAAGTTGCTTGATACAAGTTAATCACTTATTGTTTCTTGTGATTTCTGTAGGACAGGAGTTCAGGTTGCTCCATGGGCAGTTGTGGCTAAGGAACCCATGAGATTACAGTCAGATGCCAGTTCTTTGCAGGACTTCCTCACCAATGGGCATTTCCATAAGGCTCCTTGAGTGTCTCACTGGTAGTAGCTGGCTTCTTCTAGAGCCAATGGCCCAAGGGACGGCAACATGGAAGCCACATGTATTTATGTAGCCTCAGAAGTCACACATATCATTTCTCCAACATACACATACACCTGAACCATGAAGAATGCAAGGATACAAATTAAATATGAACATCAAGAGACAGATAATGTTGATTTGTTGACGTAAGTCTGTTTCCAATCCCCTTTTCCTTAATCTCCAGCCGGGGATGTCTATGTGACATCTACTGTTCTGTGTTAAGACACATAAGTAGCACCTAGCTGAGTGTGCTGCTGTCTCCCTTCTTGAGTGGGACATGAGCATGATGCATGGAGCAGTGGCAGCTACCTTGAGATCATGAGGAAAGGGCAAAGTTGCTGCCAGCTATGGGGTATCTCCAGAATTTCTTATTTTGAGATCTACTTTTATTTTACTCATAGTACATAGTGATCTTATCATAAAAGTAGGCTTTCTTCAGAGATGTGTGTACCCTTAGGGTGGGAAGCATAAGTAAAGACACAAGAAAGCAAATATAAAATTCCATAAAATATCACATATATGATCACATGTAATTATTTACATGCATAGCTCTATGTGTCGATGTAAAAACAAAATTACTACATATTAAATAGTTAATACTGTCCATTTTATTTGAACTTTACTGGCATAATATTACATGTTTGAAAGTTAATTTCTTTAGTTTGCCTCATAAAAAATTTAATATTATATTTTTTTCCAATGTCACTTGATGATTTTATTCACCTTATACAAAATATGTAGTTGTTGATCTTTAAATTATGTTTTTAAATTCATTAAGTCCTAAATTCCCTCTGCCAGTTCCTTACTTCTACTTCATTTGAGATAGTGTCCATTTTCCATCTCTTCAAATCGAATTCTCAGTCATTTATTTCTAGCTTTTACTCCATTTGAATGTAATAAATCCTGGCCACAACCATAGATTTGGGTCTAAACTAGATGGTGCTGAGCACCCATTATCTGCCTAGTCTCTGTTCCAAATGAAAATGGGGATTAAAGCTCTCACCTTCTGTGTAGCTGACAGAGAGCCAATCAGAGATAAAATGGCAGGCAGAGGGAAGAGTGGGTTCCCAGTCCTTTCCTGGACCCAGGAAGTTTCAATATTTAAACTAGAGAAGACAATCACCAGCAGGTGGCGCCTAACCTCAACAGGGACTGGGCTGAATTTAGGATTTGATACTAAAAGTGGATTACCACAATTCCTTACAGGCTTCTTTTTCTTCCATTTATTATACTTTTTTTCGTTTGTTTGTTTTCATTATACTCTCCTTCCATTCTCCTTTATTGGCCTGAAAGTACCCCTTGTATTTCAAATATTTTTCTGCTCACAATAACAATTATGCTATCTGTTCATCCCATTTAATATTCTTTTTGTTTCCCTTCTCCCAAACACACCCTCTTTAAATTAGAACAAAAAATATGTAAGTTAAAAAAATCTCTCTTCCATTTTCATGTTACTGTACTAAGTTTTTTTTTTTTAAGATTTATTTATTTATGCATACAAGAACTGGGGTACAGTTCAGAGGAGGGCGCGGGGAAAGGATTCACCAGAGACAGAATGCAGAACAGAACAGGCAGATGGACTGAAATACACTGCTGAGGGGAGCAGTGGAGAGACAGGAAAGGTCTGCCGTGCCATGTGGGTCAGCTCCGGGGGGATTGAAAGTGCTGCCTTGGCTGCTGCCTTTTAACCCCTTGCCCACCAGGGAGGACCCTGTAGCTAGGTGTAATTCAGCTTGGTTTTGGCTATTTCAAAATCAGTTCTTTTGTTGTGAATCAGTGCTTATTGATTTTTCAATTATCCTTCTTTCTGCAGTATGTCAAATAAGTAGTTTTTCTCAGCAATGGATGCCAGTAGTGAGTTTTTAAAACTTTCGTTTAAAAAATATGTTTTATTCTCATTCTAGAAAAATAGTTTAGTTGGGTATAAGAGAAATCTCTTTTATTGCTACTGCTGCTAAGTATGTGGTCAGCCTAATTGTCACTTCTTTATAGGTTATATCTCTTTTTGGATATAATGATGTAGCTTTGTATTTGTTGTTTTCTTTCATGCTACTTGGGACTCAGTGGACTTGAATTCTGGAAAATTTTCAGTCATCTCATTAATTTTTTTCTAAGTAACTGCTTTTCCTCTGGTCTCATCTGGAATTTAAATTTTGAGTTAGGTTAAAGTTTACCATTCAGCCCTTGTGTGTGTTTTTTTAAAAAAAATATTTATTTTTACATCATTTTTCATTTTGTACATTTTTTTCATCTCAACTGTAGTTCCTGTGACTTCCCACCATCAATTCACCCAAGTGCTATCACCAGAATCCCGTGTGCTCTTCCCACCCATTTTGATCCTGTTCCCCTCCCTGCTCCCGCAAAATATCTCCGGTTTATAGTTGTGCACATTGTTTTTCGTTTTTTATTACAATTGCTTTTTTTTTTTTTTTGTGATTCCTTACTCTCCCTCTATGAGTGAAACCATTAGATATTTTTCTTTCTTTCTATCAGTCCTCGTGTTTTTAAATCTCTATTTTCTGTTCTATGTCTTATTCTAGATGCTCTTCTCAAATCAATATACCAACACATCAGTTCTTAAGTATTTTTAATTTGCTATTTGAGCTTAAAATCTTAATGATTATATATTTTTCAACTTTAGAAGTTCTATTTGATTGTTGATCTCTCACCTCATTTTTGAGTCTTTCATTTTGATTTTTACTTTTTAGTCCCTCATTTTAAACATTCTTACTTTCCTGTGTCCTTCAGATTGTTCTATTTTTTCTGGTTCTTAGGTTGAGTATCATCCTATTCTTCTATGTGCTGTATCAGCTAATGCTTCTCCCAGATACTTTCTCATTATTCAGTTAGCAGTGTTTTATGGTAAGGTTTTATTTGTTCTGGTAAAAGTGCCATAAGTCGTGCTCCCACAGAGCAGGCTGTGTTTACTTCTCTCCAGGATCTCATGGTTTCTACTGGTCATGGACCAAAGATTATGTTAATTTCTTGCTTAAAATTCTTGTAACATGAAAATGAGTTCTTGCTCCATACCCAGCCTGCGTTGAGAGCTTTTCACAGGATGCATATTTCCCCCATCCAACATCCAGAAGAAACAGCCTGTTTTCTGGGCAATAGTCAGAGTTCTTTTAATTCTCTCAAGTCCTGCTAGGATTTTGGAGAGTCCCAGTTTTGAACAGAGATTTCATTTCTATGAACATCCCTCTGGCAAATTTAACTGTGAGACCTGTATCCAGTCTCATTCTTTCCTGGTCCCTCAGATGTCAGCTAAAGCTTGTGTCTGGTTTTGAATTTCTTTTTGTTTCTGGCACCTGGGAACTGTCTTGGCTTTCTTTCAGGCTATGTCTTTTAAAGTTTTAAAATATTTACTCAGCATTCACATGTGTTTGTAGTGGGAGAGAGTCTTTGTTAAGTCAGGTTGCCATGCTGTCAGCATGGAAAGCCTTTCGTACTCATATTTTGGTCATGTCTTCTTCACCTACATGAATCTGGGCATGTCTCTCTTCCCTCAGTGACCTCATGCTGCAAGGAAGTTGGACAAGCAAAGATTGTAAAGTTGCCTACCTGAAGATTTCTTTTCTATTTCATTTGGATCATTTCTCAGAAGCCATCATAGAAGGATAGAGCTGAGAGGGAACTTATAATCCTCTAGTCTGATATGCTCATTAATCAGATGAGGAAGCAGAGCCTGGCTGGCAGTTTGGATTTTGGATTCAACATCTGGAACTGTTCAAATTCACTGTTGGGAACTGAGCTTAGAAAAAAAGAGCACACAATAAGATTTGCATCCCAGGTTTTCCACTTACGACTAGTTTGATCTTGAGAAGTCACTTAGCCAGAGCTTCAGAAACTACTCATTTTCAAATGTGCCACGACAGAAAATATTGAGATGCCAATGTGTTATCTGTAAAATGCAAGCAGAACACATGAGAATTTTGACTCGGCAGTTTTGAAAATTCCAGTTCACAGTAAGCATTAAAAATTGATTTCTTTCTTCCTTATGATTGAGATCCCTCTTGTCCCATCTTGGAAACATCTCTTTCTAACAGCTGTTCATTTTTACAGAATCTGCCTGGAAAAAGTTTACAAAATACCCAGAGGCCTATCAAACTCGAAGGTGTAGAACTGGGAAACAGGAGATTTTGTTCCTATTTCTCTTCTTTCCCACCAAATCTGAAACTTCGTTCCTGAAAGCTGTGGAAGATCTGTCTGAAAGAGTTACAGAAAGCCTTTGGGGTGCAGTGATGCCATGGAAACCTCACCATGTGTTTTATTCTGACTTCATATTCACTGTCTCGTGGCTTTCTTAGAATCAGCACAGAGTGGATTCTAGGCCAGAGTTTTTTGGTTAACCTATCTGACAAAAGGCCAGATAGCAAATATTTTAGGCTTTGAGAGGCACAAAGAGTCTCTACTATACACCCTTCTTTGTTTTGTATATATCCCTTTAAAAATGTATGAAACATTCTTACCACATGGATGGTATAAAAACAGACCTTGAGCTGTAATTAATCCACAGGTCTGTCTACAGTTTACTGAACCCTTTTCTGGACAGTGACAGCAGTTGTGAAAATTCCAGTTCATAGTAGGCATTAAAAATTGATTTCTTCCTTATGATTGAGATCCCTCTTGTCCCAACTTGGAAACATCTCTTTCTAACTGCTGTTCATTTTTACAAAATCTTCCTGGAAAAAGTTTACAAAACACCCAAGGCTTATGAAACTCTAAGGTGTAGAATTGGGAAACAGGAGATTTTGTTCCTATTTCTCTTCTTTTCCACCAAATACTGAAACTTTGTTCCTGAAAGCTATGGAAGATCTGTCTGAAAGAGTTACAGAAAGCCTTTGGGGTGCAGTGATGCCTTGGCAACCTCACCAGGTGATCTTGGCCTTGAAATGCTCTTGACTTCAGCAGTTTTCATTCAATGCAAAGGGATACTATCAATAATTATCCTACCAAGTTCATGCAAAAATGATGGCTTTCCTTTGCCCCCCATCCCCCAGCTCCTAACCGTTTAGCCTAAGTGTCCTTATATTTAAAAAAAAAAAAAAAAGAGGGAGGACTTTATCATGTGATTACTTATGGGGTTTCCATTGCCACTCCTTTCCACTCTTCCATCACTTTCTACTTTCAATCAGAAAGATATTTCCTGAGACCTCCCGGTGGTGCAAGGGGTTAAAGTGTAGAACAATGAAGCTAACAACAGCCACTAAAGCACAAGTTCGATCCCTGGCCAGGGAGCTGACCCACATGGCGAGGCAGACCTCTCCTGTCTAGCCTGCTTCTCCTCTCAGCAGTATATTTTAGTCAGGCTGCCTGTTCTGCTCCCCACTCTGTGTTTGGGGAATCCTCTCACCTCTCACACCTCTAGCCTACACACCAGTTCTTGTGTGCATAAGTAAATAAATCTTTTGAAAAAAGATAATTTCTCGTTGGCTAAATCAATGTATCTCAGTATTTTCTATATTAATCACTTGGGAAATGAGTCAGTTGTACAGCTCAGGGTTGTACGAGGAAGTGAATGGAAGAGAGCTGAGCAGATGTGATTGCTCCTGTCCAGAGGCAACAGACGTAGCAGCTCCATGTGCTCCGAAGGTCTGCTATGTTCAACAGCTCAGCAGAACTTCTAGGAATCCAGTCCAGTAGCTACATGCACAGCAAGCATGGGAGTCAGACAGTCCCTTATTTAAATCTTAGCTTTGCTTTTACTAACTGTATGAACTTGGGCAATATTTTAACCTACAGTGTTTTAATTTCCTCCTTGCAAATGAGCATAAAAATACCTATCTTCTAATGTCTAGTTCGCATATAAAAAGGAGCATTTAGTATACATGTAATGCACTTAGCATTGGAATCCTTAGGAACAAAATGCATTTTCTTTCTCTTTTTAGTACAAAAAAAAAACCAGCTATTTTTTCATTAAACAAAATTTTCTAATTGCAGAAAGTAAAAATCAATAGTAGCTAGCAAATCTTAGACTAATTTTCTTATCAAGATCATTTTTCCATTTTTTTTTTTACCAGCTTTAACCTTTGTAGTCTTTCATTTTTTTTGTGCATCTATTTTTGTTGTTCAGACAGTGCTGAGGAGTTCCTGCTGGCTCTACCCAGAGGACACTAGACAATCTACTGGAGTACCTTATGTATTCCAGAAGCTCATAAAGAGTTTAAAAAATATTATAGGGTAAGAATTAAATGTGTGAGATGATATACAAAAATCTGACCTTTGAATATGATTCTGGTACACACCAGATATAGTTTTATATTTTTTGAAGATTTATTTATTCATACAGAGCTGGGATACAGGCCAGAGATGCAGAAGGTGAGAGGATTCACCGGGGACAGAGTGGGGAGCAGAACAGGCAGATCGACAAAGTACACTGCTGAGGGGAGCAACGGGCGGGTCAGGAGAGGTCCGCGGCGCCATGTGGATCTCCTCAGGGCAGGCGGGGATTGAACTCATGAGGAAGTGGCTTAATCTTCTTAGTGCAGTGCTTTAACCCGCTGCGCCACCAGGGAGGGCCCACACCAGATATAGTTTTAAATTAAGTAAAATTTTGGATTGGGTGGAGAGTACTCAGTGCCAGCAATCAAGTCATGGATAGCCGGGGTCTGGTCATACCTGCAGAGTGTCCTCCGTCTCTGAGGCAGCCAGGTCCTCCAGGACTCCGCGATACACTGCAGGCAGCAGAGAAGAGAGCAACAATATCAGGAAGTGAAGGATCACCTTACCCGTGCAGACCGCAGGCATCCTGGGCAGGCAGAGTGTAATCAGAAAAATTGCTTCTTGGCAGAGTGACATGGGTCAGCTCTCTTGGCCTGGAGAAGAGCGTTCTGTGATCTGTTGTGGTTTTGATCAGATTAAACCGCTCTGCGGTATGGGGTGGCTGGTTCACAATGAGTTCGAAGGATGGTTTTGCTTTACTATAGTCATCAGTTTATGCTTAGTACTTTGTGGGGGTGAAGAGTGCTGATGGGGTAAATTTACAGTCAAAGCTAGGAAATCTCAGGAGTTGGGAACTCCAACGGCAGGTCCTCCAAAAGGACAAAACAGTAACAAACCACTTGTGATAATGATGGTTTGTGAAACCCCGAACGCTCAGTTCTCTTTTGGAGGGTCACAGAGACACGGCCATATTAAAGGAGCTGCGAAACCCTGTAGTAAAAATACGATGTAGTTTTGTCTAGCCCCCGAGCTTCACAAATGGAGCTGACCTTGGAGCTCCCCTCCCCCTCCCCCGAGAGATCGTCAGTCCTTTGATTCTTTGGTTGAAAACAGCAGAGACCAACTCCAGCTAAAAAGAAAAAAAAACAAAGTTGACTTTTGTAATAATATCAAGAGTCTGCAGACTCTTCAGGAAGATTATAGAACCACATTGTCTCTGCACGGGGTTGGCCTGAGGGCTGCTGTGACTTAGCTCCACTGCTCACACTGAATTACAGTGAGGGATGGAGGGAATGAGATATCAGGCAGGGTCTGTCTGGTAGTTTTGCCATGAGAACCTTTGCTACAAGAAATTTGGTGACAGCATTATTTCTTTTTTATTAAGATATTTCTGGTTTACTATGATTTAGGAACACAGGTGTACACCTTTTTTTTTTTAAGATTTATTTATTCATACAGAACTGGGGTACAGTTCAGAGGTGCAGGGGTGGTAAGAGGGTTCACCCAGAGGTGCAGGGGCGGTGAGAGGGTTCACCAGACACAGAGTGGGGAGCAGAACAGGAAGATCGAGGAAGTACACTGCTGAGGGGAGCAGTAGGTGAGACAGGAAAGGGCTGCCGCGCCATGTGGGTCACCTCAGGGGCTGGGGATCGAACTCGCGCTGAAGCAGCTGTAGCCACTTGCAAGTGCTGTGTCCTAACCTGTTGCTCCACTAGGGAGGGGCCTGGTTTACACCTTTCAAGGGCATGTTACCACACTGCGTCCACGTCCACAGGGCCCCTGTAGCCTTGCTCCCATCCCTCCCCCTCTGGCCACCTCCTTTCTGCATCACCACAAACATTTCACTGTGTAACTTGTTGGCCCTAAGATAATTTTACTGTAAAAGCTAAAAAAGAAAAAAAAAAAAAAGATTGACAGTTTGATTGCATTTCTTCATTGACAAAACAAGAAAATAGCTCTTTTGCAAAATGATGTGTTGTTATTTTCTAGTGACACAATACGTAATTTGACTTTCCACTTTCTGATTTCATATTTCAGGAAGTTTGAGCACCACAAAATTTTTGTTTTTAATATTTATAATGTGAATGAATGGAAGAATTGGACGACAGTGCTTAGGTATGATCCACAAAAGAAATTAAATTCTCTGTGGTAATTGCCATAAATCTACACACAGTTTAAAACATATTTAAATATCTTCTATGAAAATTTTTGTTACTAATATTTTATATTTCAGGATGACCTTTCAATTTTTTTGTTCTTTTTGCGTTTATTACCAAAAGTTCATTTTATTTTGCCTTTTTGAATGTACCACTTATCTAAAATAAATTTTTTTTGATTTACCACTTTTTACAGTATTAGATAGTTTTAAGAGGCAGCCTCACACCGCAGCATGGTGGCTAACTGCACTCGCCACCAGAGGTCTCGTGCCAGAGGCCAAAGTCAGACTGACCTGCTCTACCTCCTCTTCCTCTCACTGATTCCCTGTCCCTTTGGTGACCACCGCATTTTCTCAAAGTCTAAGAGTTACTTTTATTGTGTTTGATTAGTTTTTTGCTTGGTTTATTTATATTCTACTTGAATGTACCTCTTTTTCTTTTCTCCTTTTTAGCAACTAAAAGCTTAAAGCTAATTTTTAGGTGGTGGAAGTGTTAGTGATAGACGTGCTTATGTTGAAACTGCTTGCTTCAAAGATGCTTGCAGGGATTTACCTACAGCCCAGCCAAGGGGCTTTGTGGCTTCACAGAGGAGGAAGCTGAAACTGAACAGATGAGAACCATAGCTTAGCCCAAGTCATCTAGCCAGTTATGGGAGAATGAGCAAAATGCTACTTCAAATATATCACCGTCTTTTATGCTGTTCTTTAGATTAAGGGTGTAGAGAGTGTTCTTTTAAAGCTCAGGGCCCACTTTTCCCACTGCAAAGGAAAAGGATACTGCATCCTGGGTGGTAGGTCGGCAGCCATGAACTTTCAGGGACATATTTGTTTTCACCTTCACCTAGTTCAAAGGGAGACCTTATATTTACAAAGTGACAAAATGTATGGCCCTCCCTAGAGGTTCAGAGGGTTAAAGCACAGCACTGTGAAGCTAACTGCAGCCATTGCAACACAAGTTCTATCCCCAGCCCCAGAGGTGATCCACATGGCACGGCAGACCTCTCCTGTCTCACCCGCTGCTCCCCTCAGCAGTGCATTTCAGTCCATTTGCCTGTTCTGCTCCCCACTCTGTCTCTGGTGAATCCTCTCACACACCACACCTCTGGCCTGTACCCCAGACCTGTATGCATACATAAAAAAATCTTTAAAACAACAACAATGTATGTATGGGTTTCTGATTTAATTTTTTAAAGGAAACAAATTCTGAGGTGGCTTAGTTGCAGCTTTTGAAAGCAATTCTAGTGGTTTCTTGAGAGTTGATTGTTTTGTGTGGTCCTGTCTTTTTTCTCGTTATCCCTAATCTGGACAACTATTCATCTTCCATGCTCTCCATCTCTGTGAAACATACTCTACATACTTTGGAATTGCCAGATGAAATTTTGAATTTTGGATAAACTATAGTGAATGTTTCAGTATGTCCCAAGTATTGTGAGAAACATACTAAAAAAGCATTTGTTGTTTGTCTGAAGTTCAAGTTTGACTGGAGATGCTGTATTTTGCCCTAGGTAAAATTGCTTGATTCTTTTGTCTCCCTTCTCCAGGATGACAGCCTGTGTTTTGCATAATAAGTTTCATCAGTAAACTAACTACTTTTGTCATTACTGTATACTCCAGTGGTCTTGCCAAGGTATTTGCATCACTTTAACACTGTATTATGCTTATACGGTTCATCTTTGTCTTCTCCACGAGTTTGTGGATCTAATGTCAGAAGGAGATGTCTTTTTGTTTCACAGCAAGCAGAGTTGGTGCTTAATAAATCTTGAATGAAACAAAAAGATATGCAAACAGTTGATGGCTAACACAAGAAATCACCTAGGGAGAACAGCTACAAATCAAATGAAACCTATTTTGAAGTGGATTTTGGCATCTAACAGTGCTATATTTAAAATCTCAGGTCCACCACTTAATACCTGTATGATTTGGAAAAGTCCGTCACTTCCAAGATTGAAGTAGTTTGTATGTGAAATGGAGATAATGCATTTTTCCCCCCTGGCATTATGAAAGAGACATTATTGCTGACTAGTTCAGGGAGTGGGAACCAGAGACCTGGTACCCCTGGATTGTTTTCAGGACCCCTACGATTGTGGAACCAACCTCACCTGCCTTAGTCCATATATCACAGGTGTACAGTATGAGGTAGACACAGGACAATCATTAGGGACCAATTTTCTCAAGAGATACAGGTTTGTCCTTTAAACATACCTAATCTTTCCCTTTATCCATTTTAGGAAAAAATCGTTATGGATTACATATTTCTCTTATTTCTTCTTTTTCCTCCTTCTCACATTTGCATTTCTCTTTCATTTTCTCCTTTTGTGAGCAGTGACAGACCTTAGGTCTCAGAGTCTCATTTTTGGCCCCAACCAGTGTTTATTTCTGTTTTATCCTGCCTGTGTAAGAAAGAAGAGGCCAGAGGGCTGGGGTTTGTCTCATTTATCTAAGGGAGTCCTTTCTCAGCTTGTGGTTTTGCCATTGGGTGCCTCTTCCTGCCTCCACAGTCTTTTGAATAGAATGTAAAAAATTTTTTTGGATGACTCAGAATTATCATTATGGACTCTGGGCTTGGCGAGAAGTGGGGCTCTGAGGTTTTGGCTAAGAAAATCAATTTATAACAGGAGGAGAAAGAAAATTTCACTAGTCAACAAAACAGTGATTTTCTGTAGTTTAATAAAAGATGTTTAGTGTCTTTCACCTAAAGGAAAAAGTTCTCAACAGAGGCGGGTGATCAGCCTGTAACCTAGTATCTCAGCTGAAAGAGACAACTGGTTAATGGTAGTAATAGCCCCAGTTTGTAAAGGACTATTCCCACCAATTCATAAAGTTAAGAACTGAGGGATGTGGTTAAGAGCGGTAGGCTTGCAAGAAACTCAAATCCAAATCCCAACTTTGCCTCACTAGCAGGAAGGTTTTAGGAAAGGTGCCTACATGTGTATGTGAGATTAGAATAATAGTCGCTACCCCATAAAGTTGTTCTGAAGATTAAATGCACACAAGCAAGCACGAGATACATATTACCTCTTGTGATTTTCATTGTATCAAAAAAAAATTTAGTAACTAACTAGTAGAGTCAAGGTTGGACTCCAAATCCTACTTTTTTTTTTTTTTTATTTTACAACATAGTCACTGTAGAGAAAGTAGACTTTGGAATTTGAAAGCATAGTCAATGAAGTCCCCCAATGTGTCCCTATTTAGAAGTAATAACATGATTTTATTAGGTGGTTAATTAGGTAGGTTCTGTTGCTAAATTACAAAGTATCAGTGACTTAAACAAGACAGTTTATAGCAGTTTAAGGTGACATGATGACACAGCTGTGAGGAGCCCAGATTCTTAATGTTCTTTTCTCCTCAACATGTGTCTGTTTGTCCCAGCTGCTGATACCCGGCCCACATCTTAACTAGACAGTGAGGAGAATGGAAAGCATGAGCCTTCCTTTAAAGAAGGCAGGATCTGAAGCCCTCCATGTCTCTTCTATTCACATCCTACTGATCATAGCCAACTGCGAGGGAGGGTGGCAGTTAGAGTCTACATTGTGAACAGCATGCAGGCAGGTATTACACTGAAATAAGAAAGAAGAGCTATTGGGAGTTTAACTGAAATAGTTTTTCTCATCCAGTTTATATCCTTTGTCCTGTTTGAAGTTGAATTAATAATCTACTCCACTACCATTCTAAATATGCTACCATCCAAGTTGTTACCAGTAGCGTAAATGGGTCTGTCTTTCTCACTACTAAGTATTCTAGACCGCACAATTCTTTGATCTCTCTTTTATCATTTTTAATTGCCTTGTTTTCTATCTCATTGCCAGGAGGTCCATTGGCATTTTCCTCCTCTGGCAATCAGTAATTAGAGGCTTTTCTTCACCCAGGACAGCCTGATCCTTCCATTTACACACTTATAGGCTTGATACTTGTGGGGTGTTTTCCTAGATAGAATCATATTAATGCAGAAGTGAACCAGGTTACATGAAGGCTAGGCCACCACAGCTTTTGCTTGTCACCATTTATGCATGTTGAATTTCAATGTTGCTTCTTGTTTTCTTCCAGGTCTCATGTATGTGAAATTGCTACATCAGGAGGTAAAAATGTATTAAAAAAAAAAAAAAGGGAGAACATGAGGCCCAGTGACAGGGGAGAATTAAGAAATCAGAGCAGAGGTGTGATTCCAAGGGTGCAATTGTTAAGTGCATGGTACTTACAAGAAATCAGAACAGTACCCAGGGAATTTTGCTGGGGGGAGGGGAGGTTTAAGTACTATCACGGAAATAAGTAAGGGCGAGGTCAACAAAAATCCAGAGATTTAAAGCAACTTTCTTCGGTCTTTTAAAGCCACTGTAGTTCGAGGTGTGGAATTCTGGAATGCCCACTGCTGTCTTGTTCTAATTTCAAGCAGGATTTGGGGGTGGGGAAGAGACCAGTTTGTTGAATTAAAGTTGGGGAACACAGGATCTGGAGTTAGTATGCTACTCATCCTCCTGCAAGCTGAAAAGAAGGCCATTAAGATGCTGGTCACCAGCAACTTTGGCGAGGAATAACCGGGAGCTGAGTGTTGGTCTTCACTCAGGCCATTCTAATAACTAATCCTCTTTGTAATGGCCGATTTACATGTTAGAAGATCTAAAAGACAGGAAGCATAGAAATGGGCTTTGAATTTTCTTCTTTAGAGTTTGTTTCCAATTAATCTTTGAGACAAGAATTGCAATCTACCACAAACTGTTTTGAAGCTTTCAAGAGCAGGTCTTGCTACTTGGGACAAGATGCTAACTTACTGAAAAAGAAGAAAAAAATGTAGTGTTTGATTGGATAGTTTCTCTCCTGATATAAAAACAACCTCTCAGTATCAGTAAAAGGGTGGCGCAGACATTTTAAGTATTATAGATTTTTGCCCGCTTCCTTGGAATCACAGAACTGGAAAGGATACTGACGGGTTTTGTAATGATGAGGAATCTGAAGACCAGAGAGGCCAAGCCATCCTCAGATGGTTGCTCAGCAAATGAACATGAGACCTGGGACTAAAACTCTCTCTCCTTTCCCTTACCACTTCCAGCTACCACTTCTTCACACAGCTGATCAGTAATAAAGAAAATGAGTTGTGTCCTTCATTTCCTTAAAATTTCTGAAGAAAGCCAGAAAGCCTGAATTTTATGTGTGTGGAAAGATTTTGTGTTTAAAGAAAAACAAGACACAGGGAAGTTGCCCTTCAGCTCAAGTTGAGGAGAGTCAGTGTAATTTCAGTTGCAGCAAGAGGTTGTTCCCAGCCATATCATACTCTCCTATTGTTTTCTGGGGCAAAGCTATTTCAGGGATGGTAGTTTCTCCATCACACTGTGGTTAAAATGTAAACTTTACCTGAAAAGAAAACCCCCAACTATGATCAGCTATTGATACTCACCAACAGTGGCCTTAATGTTTAGGAGGATCTTAGACATATTTTAGAACCTGATGAAATCTATGTCTTCCCACCACTGCCAAAGAAATGCACATGCAGAATTATAGAATCTTAAGTCTTCCTGGCCCTTGGAAGTGCATCTGTAAAACCAGGTGAAGGATGCCTGTCTTTAAGTAAATTAATTTGGCGTATTTAGTTGATTGGTCCTACCGAACAGAGTCCAATGGGCTTGGAGCCAAGTTTCTATGGGAGAAAAAGGGCCCAAAGGAGCTTCCCTAAAGGGGTGAGCAGGAAGGATAGAGAGTTCTGGGCCAGCTAAAGAAAAGGCAACAAAGGAGAAAAAGGAAAGAGATGGTTTCTCAGGGGAGTTTGGAAGGAAGCTAAAAATAGACTTCTAACTTCACTTCATCACCTTGTCAAGATCTGGCTATAATTATGATTTCCAGACTTATTTAACTTACTGAGCTGACTTCTGTAATTATTCCAAAGTCACACATCTTCCTGGAATCCTTCCCTAATCCACACAAACTCTGAAAAGCAGCCCTGTGCTCGTGAATAAGATGTCTAGTTTGTTTCCTGGCCTCTTGCCATCCTGTGCTGCTCACGCATCTTTTGGATCCCTAAAAGGGGTGGGAAGTTCTCTGCAGTAAGCCATGGGAGATGATCCATCACCAAAGCCTAGACGTGATCTTGGCAGTACACCAGGTAGTGATGTATTGATAAACATCAAAAGAAGTTGTGAATTCCAAGAAAGAAAGTGAAGTGGAAGTGAGTCATTCATTTATTTATTTTTTTGAAGACAGAAAGTGATTTGTAATGCTCAGCGAGACATGGTTGAGAAATGTGCCCCGTCTCCTCTGAGCAGTGAGGAGCCACAGAGAAGGACCCACTGCCAGGATATACATGTGCCCTGACTTCCTGACAGTCCGAAGAAGTGTCTTGGATGGAACTTGGGTGCTGACGAACAATTTCAAAGACTGCAAAAAGGTTATAGCATGACCTGGACTATTTATCAGGATTCTCCCCACTTTTTCTTTTTTTTTATGAGCAGGTTCTCACAGACGGGGGATCCTCATAGCGAGAAAGAGAAGCAGAAATCCCAGTTAAAAGCAGCTGGCATATAGGACTAGTACTGGAAAGTCAGACGGTTGGCTTCATTAGCCAGAACTGTTCAAAAGAATTTAACCAAAATGTTTTACCTTCTGTAGTGCCCAGTGGGTGTCCAGTGGTCTCAGATGGCTGTTTGTGTTTGAGTTATAGCTTGTGGGACCAAGGACCTGAATTTTAAATTTCATTTTATTTAAGCTAATTTAAATAGTTTCATATAGCAACTGGCTACTCTTCTGGACAGTGCATATCTGAACCAGGGCAAGAATAGGTCCACCAGCGGCCTCAGCACTGAGGAGTTCCTGCTGGTGGGAAAGTCACTTTTATTAACTTCTCCACCTGCTCCATCAAGCACTCTCTACAGGTCTAGTAGCCTGTGGCCTCTGGGCTTCCTGGAGTGAAACCTCTCTCACCTCCTAAACTCCACCACAGGCTGACAAGGAGAGCAGCATCTGTCTCACCCTCATCTTGATGAGAATACGGATGCACATGTGTCCAGGTACTTCATTTAACCTCCAGCTACTCTCTCTGCTTCAGTTCTCCACTCCTGCAGGCACCCTGACATTTCGTTCTTCTGCCAATTACACTATTGGCAAGGCACTCTACTTCTGTCTGTTCGGTTGGCATTTTTGAGTGTTTTGTATGAGAACCTAGAAATCATTATGAGGCCCATGATGAGAAGATTTTAAAGTTGGAAATGATGTTGAAGTTGATGATCTTCAACTTCCTTATTGTTCTGAAAAGAAATTGTAGAACGAATGAATCCAGTCTTTAAAAAAAGACATTGTTTGGGGCCTGGTCAGATGGCAGCAGCATGCGGGTGCCGAGCTTGCCTCTTTCTTGTACTCGCTTAATCAGCAGAACAAAGTCAATAATGCCTGAAATAGAAACAGACAACTACAGCATTGGTCTGGCAGAAAAGGGCCGGAAAACTTTAATTGAACTGTGGAGTGACCAAGGGCAGTGCAACCACAAGAGGAAGGGGTGGCTCTTGTATGGAGCCCCCTAAGTTGCTGACTTAGGGGTTCATACCCATATTGGGAACTATGGAGAATTGGCACTGTGCTGGATAAAGGGGCATTGAAAATGGACCGTGCGCTACTGGAGAACGTGAGTGGTACAGACTGGTGACTGCTGGCTTGGACCTGAGCGCCTCAACATAAAGTAACTAGAAACTGAAGAGTCAGCATGAATGCAGTCAACTCACCTGTGCTTCCTCACAGAAGAGAGCTGGGAGTCTAGAATATGTCAGAGGAAACAACCAAGTTGGAAAGCAAAAAGTAAAAGAATTTATCAACAAAAAAATCACACATTAGGAAAATACTAACACTTATTATAAGCAACAGAACAAATACAGAGGCCAAAGACTCATGCATTATATCACATAGAGGAGGAGGGCATCAGAGTGAGTGTGACACCAGACCATCCAAAGAGTCACACAAATATTCGGCCATATAATAATCTCAGTAGAACTTCCATACAAAACTTAATCGACCAATGTAACACATAGGCAATATATCTATTCTGGTTTTACCAATTTTCTAGTGATAACTAAATCCAAGACAAACATCTTTAGACTCTTAGAGACTTTTGGCAGAGGAAATTTTAAAGACACATTAATATCTGAATACCTGTCAGTCAATGATTCTATCTGAAAAAGTAAGTATGGGGTGACCAATTAAAAAATGACAAGAAGAAAATATATCAGGATAGAACTACATGGGGTAAGTTAGATGGAACTATGAGCTCAAAAGGAAAATCAGTTGCTGTAAAATTTTTGACTATTAAAGAAGAATTTGTTCATGTATATTTTAAACAGGTGCATGGATGATGGAAGGCACCAAGCCATAAACTTTAGATTTCATTTAGCCCATTTGAATGTCATGTAGCAGTCGAATTTTAAAATCTCAAAGCATGCAACATGTCAGAAAGTATATCCTTTGCAACCTTTTAAATGTATGATGAAAAATGTTAGGTGTCAATGTAGAAGCAAGTGCGATTGTTTTAAAAATGATTATGAGGGGGCCCTCCCTGGTGGCGCAGCGGGTTAAACAACAGCATTAAGCAGTTAAAGCTACTTCAGCATGAGTTCAATCCCCGCCCCAGAGATGACCCACATGGCATGGCAGGCCTCCTCTGTCTCGCCCGCTGCTCCTCTTAGCAGTGTACTTCATCAATCAACCTGTTCTGCTCCTGCTTTGTCTCTGATGAATCCTCTCACCACCCCTGCACCTCTGGCTTATCCCCCAGTTCTGTATGCATAAATAAATAAATCATAAAAATATGACTATGAGGGATGCCAAGGGGAAAAGATTGAAGATTATTGTCCTATACGCTACAAGGTCTGACTGGCAACTCTGGTGAAGACTATACCAAGTGACCAAGAAGGCGGTGAAAGTTGCCTTCATCCTACTTCTAGTTGATAGTGCCAGCTACGGAGCTGAGGATGAGCTTACAGGTGAGGCATGAGGTGGCCCTAAGGCATGGGGTGAAAGGGCACAGAGCCTGTGAGCACAAATGCATGCTCCAGGCCTACACTTGCGACCCACATTGCTGGCATCTCTGGCAGGAAGCAGAATCCTCTATGACAAACTCTTCTGTGTAGAAGTTCCTTTGTGCCTTCTTTGATCACAATAGGAATTTGAGCATGAGAGTTTGGATTAAAAACATTAGCAGATGGATATGGGAATCCCAATGGATTTCAGCCTGTTTTATTCTTAAATGACTAGCAGGCACTTGTTGGGGCTTCTCAGCTTTACCCTGGTAGAATGGGAAGAAAGGAACAAAGTTTAGACAAAGTGAAATGCATTTCTAAAAAGGGAACAGAAAATAAAAATGCAAGCTCTTTTCTAACTGGACACTTAGGACTATGGCATTGGGCAGATGTCCACGAATACCCACCCGTGACAAAAGAGCAGATGGTTATGAGGACTGCTTCTAACTCAGAGTGGATGCCATCCCATCTGGTGGTTGAGTCCACCTTTGAACCAACACAATCGTAATCAGGAGCCAAGAGTGGGCGGCCTGCCCGGGGGGCTGGTGGTGTGAGCAGTTTCTATTTCAGAGTCAGATTCTGGGCCAGGTGATTCTGTGAAGGAGCCTAAAAGAAAGGCCCGAGGAAGATAAAAACTGGGGGAAGACCTCCCCCCACCCTCATAACACAGAAAGTGGTTTACAGAAAGAGGTACGTAAAAATTAAATGGAGTTGACTTAGGAACTCTAGTTTTCCACTTTTAAAACCAAAAATCATCTCTGAGTTAGAATGTTCAAATTCTCTGTATCATCCACTTAGGTCAGATTTGAAACCAGTTCACATCCCTAGTTTTCCCCGAATTCACTCCATACTGCCTTGTGTTTTCAATTATTTAAAGTAACTCAGGCAAGGCAAAAATGTTTGTTTTGTGCCAGCTGCAACACGTTTGGCTTCTGTCATCCAGCAAGACTCACCTCTTGGTGCAACTGAAAAAGGAAAAATCAACCCCAGTAAAAACCTTACAAAAATAGGACAAAAATGGGAGTTATTTTGGGGTTTTCTTTTTAGCCTTTTTGTTGTATTTCTGGGTTTGGGAAGTACAGGCTTCTTAGAAACAACTGCTTGTCTAGACTAGGAGGAGTTTTGAACTTGTTTTTGTGAATTATCTTTACTTCTTTCATTTCACAATGCTGTCCTCTCCATTATCTATCTTGCGTTTTGTTTATTTGTTTTAAACAATACTTTAGTGCCTTGAAATTACTTGCTTTGAAAAGTATGGGAAGAACTTTGTGATGCTTTTGGGGGGTGAAATATAAACTCCTGTAGTTGATAGACTGGTTCCTTTCAGCCTGGAATATCAGAGTGGGCTAACACTTTTCAGTGTTTTCAATTCATCGTTTTCAACCTCAGTAAGGTAACAGTAAGACTGTTATAACTTTGCCAGGTAACACCAGGTTCTAGCACAAATGAAAAATTTACTTCTAGGCACTTTTTTTTTTCTATGTCTCTTGCAAAGGCAACCTTCCTTCCTCTCACTGTGCTTACTTAGGAATTCTTTAAACCCACCAAATCAAATAGGTAGATACAGTAATCTGCCACCGTTATCTTGTTTTTTGTTTTTTTTTTAATCTGCCATTCAAATGATTCTGTCATTTGGTTTAAAAAAAATCATGTTTTTAAATTACCCACTTGCCTTTCTTTTTCTTTTCTTTTTTTTTTAAAGTTTTTTATTTATTTGTGCATACAGAACTGGGGTACAGGCCAGAGGTGCAGGGTTGGAAAGAGGCTTCACCCGAGAAAAGAGAGGGGAGTAGAACAGGCCAAATGACAAAGTACACTGCTGAGGGGAGCAGTGGACAGGTCAGGAGAGGTCTGCCACACCATGTGGGTCACCTCTGGGGCAGGGATCGAACTCACGCTGAAGTGGCTTCAGCTTTTTAGTGCTGTGCTTTAACCTGCTGTGCCACCATGGCACAGCACACATCCAGGGCTTTGTCATTCATTTCTCCTTTTACCCAGCACACAAGTATGTCTAGGCCACCTCATGCCCTCTGAATGGGGTCAGGCACTTCCCTGTAGGTATGGTTGCCAGCTCTCCAAAGCCTTTGCTTTGTTGTTATTCTCAACTTCTCTCAGGGTCTCTATGCCAACCTCCCAAGAGGTGACATTCATTTGATTTTGTGTTATCAAGGCTGGTGAACACACTTCTTGAACCAGACATTTCAAGGACCAGAGACAATCACTTCAGTACTCCACTTTCTCTACCAGGGATGCACCAGAAGGATTTAAACAACCTGTTTACCTGACTCCTAGGGAGGCCATGTAGTAGGGTTCTCCTGAAATGCTTGGAAACTGATGAGCTTCCTTAAGCAAATGAAAGAAATCATAGTTTTGCACCTGGGGAGATGGGATGGATGGAATATCTGAGCACAAACCTTGGTGATAGCTCCACAGATGAGAAAATCCTTGGGTATTCGCTATAGTCCTTGGGGGTGATTGGACAAATTCTCCCATTGTCAGAGGAACTATAAATCAAATAGCATAGGCCTTCATTACACTAAGGAAATAACTCTCCATGACCAGATGGATTTGAACACATTTAGACTCTATTTGCCACGTGAAGAGCTCCAAGTGTTCAGCCTGTTGCCAAGTGGGTATGGGTTGGCTGGGCTTGAAGTCTTCCCTCATGCACCTCTGTGCTGTCCATTGTGAGGAGAGGGACTGACTGGACCCACCTAATGAAGGTCTTTTCTTTTTTTATTGTTTTGTTTTTTTCTTTTTAAGTTGACTGAATTATAGTTCGCATTGTGTCCTGATGTCATTTTTAGTACCTGGCTCCTCCCTTGGTTTGGTGCTTAATCTTCCCATTACATCCTCATTCCCTACTACTATTCCTCTTCTTTATTTGCTCTTAACAAATTATGCATTATTTAGTATGCATGTATTTGCTCTTTTAATTTCAATCACATTCAAACTTAGTAGAAAGTTGAATAAACAGTACAGGTATATTCCTATACCTACTACCTAGAATCAAACATTTCCTAATATTTTGTTCTACTTGCTCTAGGTATAGGTATTTAAAACTGAGGTGTAGATCTCATGACCCATCACCGCTAAGTAAACTAGCATGCTTTCTAAAAATAAGGAATTTTGTCACATGTTCTATCATTTTATACCTAATCATTTAATAATACTATGTTGTTTCATCTACTATTCAATATATATTAAAATTCCCCTAATTACTAAGAAGTGGTTGTTCATGGTTATTTTAAAAATGAGAATTCAATTAAGGTTTATACATTAGTTAAATCTCTTTTTAAAAATAGCATTGCCCCTTCAGAGAATTAAGCCAGTTGTTTTATAGGATGTCCTCCATTATGGATTTGACTGATTGCTTTCTTGTGGTGTTGCTTACTGTCTTCCTTTGTTTTATATTTTCTGTCAGCTAGGAACTAACTCTAAAGACTTGATAAATTTCAGGATAAAGTTCTGGCAAAAATAGTTTATAGGTGGTTGTATGTGTTTGCTGTTGCAGCCTGTCCAGAGCTCATCATTCCAAAGGAGAATATTGCTGTTTCACTATAATGTTAAACTTGCCACTTGGTTAAAGATCCCACTAAATCTTTGCTTTATAAAGATCTGTACAGATATATAGCTTATATCACACATTTCAAAATTGTGCCTATATACTTAAAGTTCTGTGTGTGCACTTTAAATTCTGTGTTTGCATATAAATTTCAAAACCTGATGATTCACTAAGTAAGTTATATCATAATAACAAAAGAGACAAAGTTTATAAGCAGATGAAGAATAATTGAATTGCGGGCGTGCTGGACTTCAACAGAGCCTGTTACCATTGCCATATATATCTAGAAGAATGAAGATAATCCAGACTGAGAATCTGAAGTAATCTTTCTATCAGAGAAACCCACCTTTATCACAGGGCAAACAGCCAGAGTGCCTGGTTTTGTCATATGAATCACCATCTCCTTATATCATGCAAGTCCCTTCCTCCTTAATGTCCCAGGTCCCTATCCCACTTATTAGTTCTAGAATAAAACCTCACAGTCTATCCTATTTACTTTAGAATTTGCAGCCATGTATATTTTCCACACAGTTGTAAGTAAATTTGTTCTTTTTTTTTTCCTATTAATTTGTCTGATGCTAATTTGTTTGCCCAGGAAGAAATTAGAGGGGTAGGAGGAATTTCTCCAGGCAAATCCCACATAGACAATAAGAAGGATGCTCAGATTCACTCAGAGAAATGCAAATTATACCTACAAAGAACATACTCTATGTAGACACAGATGCATGCTTTACATATGTAATAATAAACATATACATATATGTTGAATAATGTAATCTTTGGAACATCCCTTTGAGGTAGATACTACTAATATCCTACATGGCTGCAAATAGGGAAAACTAAGTGTAAGTAGGGAAATCTGAGGCTCGGGAAGGTTAAGCAATTTGTCCATGAGAACAGCTAAAAGGTAGCAGAACCGCTGTGCCTCTCACCACTTTGTACGTGTTAGGAATGTAAGTACAGAGAGACTCACGGCAGAGTTTGGCACCCAGCGAGCTCTGGGTAAGTATTGGCTGCATAAGTAAATTAGTATCACTTGTAGTAGCAGAAATTGAAAACAGCCTACATGTTCCCAATAGGAAGTTGATGAAATAAAATATAGAACAGTGAAAAGAATAAGGTGCTGAGAGTACTGATATGGAATGATTTCCAAGATTAATAATGAGAAAAACAAAGTGAAGAAAAGTATGTAGAGCATATCCATTGCCTAAAATAGGGGGCATTTTTGTAACACTATGGTCTACCTGGAGGAGGAATTTACTAGAAATTCAAATGGAGAGTTACCTCCAGATGAAAGAACTAGGTGACAGAGGAAGAGTGAAGAATGCATTTTACTATATCCTAAGACCTCCTTTTAATTTTATTTTCAATGTGCATCTGTTACCCAATTTTTTTTTTAAGATTTATTTGTGCATACAGAACTGGGGTACAGGCCAGAGGCTCAGGGGCGGCGAGAGGCTTCACCAGAGACAGAGTGGGGAGCAGAACAGGCAGACTGACGAAGAACAATGCTGAGGGGAGCAGTGGGCGGGTCAGGAGAGGTCTGCCGTGCCATGTGGTCACCTCCGGGGCAGGCGGGAATCGAACTCATGCGGAAGCGGCTTTAGATTCTCAGTGCTGTGCTTTAACCCGCTGCGTCACCAGGGAGGGCCAGTATCTGTTACCACCAATTTTAACGAATGAAAAATATTAAAATAATGATAATTGTAAAAATAAATGATAAAATAGTACCTAAGCAACAGAATAGACACATCTAGCGTGATCATATTACTGCCTCTATTTAAAAGCCCAGAAAGGGGTGGTTTCATACACATGCACACAAAAATGGACTTGGTGTGGGGCCGGTTTTATAGCCTGCAGATATTCTGGGTCCATCCCTTGCTTTTGACTTTGACTTCTGGAGCCTGAGGCAACTGAATTAAGCTAGTCAAGTCTGTATAATAGCACTGAGTGATCAAGCTCACCCTTGCATTGTGAAAACCTACTAGTTGATGTTTGTGAAATGCTTTGAAGGTACAATGTTCCAGATGCAAGGCAGAGCCTGTTCAGACTTGTGTGCTGCCATGGAAACTGAGACTTGAGTCAAGCTTTGAGGTGATTTTCAGTCATTATTTAGCTGAATGATTGTCTTTAAAGTGCTACTGCTTCCAGATATTTCTTATATGGCTGAAGAATTAACCTAGTTTTGTTGAGTTTTCTAGTTCCTCTATCATTTTTCTAAAACTTTTCCGGTTCTGTAAGGAGATTTTGAATGTAATGATTTCAGGGAAAGGGCTCTTTTCAGAGGAGAGAAGAGAGACAGAAGATATCATAGTATTCAGTTCAAAAGGAAAATGACAAATCCTTTCAGAAAGTTATAGTAAATCAAGTCTATTGTTGGCTTTCTAAGAGATATTAAATTAATCTATAGAAAAATAACATCCCCAAAGAGAAATGGTACAGACTAAGATAAGACTCATAGAAATAACATTATTGGTAGATAACTGTCTGCTGTCTCTCCATTGTAAGCAATGGACGAACTACCTTTTTTCTGGAGTATCTTTTCAAGGATCTTTGTATAGTCAACAACCTATGAGATAAAGGTAGTTAGTGCCCTTCCCTAGAGCAAAGGACAGGTCTGCTGACTGCACTTTATCAAGATTCAAGTTCTTGAATTTCTGGGTCTCCCTCCTGTGCACAACGTGTCATCTGAGAGGGCCAGTTGTCATCTGGCCCTCTTCACCTCACCAAGCAGTGGACCAGTTCATTGGGCAGTGAACTAGTCAGATATGCTGGTGTTCTGGCTGTGAGCAACCAGCTGCTCTTGTCTTTCACCCCGGTGTCTCTCCTAGGGGGCTTCTTAGCTTGCACATGGAGAAAAATCTCATGCTCTTCCTAATTCTTGAAATCAAAGTGTTCTCCAGGTCACTACTATACCATAGAGGTGGAATGTAAGCCACTTTTTTGGGCGATGTATGTAATTCTCAACTTTAAAAAAGTCACATTAGAGGCCCTCCCTGGTGGCGCAGCAGGTTAAAGCACAGCACTGAGAAGCTTAAGCCACTTTCACATGAGTTCGATCCCTGCCTACCCAGGAGGAGATCCACATGGCGCGGCAGACCTCTCCTGGCCCGCCCGCTGCTCCCCTCAGCAGTGTACTTCATCGATCTGCCTGTTCTGCTCCCCACTCTGTCCCTGGTGAATTCTCTCACCCTCCACATCTCTGGCCTGTACCCCAGTTCTGTATGAATAAATCTTTTTTAAAAAAAAAGTCACATTAGAAAAAGTAACAGAACCAGATAAAATTGATCTTAATAGTGTATTTTATTTAACTTAAATTTGCATAGAAATGATGACATGGCAATGCATAATCACACCAAAATTTATTAATGAGCTTTTTTACATTCTTGGTTTAGTAAGAAGTTTTCAAAATCTGGTGTGTTTTTATACTCACAGTTAATCTCATTTCAGTCTAGACATTTCAAGGGCTCAACAGCCATAAAGTGGGGTCCAGCTGGACAGTGCAACTCTTGACTGTTAACTATGGTAAAATGAAAGTAAGAGTTTTCAAGCCTGAAATAGACTTCCCTTTTAAAAAAAAGTTTTAATCCATAATCCATAATGTCAGTGCTGGTACTCACGGGGCCTGTCACTAGGAGATTCTGAGCTGTAGCCTCTGTGTTCCAGAATTTAAGTCTGACAGAGCTGTCAGGAAGCCCTTCATGCATTATTTATTCCTACTGTACCCTGTAAAGGTGCTTTTGGGGTTGCTAGTGCTTCTGCAGCTGCTGTAATAAGATAGGTATGTAGTATAAGAGTCATTAAAGACAAATTTGATACCAATCCATCAAGCCATGCCTTGTTCTGATGCTTCCAGCAACTGAAATGTAAATGTACCTTAACTTTCTTTATAGTTTCCTTTTTTAAGAAGTTTATCTTCCCTGCTGGAAAAGGAGGGAAATCTTAACCTCAGCTTGTATTATATGAGCCTTGAAGTAGGAGATAAGTATTGAAGTATTCATCCAATAATGGGAGGAGGAAATGACTAAATTCAGTCAGGTCTCCTGGCCTCAATTTGCTCCTGTTCCCAGCCTAGGCCACAGCATCATCACATGATCACATGGGACAAGTTGCAGTGGGGCATGGACAGGGAGAGAGAGCAGCAATGATGAAATTACCCACGTGTCTTTACGATATGTGCTTTCCTTCTAAGTAACATTCTTCAGAATACTGCCTAGGTTTGATTATGGTAAAATAAGTGGTTTCCAAACATTTCAATCATTTGGGATTGAGAAGTTATAATAGTGTCAGGGTTTAAAAGCAAGAAACATGAGTTCATAGAAATCATGTAAAATTCTTTGCCTATATCCCATGTGCTTCATATATGGCAAGAGAGTAGAAGCTGCAGGAATTTATTTTAATCCTCTTACAAATCCAATGCTTGAGAAACAAACTACTGGATAATAATATTGCAAGATTTCATCTAAAATATATATAACAGAATTCTTTTTGAGATAAGATTTGTACAGGGAAATTTCAGTTGATCAATTAGTCAATCTGGGAATGGATGAATTGTCCAAGTGGGGCAGAAACCTCAGATAGTAAATAGTCATCCTCAGAGCACAGGCTTTCAGGACACTGTCATGGGGCTGTGAGAGAATCCCGAGCCCCATTCTGAGCACCGGGAGCGCTGAGCTCCACATTGGTCTTCCCCTAAATCTTGCCCGTGTCATTCTGCCCATTCCATGAAGCTGGCATCTGCGCCAAGGCCTCACGGTGGTCCTGCCCCTCCCCGACCAAGTCCCCTCCTTGGCATTGTCCTTTTCTGTCACCCACACCTGGGTCTCATCATCTTCTCTCAAGGCTTCTTCCATTTCTTTCCCTGTCATATGTCCCATCAGCACTTTGGCTTTATTCAATCTCTCGCTGGTTCTGGACTTACTCCACAGCTGGACGCCTGACCCTTTGCTGACTTAGCCTGGCCTACTTAGCGCTTTGAGGGCAGTTGTCATACTTCGGGGGGGAGGTACCTCTCTCTGCCTCACTCCCCATTAGATGCTCTTTTAGGCAGTCGTTAATTGTGTGGGCAGTCATTCGCTCCTTATATTAAAAATCCTTCCTCTCCTCCCTTTCTCCCCTCCCCTCCCC
>NW_004567108.1:16361187-16368389 GCF_000260355.1 Condylura cristata | reverse complement strand
CCCTCCCCTCTCTCCTCCCCTCCCATCTCCCCTCTCCCTTCCCCTCCCCTCCCTTGCTCCTCTCATCTTCTCTCCCATTCCCACCCCTTCTTCCTACCCTCCCCTCTCCTTTCCCCTCCCTTCCCTTCCCCTCCCCTCCTCCCCTTTCCCCTCTCCCCTCCCTACTCCTCCCTTCTCTATCCCCTCCTCTCCAGTCCTGCCCCCTTCTCTCCCTTCCTCCTCCCCCTCTCCCCTCTTCCCCTCTTCCTCCTCTTCTCCTCTCCCCTCCTTTTTCTCTTTTCCTCTCCTCTTCCCTCTCCCCTTCTCACTTTATTCAGGGGACACTATAACACAGTCAGAAGTCTATGAATTTGTATTTGTGTTGGATTCCAAGATGATATATTGCTGTGTAACTTTGGTAATTACTTTTTTTAGCCTTGGCTTTCCAGCTATAAAGTGCAGGTAATAATAGTAAGCGCTTAGCAAATTTCTTAAGAGGATAAATAGACACGTGAGGGCCAGGCGGCAAGTCAGGCATAAATTGACACGTGAGCCTAGTGTGTTTGAAGGACAATGATGGAGTGTTCTAAACTCAATTGACTTTTTGTCTGTCTGGCTCTTTTTTTTTTTTTTTTGCCTGATTCGTATTTTTTTAGCGCAGATATATATCTCATAACTCCTACTATATTACATTGGAAATTTTTGCCGTCATGTGCTTTATCATTTGTATTCCTCTCAGCAGTGCCTTGAGTAAGATAGTCAAGTTTTTCTTGGCTTAGGTGGAACAGAGAATGCTCGTTGGCGTTACGGTACATGGACAACTCCCCAAGGGGAGCTTCAGGCATTCAGAGTTCTTACTTTTTGACCAGGAGGTATGTATCACGAGGGTGGCACATAGAAAAAAGCCTGATGCCAGCATAGCAGGCCTGGAAGGAGGGAGTTGAGGGGCTGGACAATGGACCCATGTGAGGCTTTATGTCCTGTAAAATGAGATGTTCAACATTTTACTTTTCAGCTTCAGCTTGCTCGTCAGTATACTAGGGGTAATAAAAACAGCAACTCCAGAGCATTGATGGAGGAATACATGTGGGAATTCATGATACTCGATTATCAGCATGTCAGTCATGTAGGACTTGCTCAACACAGATTATCTAAGATGGTTTCAATATCTCCTTCTTTTCTCAGTCCAGACTGATTTGTCAAAATCAGATCATGTCACTGTGCTGCTCAGAAGGCCCCCAGACCCCTTCCTGTGTTGGGAAGTCAGGATCTTGCAGAGACCCACCCAGAGGTGCTAGTTTATTCCCCTGTTCTATTTCCTTAGCGTTTAAAGCCACTTAAAAAAAAAATCAGTTTACTTATTCACTGTTTATCTTCTGTCTCTCCCTGCTGGGCTGCAAGCTTCATGAGGACGGTCTTTCCTGCCCACTGCCAATGCAGTGCCTGGCCCCTGGTCTCACATGTTGAATGAGTGAATCTATTTACAACCAAGATGGTCTCTATCTCTTCTGCATTCTCATCATTCACTGGCTGGATTCCCTCTAAATTACATTGTGCTATTTTGATATTTACTTTAGTCTTTTAAACAGAGTATCTGGTCCCTGAGTGGGTGAACAGTGCCTTATTCCATATGTATCCGCCCTCTACCCCTGCCCCCCCCCATATCCAAAACTCATGCTGTTTCCCATTTGGAGGAAGCAAAATATCTGGACTTCTGTGCTAGGTCACTGTGTTTACCCCATTCCTCCCACACCCTCCTTTTAGTAATATTAAACTTCATCACTAAACATGAATTTGTTTGAAATTTGACCTTCAATATTCAAAACCAAGTGAGTGTAATAAGCATCACTCAGTAAAATCGATGATCACTTAATGAAATAAGTCAGTGGTCAGATTTCAGATTTCATTTCTGAACATAGTACTTGTACTTTTTCACCAGGAGAAATGAAAGCTCAGACCATGACTGTCTTCTCTCACACGCCAGTGACAGTGGCAGCCACTCAGCCCCATGATGCCTGAGCTTTGGTGGCTGGGCACTGGGCTCGCCCTGCTCTGTCCTCCTCCCCACAGGCTGAACTGCGCAGGAAAGGAAGTCGGTTGCTTCCTCCTCTCCTTTTCTGCCCCTTGCTTTCAGGCAGACCCCTAAAGAAGTGGGAAATGTCATTCAGAAAAAAGCTCCCCTTAAATATATATATATATATATATATATATTTAAATATTTTATATATATATATATATATATATATATATATATATATATATATATATATAAAGGGAATTACAAAAATATGCTTAAGCGGTCACTTTGATAATTTGACTAGATGTTAAATTTCATCAGCATTTAGCCCAAGTCATGATTCTGGTAACTGATATCTATTAAAATTGAAGTTTGGAAATATTATGTTGGCACGTGTAAATCTGGAGGAGAAATTCCAGAGCTGGGCTAGGGCAAATACTTGACTCACCCCTCAGTTAGCACTGCGGCACTGAAGAGAGGGAAGGTCCCGGTGCACATCTGATGCCGGCAAGATGAGAATCCCTGGGCCCAGCGCCCTCACTGCACTAACTTTGAGGGCGCCTGGCAGGCAGTCATGGACATTTATTCAGCTGCCAGTCCTCAGTTTCTCAACGCTGAAATCCTGTCCCTTTTTTTGATGTTTCCTTCTAAAATGTTGCGTTCTCCCTGGCACCGCTAGTGACACAGGGAGGTCTGCGCACTTCCTTTGTCCCTCTGGGCCACAGCACCCTCTGTGACATGCTCAGGGTCTACTGTTGGGACAGCGTCCACTTCCCAGGCTGCTGGGCAGGAGGACCGGCCAAAGGGCTTCAAAGGCTTCAAAGGTCCGGATGAGCCCCTGTGGCAGGTCAGCCCCCGAAAGTTCCTCTGATGTGAAGAGACACCTGGACAAACACAAGGATGCAGCCCGGCTCTTGCTTCCTGCTGCACGTTGCCCTGAGCAGAACCACCTTCTCAGGCCTTGTGACATAAAGGGGCTTTGTGTTGTTGGGGGCTGGGGATGAATGCAGCTCACGCTGGATTAGAGGCGTCTCAGAGCTAGGTCTTTCGTCTTTAACTGCCCAGTCAGTGTGCCTGGACCGGGCTCAGTCCGGCGAGGGTTGGCCCAGGTGGTCTCTTCATTCCTCACGCTGTCACAGCTAACTCTGTCACACCAGCTTCTCAGTCCAATACCCAGCTTCCGACCTTCCACAGAACGAGTGTGTTTATGTTTTCAGCACTGGGCTCCATGCGTGATCGGTAGGAGCACAACCAATTTGTTTGTTGAGTGAATAGATGAGAAACTAAATAAAACCTCCTTTAGGATTGGAACCATATGTTTTAGTTTGAACCTCTCCCCCCCCGCCCCCCAAAGATTTGAGTGAAAATAGCTCCTTCGGGAAGGAAATTCCAAGAGAAAGAGGAAGTGGGGCAGGCGAGAGAAAGCACCCAATAGAGGGGGTCTTGTGTAGCCTGTTTCCACTGTGGGCAATTAGGGTGAACGTCTGCTAGGAGCTTGGGGAGACAGAGCGATATTCCCACACAGAGGGGAAGGCGTGTGTAGGTATTTATCAGCTCCCATCAGGCGGTGTCAGGATCTGCTCCCAGGGGTGTCGTCACTTCCAGCCTGCTGAGAGTCCAGGCATCGTGGTGGGCTCTGGAGATGAAAGGAAACCTTCGCCAGTCAAAAGTGTTCACTGGAAGTTGAGGCACCATGGTGGGAACATAATGGTAGCAGGTGTTTGCAACTCTCGCTTGCCTCTGTTTCCTCTACGGTTCCCTCAGGGGACACGGAGGGTCACTGAGATATAGTAAGGCTAAGAGTAGGTTCTAAAGACTGCATCTGTGTAGGACCGGTCATCTCCACTGTCCAGGTACTATGACGTTAGTTGTATGGGCAAAGTGGATACGCATTTCAGCAAGTCACAGCTAATTGTGCAATGCATTCCTGGTGGCTGTGATTCTTTTGGGCTTCATTTCTCAAGCTCTGTATCTATGTCTTAGTGCTCATAAGATGTAGGAGACAATGCTTGTATTTAAAACGGAAATGATTGGGTTTAAAAGCAGCGCTGTCATAGTCCAGAGGGTCAAACGTATTTTTTTTTTAAAGATTTATTTATTTATGCATACAGAACTAGGGTACAGGCCAGAGATGCGGAGGGTGAGAGGATTCACCAGGGACAGAGTGGGAGCAGAACAGGCAGATCGACGAAGTACACTGCTGAGGGGAGCAGCGGGCGGGTCAGGAGAGGTCTGCCGCGCCATGTGGTCACCTCCGGGGCAGGCGGGGGTCGAACTCATGCGGAAGTGGCTTAGGCTTCTTCGTGCAGTGCTTTAACCCACTGCGCCACCAGGGAGGGCCCGGGTCAAACGTATTTTATGGTGTTATTGTGCTGGCATAGCACAACCATGAAGGACTTCAATGACCATGTTCAATGAGCTTGTGTTTTAAACAAGGAAAATAAGGAGCAGAAAGGTGATTTGTTCAAGATCACACAGCTGCTTAGAGTTAGGGCAAGATGAACCACCGGGCCTCTTACCAGGAGGCTCTTTCCCAGTCAGGGAACCAAAACTGATGCCAGGTGAAACAGAGGTTTGCCCAGGGCCCCCAAATTGTTTTAGGGGTCTGTTCTAAGGGTTCATGCCACCCATGGTCATAAAAGCAAATAAAGCATACTCCTAGTACTGTAGCTGAGCAGTTCAAAGGGGGAGGAGGGAAGGGAGAGAGAGACAAAGGATTTCAAATAGCATGCTCCGAATCAAAATCCGAAACACCCCCCCTCCCCCCAATAGACCAATGTGCAGTCAATCAGACAGAGCCCGGAGATACAAAGTCACCAGGAGAACAAGTTTGAGGCACCTCTAGGCCTGGAACCACCTGTGAAGCAGACCCCAGAGAGCTGAATCTGCCTTTGGGCTAAGAACAATCGTGTTGTCTGACAGGTCTGCAGCCAGAGTGCCAGTCACGAAGACCGGCACCAGTAGCTGGTCCTCCGTGTCTCGCCTATCTCCACTCTGTGGGGCTTGCGAGGTGTGTTTCTGCTGTCTTCTTCTTCCTTCCTAGCAGCCCAGGCAGGAAACCCATCTCTGGCCATGCTGGGAATTGTAATCCCAGGTGTGGGAGATTACAGGGAAGTGAGGTAGGGAGACTGGGGACCTCTCCTGCAGCTACTTCACTGCTCGTCCCCTGCCAAGGAACACATTCTATAACAGGCCCATGCCACACTGCTGACCACAGGTCCCAGTCCCAGCAGCTCTGGAGATTGTCCCTTGGGCAAGCATTTGGACAACTTGCTAGGTGAGTGACCAGCACAGGATGAGAGTAAAGGATGGAAGTGGAGGAAGGGAGGAGAGGGCCAAAGAGAGAGACTTGGAAATCATCAGTCAGTGACCCCTACTCTGTGCTGAATACCAGAGTCTGGAACTTACAGGCAGCTGTCACTCTTCCCAAAAATCAATACCCTGCACCCTTAACCAAAATATTGTTTTTTAATATGTACTTTTAAATAATTGAGTTTATCTTGTCCGAGAACTTCATTCTAATTCGGTAGCCAGAAATTTTTTAAAAATCTGATTTTATCAATGAAAGTCACTGAGTCATCCAGGGACTGACTCACAGGCCGGCAGCTTTACTCATCCTGGGGAGATGAGCCACTCACACTTCCCATGTTCAGAAAGACATTCCTCTGCTGGCTACTCGTGCACCAAGGCGGCGTCCAAGCTGAGGATCTGTAGTGGGCGAGACAATGAAAACCTCCTCCAGCTCCGTGGCATTTCCAGGCCCCTCTTCTAGGTCCAACTCAGGGAGCTCCTGAGCACATAATTTTTTTTTTTTTTTGAGATAAGTACCCACTGAAATAATCACTTCTGTGAAATAAATGTGAAGTTTAGGAAAAGAGAAATTTATTAAAGAAGTCATTCAGAGCCAAACGGAGGAACTGGACCAGGGAAAACCAATAGCAGGTTTTTCCGAGACGGGTTTCCCTTCCTAGTCCTCAGGCCTGGTTAGAAAGGTAAGTTCTGGGCAGAGAGAGAATATGTAATTATTTATATTTTTAACCCAAGAAAGAAGACAATGAAATGCCAATTTCTATAATTATAGTTAATTGATTAAGTTTATAACCTCAAAGCAATCCCTTGACCTGACCGAGCTAATTTAGCCAGCGTGTGCTGTGTTCAGGATAATGAAGATTAGGTTACATCTAGGTTATTTCAGAACATGACAGGGGCTTGTCCTGTGTACTTTTCCTGTGTTCCCTTCATTTCTTGCCTCCTATTTTAACAGTGAACTGGAGACATTGCCTACTGACACCACCTCCTTCTAGAAGGTCCTGGCAGGGCGGAGGTAGATATTTTCCAGCCGTGAAAATTGCAGAATTGTAGAATGTTCTAGAGCCATGGAAGCCTCATGTTCAGTGATTGTCACTCTGTAATATCTAAAGAAATGGCTTTATCAGAAAAGGCCAGCACAGAACTGATTTCAGGAAACTGGGCCTGGGGGAGAGCTGGAGGCGGGGGGCTTGGGAGGAGGGTGAAAGAGGCTGGGAGCATCCTTGGGAGCAGAGGAGGTGTGGGGAGGACGACAGAGGAGGACAGTCAAAGCATGAGGGCTTCCGCGAAGGGCAGGCACAGCTGGAGTCCTGGTGCTGATAGGGCAGAATCCCCTGCTGGGTAGTGGCCACCGGGCAGGGGGCAGGGTCGGGGGACAGCAGATACTGAGCCTGTTCTGGTCATCTTCAGGTGGCCTCTGGCCCTGTTTGCACCCTCACAGGAGCCAGAGCCCCATCTCCTGACCCAGCCCACGGCTCTCTGTGGCCATCACTGCCGCCAGTGGCCAAGTGCCCTGGGCTACATTTCAGGCCCCGTGCAGCCCTCTGTGAGTAGTGATTTCCTTTGATTCTGTTGTTCTTGTTCCATCGGAGTGGGACTTCTGTTCCCATTCTGAAGGCCACTGTTAAGTCCTATTCACTCTCAATGGCTCATTTAGTTCAGTGGGGCTTGGATTTCTAGAAGGTTTTCTCTTTTCCATTTTTTTTTCTTCCCCCCTTTTTTAAAAGGGTCATAAAGAACTTTAAGATGCCACGCATGAAAAGCTCTGGATAAATGCAGCTTGTACTGGATTGTAAAATACTGTATTGTTCTGAGCTTAATTCCTCATGTGAGACTAGAATCTGTAATTTCCTTGCCCCTGAGCAGAGGCTGAATAGCAAGAGGCTGCAAGCTGGAT
>NW_004567108.1:16294022-16361087 GCF_000260355.1 Condylura cristata | reverse complement strand
GGGTGGGGGGGGGACGGGACAGACACCCCCCAGGGGCTGCTTGGGGGAAATCTCTTTCTGGTCCACAATTAACTCTCCCAACTTTTATATTTTGGTGAAATAACGTGTTTATGGAAAACACATTTCTGCTCTCTGAAGCGACACTTGGGGCTGCAGCAGCTGCTATCTAGGGTCGCACAGTGTTTACAAAGCACAGAAAGAACTCCTCTCAATCCTCTTGTTTTGAAAATTCACCCCATCTTGTTTGCTTCTAGAAGGAGTCCTCCCTCTGAGTTAATGCAGATTATTTTGACCGTAATGGGCCCTTTGTCTTCCCTTGACATTCAGTGAGAAGACCACCCAGTTTCATGCCATCCAGACCTAGGGTCCCGTGTATCTGCCACACTTAGCCCTGACTCCTTGTCATTGTCTCAGTGAACCCCCTGCCACAGGATTCCCCATCTTATCTTCCTAGCTAGCTCATGCTTCTCTGCTTCCAAGCCAACCTACTGTAAGAACTCTCATTACTGTGATCAGGCCTGAACCAAGGTTGCTGATAAAGTCAGTGCTCACTGGAGATCCGCAGACTGTATTAAACTGATAACATGGAAGAGGGTGAGTATTCCAGATGCATAGATAACTTATGCCCTGTTGATGCCCTCCTGGATCCAAGAATGAAGAACTCCTCCCCATCTCCCTCATGTCTTTGTGTTCCTTTCTTCTATATAAGCTGCCTTCACTGGCCAGTCAGAGAGATGGTTTCTTTGGAGCACTAACTGTCATGGGGTGGTGGCACCCCATGTTAATAAAGGGTTTCCCTTGTGGTTTCAGAATCTGGCTTTCTGAGCATGACTGATATGACCCAGTTAGATCAGCAACACTATTTTGCCTGTATTGTTCTCCTTATCTTCTCATATCTATTGTTATCTTAATCATGATCTGACATTTTGATCCCTTTGCCCAAGTTAGAATGAGAATTCCTTAAAGGCTGTGTCCTTTCCATAGTTAGTGTCAGTCCTATGTACTATCAAGAAACAAGAAAGAGCTTAGTAAGTTCCCACTATGAGGGAAAGGGCCAGATCGTCTTTGCTCAGTATGCCCAGAGTAGGCCTTTCCCAATAAATGTCACCTTGATATGGGAACAGAAGGTCAACTGACTGGGTCTCAGCATGTCTGATGCTTAAAGAATGCAGATTATTTTGACTTAAGGGCAATGAAAGTCCTAGAGACTGAGGAAAATATTTTGTCTTTGAACCCTTCACCCTTTCTTAATCTAAGAAGAGATTCTCACTCCCCTCATTTTATACCCTTTCCCTAATCCAAGAAGCAATCACAACTCTCCTTCTTATGGCCTAGAAGAATGTTAAAGTGGGGAAGGATGTTTATCATCCAGGTATTGGTTCCCTAGTGGAACCAATTTTGTCAGTAAATAGTATCCCTTATTTGAAAAACTCATCCTTTACTCCCATAGGGAAAAATAACACCATCCTCTCTTTAGCATGTGATGTTTCCCTCTTCCTCTCTCCGTGATGTCCTTAAACACAGGATACATATCCCCTTTCTGATCCAGTTTGCGTTAGAATTTACAACCATATAAATTCTTCATATATATGTTATTAAATTAGTTTGTTCTTTGCTTGTCTGCTGCTAGTTTTATTATTCATTCAGCCTGCAATGAACCCAGAGAAGTGGGTTTTAAATTAATTGATAGTTTCCCTGAACCCACCTGCTCAGATGCTGGGACACTGTTTTGCCCACAGACTTGTATAGATGTACAGGTGACAGCCCACTTCATTTCAGGAGTAAGCTTCAGATTCTAGAAAAACAAACAAACAAACAAACAAACAAAAAACACACAAAACCCACCTGCCAAGCATTTTAAAAGCTTTTATAGACACTATGAACTAGCTGGGGGTGGTAGGTGGGCTACATTACAGGCTGTAGCATCGCACCTCTCCTGCCCATTATACAGTGTAACAGAATCTTTGTGCATGAGTCTTTGTGCTAGTAATAGTAGAAACCTAAAATACCTATGGGAGATTCTACTATGGAGAGATCCAGAAAGACAAGATAAACTAAAATATATTGAGAAAGTGAAAAAAAGCTTTATGGGTGGCTTCTCATGGACATATAAAGGATTCCTTGGCGTGTTAAGGATTTCAACTTCTCTATTTCCCATCAAAGTCATAAAGTTTGCTCCCCCATTCCTTGCGTAGCAGTTTCCAGAATATCGTCTGTGAGTTGAGGACGGCTTTGGGGTCATACCTTCTTCCTTGAATGATTTATTATAGTGTTTCCTCTAAAGTAATAGCATGCTTTCTGCAAGAATGGTGACAGGAAATGCTCTTTATTATTCTCATCCTCATGGTAACAGTACCCAGAAGGGCTCAGTTGATTCTCCCTGGACCCAGTGATTGAAAGTGTTCATCAGAAGTTGCAGTCCCTAACTTGGACTCAAAGAGGGTTCCAGATATTTCAAAATCCCCTGCTCTCAGCCTCAATGCTGAGTGAGGTATGGGCTCCAAGACTCATTGCCAAAAAAGGTCCCATAGGTCTGAGCATGAAAAAAGTCAACAGATCTCCCGGACACAACACCCCTGCCCGCCTCCCCTTCAGGCACTGTTCCATGGGTGTCTGAGTCTCTGGCCTGGGGCTGCCGCTCACTCTGTCCCCACTTCCAACAGCTGCCTGATTGGAACCCTTTCTATGCCTTTTCCTGCTTCATGGAAATATAGTTTTTTTTATTCATGTAATTTCAGAATTACAAAGATTTCATGTTAAGAGACAACAGTTGGGCTGGGTCATTGCTAGCAGAGAGATGGCCTCATTTACATTTACCCCGAAAAAGCCCTCTTCGCAACACCCCCTCCCAAACTCCCCCTCCAGTTCAGCCTTTTGTGCGGCTCCTTTGGTGTTTCTGCCCCTCCAACAGGCACAGTTTAAACACCACTCCTTCCTGAATTTGTCCCTTCATTTCCCCGGCTTCTGTGCTTGGGGGCTCTCCAGCTCCCATCCTTTTTCTTTCTCGCTAATGTTCTCTTCCCCATCCTTTGTTGGCATGCCAATTTATTCAGCACAGCACTGTTTTCCATTCCTCACTGACAAACACCCCCCAAATGTGTGTGCGTGCGCGTGTGCATGTGTGCACAGTTGGGGTAAAGTGTGTCTTTGTCTCCATATCCCTGATGAGGGGGGCGAAGTAGATCTCTTCCCTCTAAGCTGTCCTGAATGCCAGTGTGGCCGTTCTGGACAGAGGGCCGAGATTATGCCTGAGCCAAATGCTGTGCTCCCCGGGTTGCTGGGAGGCCGCAGTGGTAGTCGCACTTGGTTGCCTGCCCATTGAACATTCCCCGCTTCCTCCTTCCTGACTGGACTCTGACTTGTCTGTAGCCCTTTGCTCAGGCCTGTGCTTCTGCGGGCTGGGGACTCGGGAGGAGCTGATGAATGGGGACACTCTTAGCCTCATTCCCCAGTGGTGAATCATGATTGGTTCAACTAATCTCAAGAGTCCCATTTCCCATGTCAGTGATTGGTTTACACCGGGGCATTTGAAAACAGCCTGTCTTACCAGAGTGAAGGGTCTGGAGAAGCTTATCCTCTACCTTTAAAACACCACTGGGAATTAAAGCCCTTCCCTGCGTCACTGCAGGTGGTCAGGAGGCTGTAATGTTGAGAGTTGCTACAGCCACTTTGAAAACATGAGAGAACAAGCCCCTGGAAAAAGTCATTCTGCCGAGAACCGCAGAAAAAGAAATATGAAAACAACTTGAGTTCTGATGACATGCTTGAGTTGTTGACTCTCTTACTGTGGATTTCTTATTTTTGACATAATAAATATTCTCCCTTTTATTTACCTTTCAACTTAAAGTGACTTAAAAATAGACTTTCTAGTCCAAAATCGTTCCTCCGCTCATACCATCTCTCCACTGCTTAGCTCGTGATACAGATCATAATCATTATAACATGTTAGTATTTCATATTGGTTTTCATGTACCAGGAACTTTTCTAAATGCTTTCAATAAGATAATTCATTAAACCCTGATAAAACCCTATGAGTTCTTTTATTATCCCCACTATACAGATGAAGAAATTAAAGCATGGGTAGGTTGAAATTTTGCTGAAAGCCCCCACTAGTAAGAGGTTGTGGTGGGATTTGAATCTGAACTATCAGGCTCCAACGGGCATAGTTTCAACTATGGCTCCATCAGCTCCAGAGGAATGAGCTGGGTGTTCTGGACCTTGATTCTCCTGAGAAGGTCATTGCTGTTTTGTTCGTAGGTGGTTTGAGGTTCGATGCCTTACTCTCCCTGAGTGAGAGGTTTTCCTTCTACCTCCTCATGACGTGTCTTCTCCAAGATGACGAAGCCCATTCCATTCATTAGGACAGCTCTGGCACTCATCTCATTTCTCCGTAGCTGAAGGAGCCAGAGTAGGTTGCAGCTTAGACAGACTCAGAGCTGGGGAGCAGCTCCAGTGTCCCCTGGACTTTTAAGTTCAGGTTCTTGTAAGTAACTTAGGGACTCCAACTCTTTGGCCACCCATGGACCTAAGCTATAGGACTCAGAACTTTATTATCAAAGGGTCTTCACCAGTTTCCTGGACTTAACCTCTCCAGTCCCTTGTGCATCACCAAGGATCCTATTAGAAGACAGAACCACACCCGTTATTTAACAGAGCTCGTTTAATATAAATAATTGCTAATAAGGCTGAAGAAATGAAAAAGCAAAAAGAGAACATGAAGCTATCACAAAGCAGCCACCACAGAAAGTAACTACTGTCCTTAGGCTTGCGGAGAAAGGGAAAAGGCTGGAATTACTGAAACCTAGAACCTGGGACAGGGGACTTCTGAGGAGGGGGCCCTGCTTGCGGGTGCTGCTGGAGCAGAGTCACTGTTATTAGGGAGCCAGTGACAGAACCATGAAACCATAGAAGCCCAACAGGAAGCACAGGGAAAGGACAAGTCCCTCCTGCCTCCTCTAGTGTGGCATCTTCTCTCAGTGCTCCACATCAAGCCCCAGCTGAGGCAGAGGACAGAGCAGCATGCAGTTCAGAGGCAGGTTGGATGGAGATAATTGCAGTGGCCCTCTCTCTGTGTCTTACTCTCCTGGTGGTCTCCAGAGTGTTTCAGGGTGAGGACTGTTCCCAGAAAGCCTCTCTCACCAGCACCCCCACTCCCGTGCGCAAATCATCTATCTGCGTTCAGAATCTATAAAGATTCTGCAATATTGTAAATCATCTATCGGCATTCAGAATCTATAAAGAACACTCAAAACACAATCACAAGGAAACAGGCAACCCATTTTAAAACTGAGTCAAAATTTTCAGCATACATTTCATCAAGAAAGTTAACACAAATGCCAAGTAAACACATGAAAAGATGCTTTTATCATAAATTATTAGGGAAACGCAAAGTAAACCACTTTGAGTGAGCACTACATATTTATTAGACTGATACTTGGCGAGGATTTAGAGCAATTGGAATGCTCATATGCTGCTGGTGGGAATGTAAAATTGAAAACAAATGTGGCAATTTATTAAATTAATCATACAGCTACCATATGATGCACCCACCCCACTCCTAGGCATTGACCAAAGAGAAATTAAAGCATATGTCTATACAAATATTTGTGATGAATATTCATAGCCATTTTACTTATAGCAGTCTCAAACAGGAAAACATTTGTGGTATATTAAAAAATAGATTTTTGGTTTGTTCCTGGAGCCTGGCACAGAAATACACCCTTGGAATTTTCTGGATGATACAAAGGATCTTTGATTATTTACAACAAGACTATTTAGACCATATTTTAGTTTTCACTAATGGGGTATCTCCTGGTGGGCCTCTAGAGTATTTCAGGATGAGGACTACCCCCCCCAAACCAGGCACATGATTAGAAAATTAGAAATTTCAACCCCACCCCCTTCCCCTCTCCTGGACTGAAGATTGATTTCAGTTGCCAGTGGAAATGAGTTGATTAATCATGCCAGTATAATGAAACCTCCATAAAGCCCCCTAAACAATAGAATTTGGAGAGGTTCCTTGTTGGCAAACTCATGTATGTGCTTGGAGGATGGCACACCTGGGAGGGTGGCACACCTGGAAAGCTGTTGAAAGTTCTGCACGCTTTTCCCTGTGCCCTGCTTCCTATTCTTTGCCTTGGGCAACTCTTCCATTGGTCATTCCTGAGCTATACCCTGGGTAACAAACTTGCAATTATACATTGGTTGTAGCTAATTCTAGAAACTGGGGGAGGGGCTATGGGACACTCTGAATTTGTAGCAGTTGGGCAAGAGAATGGTCTGCCTGGAAACCCACTGTCATTGGTGTCTGAAATCAGGGCAGTCTTGTGAAACTCAGGCCTTCATCCGTGTGTCTATGATAACTCTGGCTAGCAACTCAGCATTGGATTAAATTGTTAACCCAACTGAGAGTTGGAGAATTTTTTCTTGATGTTGGAAAAAGACATCACAAACCCAATATCCATTGAGAGATGAGTAGATAAATTACTGTATAAGCAGTCAAGAATACTATTCAGGAGTAGGAGCTAATGAATGATTAATATAGGTTACAATGGTGTTGAATACCCAAATTATTACAGAGTGAAGAAGCTAGACAAAAGGGAGTGCAAACTGTATGGATCTTCTTACAGAAGGAAACACTACCTAATCTGCCATCACAGAAGCCAGACCAGCATTTGTCTGAGAGTGAGGGGCAGAGGAAGGGGTTGCAAAATATACACAAGATACTTTTGGAGGCAGAGAGGTGGTAAATATAGTTATTTCTTGGTGGTAAATTTGGGGAGTTATATATACTTTCCTCTTTTCTTCTAAACTTTCCTCCAATAAGGTTGTATGGTACATAGTAAAAGAAAAAAAAAAGTAGCAGATGATAAAGAAATATTACACAGGGCCAAGATGGTTTGATTAATATTACAGGAATATTGTGAGTTAAGTAGTCCTCTGTGGGCTCATCTGGGAACCCAATCACCATTTATAACAAGTCGGCTGTGAAAAAATGCACTCTCCATTCCAAACACTGATTTTAAATCAATTTGCAGAAAAGTTGTATTTTCTCTGTAGACTTTCTTAGCAGCAGAATCTTTTGTTTCAGGCTTTGTTCATAAGAGTTTCTTTCATTTTCTTTTTATAGTGGAGTAAAATGGTTTCTTAAAAGCCGACAGAATGTTCTGTGTGGGAAATACGCGTGAAGACTGAGGTCACAGAGGATCTTGCTTACCTACTGGGAAAAGCTTGCAGTGTGGTTACAGTCAGAAAGAAGACCCTCCACATCGCCCCTTGTCACTGCAAATACCTATCTCCTACTTTCTAGCACCGTAAGGGCAGAGCTGCTCTGTGAACTGCCTTTACTCCCATACAGCCCCTTCCAGCCCCAGTAAGGCAAGCCCCAGTAAGGGACCTGTTGTGCAGAGCTTCCACGCCCTCGTAGTAAACTGCCCCAGTGCCTGTTTTCCAGCTCATTCTAGGATCCCTTTGCAAGCCATGATGTCCAGTGAAAGAGCAGGTTAAGAATTTGTATTGGTGGGCCTCACACTGACTCTGGGGGAGAAAGACAACGCCAGCTAGAATTGAATTTACACTCACTAGAGCCTAAGCAAGATTCTTTAGTTCCTTTAAAATAGAGAAACTTAGGGGACACCAAGAAAGCTCTGCACGAAATTTTAGTGACTTTTTAGAGTCACACAGGTAAAGCTATATTTGCTACTATTTATTGCCTTAGAAACCTCTTATACTTAAAAACAGCCTGACCACCCCTTGGGCTTTTGAAAAAAAGCTCAATTCAGAGGATATTTCACTTTTGGGGGGTTACTGTTATTCCTTCCTGTGGCTCCCTTGTAGCACTCAAAATGTTAGATTGGAATATTTTACTTATCTCAAATGGAAAAGCTACCTCTTTCTTCTATGAACCTGCCCCAGTGTGTCCAACAGACCTCCCAACATCACAGGAGGCACTCAGAAATGTGTGTGACATGTACATACTGATTTATTGACAAATTTCAAATAGCTAATGAAGCTTATGCAAATACACTATTTGAACAGTGTAAGAACAGCCCCAAACATATCACATTATTTAATTTCACCCCTACAGTATTTTTCCCCCCCAGGTTTCCAAGGATGCTAAAAGGAAATACGGTACTATGGTTATATTAAGTTGTGCAATTTTATCATTCTTAGCCTCTCCCCCAAACCACCATGATAATTGACTTTCAAAAAAACCTCTTGGAATATAACTTCTAAGTCATTGTACTTATTCCAGGAGGTTAAGTTTTGTGTCACTTAGCATTTTATTTGCAGGCAACAGAAACCAATTCCAGGTAATTTAAGAGAAACAGGAACTGTTAAGAGGGGGAATAGTTTGAATCAACCACATACATAATTAGCTTCCACCCATTTTGCAGAAAAGCACAGCAGGATTCCTAAATCTTCCAATTTTTTTTTTCAACAAAAACTGGGAATCTTTATCTTATGTGATATTTCCATTTTTAAGTTTTTGACAAGTTAAACTTTTTCAAATGTGATTAAGGCAATAAAACCCATGTGTGAGCAGGCTGGGTTCCATGGACTGTCACTTTGTGACATCCACATTGTCCCCCACGGTGGTCCTGTGTGTATAGTAAGGCAGGTGATTCTGGAACACCTGCTTGGAGTGGAGCCCAGTGTCGCTAAGCACGGGGCCTGGCACAGAGCTGTGTGTTCCTGAAGGAGAGACACCAAGGTGCCATCTGCTCACCGCCACTGTGCCAGAGTCACCAGGTTTGCCCAGAGGCAGTGCCTTTTTCTAACTCAAGCTCAGATTGGCATTGGCCCTGTTTGATGGAGAGCCGGAGACAAGTGATGCTAGTTCTTTAAGACGAAATGTATAAATCCAGATCTGTTTTTCCTGCTATAAAATAGATCACTCCTGTCCTCTTGGCTTATGAACTGTTTGAGGTAAAGCATTTACTTCCCCAGTGGCCCACATGAGCTATGTTGTCTTTGAAGGTTTGTCTGTGCCTTGGTTCTTTGGATGTTGATCAAGATAGACATAGCAGGTTTAACGGAGACAGTTCGTTTTGACTTGTTTGATAAAAAAAAACACTTGCTAAAGCTTTTATTTGTTTATTCATCCTTTCTGTAGATGAATGTACACTTCTTGGCTGTCACAAATATCTGCTCACCTTCCCACCAACCAACAGAGTCCATTAAAGCTAAAGGGAAACTATGTGAATCACAGGAATATCTGCTGAGTTAGTGAACTTCAGGGACTTGGCAGTGTCCAGCACATAGTGAACTCCCAGTTAATGGTTCCTTTTTTTTTTAAATATATTGAGGGGCCCTCCCTGGTGGTGCAATGAGATTAAAGCACAGCCCTATGAAGCTATCTGCAGCCACTGCAGCATGAGTTCAATCCCTGGCCAGAGAGGTGACCCACGTGGTATGGCAGACCTCTCCTGTCTCGCACGCTGCTTCCCTTAATGGTGTGTTTCAGTAGATCTGCCTGTTCAGTTCCCCACTCTGTCTCTGGTGAATCCTCTCAGCTCCCACACCCCTGGCCTATACCCCAGTTCTTGTGTGCATAAATAAATAAATATTTTAAAAAATACGTTGAGATGATTCATATGAAAAGTCCTCAGTCTTCATATCTTATTAAATTAGAAGTGAAGGATCTTTTGATGTGGGACAGCAAAACCTTAGGCAGCCACTCTAGGCTCCCCCAAACACTGGCCATGACGAGTTAAGGAGTCACTTAGATTTGAAGGCTTCAGTCTACATACCCCTTGTCAGCATGAGAAAGCAGAAGCTGAGAACAAGGGAAAATGGGAGTGAGAAATGTCATCCTGCCCTTCGGCTTTTTTCTTTCTATTCAAAAGTGCCAGCTCAGTGGTGCCCAGATTGATAGGAAACTGGCAGGTGCACAAGTTAGAACCTGGATTCTAGTTTGCAGCAAAGCAGTCCACAGTTCCTTCCCCCACATCCTGGCGAGTTAAAACCAATTTTTACTCAGAAATTCCCAGAACACTGTCCGAGTTAAAACCAATCTGAATATAATGGTTTCTGTCCCATTGTATTTCTTGGCAAGAAAATAGTGCTAATTAAAACAATGACAATGATAATAGTACCTGGCTTATAAGGTCATTTTAAGGATGAAATGAGGAAAATTTCTAAAGTGGTGTAGCACTGTGCGTGGAACACAGAAGTGTTCAGTTAGTGTTCGCTGTGACTAGGCAGGACTACGAAACTTCATTCACGTATCACACGGTTCGTGCATTTTCTCCCTGCCAAGCCCTGTATTAGAAGCACACTGAAACAAGGCAGATGGGACCTTTGTGAAGTTTGTGATATCACAGCACGTTAATTTAGGACAGAGTGAAAGAACACAGGATGGTCAGGGACACGCAAGCAGTGGGAGTGAGTGGTTCATGGGAGTTTTGTGTTATACACAGTGTACTTGAACCTTGTTGTTACCTGTACTTTTAGCTTGAACTTTGTCTTCCATGTGGAGTCAAGAGCATCATTTTGACAAAGCCATGACTCAGAATGAAAGGAATCTTAAGCCCAACTAATTCATCCCTTGTACCTGTCTTCAAGGTTAATACCCAAAGATCTAAGATACCCGTGCCTTCTCTTTCCACGCAAGGCCTCTGGTGGTGGGTAGTTACCTGCCCTCTGAGAGAAGCTGTTTAAGAGTCCAATAAGGGCCACTTCTTTCTCAGATGCAGCTTATTTTCCTGCAACAAAGTAAGCACATTCTCTAGGATTTCTAGTCATGGGAAGCTCGCTGCTCTTTCCACGCATGCTGATTTCTAGCCTCAGGAATAGTTTTGGGCCCTATTCTGATTTCTCACTGAGCGAAGTATTTGAATGCCATTCTGCTCATTCATCATGAGACTGTTCAGTGGAAGACCTTCCTGAGAGTTAAAGTTTAAAGTCTAGTTAAACTGAAGACATTCTATCATTGCTCAAGAAGTTTTAGTAACTTTCCATTACCTGGACTGGAATCTGGAGGATGTCTTCTTTGCTTTTTACAATGCTTTCCATGACGCAATTGGGGCAGTACCTACAAGGGTCAAGAGTCAGAAGGTTAAGGGGACCAAATTTATTTGCCTCCCTCAGCAAGCTCATTTTGTTAAGGGGAAGGATGTCCTAAAAGAACTCTGCAGAGTCTTGTGGTCTCCACCCCTACTCCAGCTTTCTGGATTGCACCCTCTACTCCAGTGATTGGAAAACTGCAAATCCCAGCAGCACCCAGGAGAGAACCTCAGGGACCTAAGGGCGGAGCTAAGCAGGCATTCTGGGACTTTGGGGGATAAATAGGGAGCGGTTTTCCAACTGTCGCTCGGGAGAGGGAACGGTTCTCTCTCTCTGGAGCAACTGCTGTCAGACCTTGTGACTGGGGCTAGCAATGTTAGTTTGGGATTTAGAGCTTCAAGTTAACCGAGGTGGTAAGCTGTTCCAGTTACTTTGTAACCCTCTCTCTTTCCCTAGGTATTCCATTTCCTTTCCTCTTTTTGTAAATAAACCCATTACCCTTTCTGTGTGTGCCTGCAGAAAATTACATTTTGAGCGGGTGAGTGAGGCCCCACAGACAGGCAACCTAATTTCACTCTGGGCTACCCCATAACAATTTCATTTCAGTAAACACAGATTGGGTATCTGGAATTGGGTCTAGTACTGGACCAGGATGTGACAGTTTAGAAGGTCATAGAGTTCTTTAGGTCTAGATACTACTCAACATAACTAAACCTTTAAAATCCACAGACGTATTTATTTGCTAAACACATATCATTGAACCCAGTCTTAATCTAGTTTAGTGCTAAGAGAGATCTTAGGAATTCTCTAGCACTCTGAGAAGAATCCCTTCTCCACAAGCCCTAACATTTTCTAATTGAGTGTACCTATCTCTTGGAGGAAGAAATCCTCCTTTCACTGGACATTGTCCAGCCTCCCACTCAGAGTTTTATGTACAAATTAAATTGTTACAAATAAGGAGGCTAGACCTAGGATGCCTTCAACCAAATTCTTTTACTACTGGGTTTGAAACCTTCGCTTTAAAATAATCTTGATACAATGTCTGTCTATTCCATCTCAGTGATTCTCACTTCATCTCAGAATGAACATGACACAAATGAACTTCCTCTCATGACAGTCCTTGAAGTGTCTGAAGATAGAAGCTTAACAATTCCAACTTCATCATATGCTCCTCAGGTCTTTACCTCAGGGCAACCAACCCTGACAAGTTCAACTACAATAAATCCTCCTTTTCAGTCACTCTGTCAAGTTTATCTTGTTTGCCATTTATGTCTTTTTCACAGTCTGGGATGATCTTGCTCATGTATGTATTTCTTCACATTTGACTAATATCAGCCCGTAAAGGGTAGGGATCTCGTCTGTCTTATTCATTACTAAATTTCTTATGCATAGAACCAAGCACTCAGCAAATGTTTTTAGATTATTAGTTGAGTAAGAGAACAATCCTGAAACCAGAATTTTCCAACCATTTCTGTCCTATTTCTTTGGCTCAGTAGATAGAAATCAAGTAGCAATAAATGAGAAAGAAGCTAAAATGACAGCAAGATACTTCATATCTGTTCAATATATTTAACTGCTTTGAGCACTGATACTGATACTGAGAGAAAAGGAAAGGATCAGAACTGGGATTCTTCTCCAATATCTGCTGATGCCTTACTGTGCGACCTTACAACAATTTCTCAACCCACCTGAACTTCAGTTTTTGCACAGAAAATCCAGAAGCCAGATGACTTGATGTCAAAGGTGCCCTGGGGCTCAGAGATTGTTTCAATGGAAGTGTAAATGCTCTCAAAGAAGACCCAGGGTGGTGGTCCAGGGCATTTAAGGTCTGGCTATTTTCCATTAACATCAGTTTCCAAAGCTAGATGCACACTTGAATTACCTGTGAGGTATCTTACTAAGTGAACATCATTGAGGTACAATTTATATATTTTTATGTGAGGTACAATTTATATTACAATTTATAAGTATACACAATTTAAAGTGTTTAGGTAGATGAGTTTGACAAATCCATGTAACTATCACTTCAGTATGAACATAGAACATTACTGTAATGTTGAAAAGTTCCCCAAGCTCCTTTTCAATTGATTCACCTGTTCCCCTACGCTCCATTTTGATTTCTATCACTAGATAGTTGTATTCATTCTAGAACTTCATATACTATTAAAATAATAATTATGTATGTCTATTCTTTTGGGTCTGACTTTTTCCCATTTATGTAGCTGAGCAATCATTCATACTAGGGAACTTTTTATTTGTTTTAAGATTTATTTATTTATGGGGTACAGGCTAGAGGTGCAGGAGCAGTGAGAGGATTCACCAGAGACAGAGTGGGGAGCAGAACAAGCAGATCTACTGAAATATACTGCTAAGGGGAGCAGCAGGAGGGTCAGGAGAGGTCTGCCACACCATATGGGTCAGCTGCCTGGCAGGGGATCGAACTCTTGCTGCAGTGGCTTCAGAGAGCTTCATAATGTGGTGCTTTAACCCGTTGAGCAACCAGGGAGAGCCACTCTAGAGAACTTTTTACATGTAGACTCCTTCGGATGCTGTTTAAGTTCAGAAATTTGTGTGTTTAACATGTGCCAGGGAATTCCTATGCAGACAATGGGTTTGAGAACAGTTTGCTTTGAATTTTCCCCTCAAGTTCAATGCTGGGTTTGGTTTTTTTTTTTTTTTTTTTTTTTTTTGGCTATGAGTAAATTGGTCACAGGTTCTGTGCAGTTGTGCGCTCTCATTCCTGTTGTACAATCTCATCAGACCTTATGGTCTCTAAGAGCTCAAGGAGCACCTGGTGCCTTTCACAAATCCCAAAGAGTCAGCTCTGCACATTCTTTCAGCTCAGAGGCACCTGCAAATTGAGTTATGTGCCCCAGTGTTCCCAGGTAAGTCTATAATCTTAATCTATCAAAGCTCACTCCTGCCACGAACAACCAGAGGGCCCACCATTTCCGCCCAGCTGCTGGAATTACTCGTGACAGCTTTATGAGTTGTTTTACTGTCTGCTAATGTTTTTTTTCTTTTCTTTTCTGAACCAATGAGGAAAGCATGCTTTGACCACAGTGCACAAACGCCACCTTAAGGAAGAAAATAGAACATTCTTGCTGGATTACAAGGAGAACAGCTGCTTTTCCTATATCAGAACCTTAAAAACATTCTGAGATCAACAGTTAGTGGTTTTTAAAACTTTTTACTCCAGATTTTTAGAAAAAAGATTTCATATTTTAGCTAAGCTTTAGAGCTTCCGCAAAATTAAGCAGACAGGAGAGAGTTTTCCCTTAGATTCCTTGCCCTGTGTAAGCACAGCATTCCACAACATGGAATATTATTTTGTTTTAATTGCTATTCCCTACTAACATATAATATAGGTTAACTTTTTATATGCTGATTTACTATCATTTTTTTTCATGATGTGTCTATTCAGATCAGGCACAATTGTTATAGCAGATGAAGCTACTTTCTTATCTCCCCAGATCCATAGTTGATAATTGGTTTCATTCATGTTGTACAGTCTGTAGTTTGGACAAATGTATAATAACAGGGAGTCACCACTGTAGTATGTCATGCAGAATAGTTTAATCCTCTTTGCTCTCCTCATTCATCCCTCTATCTCCTCTAACCCCGGCCAGTCTGATCCTTTTACTATTTCTATAGTTTAATAGACTGTCATCATATAGTCAGATCACACAAGATGCAGCCTTTTCAATTGGTTTCTTTGAAGTCGTAGTATGAATTTCAGGTTCCTTCATGTCTGTTCAGGGCTTAATAGTTTGTCTCCCTTTAGCGCTAATATCCCATTGTCTGGATGGGCCACTTCATTTATCCATATAATTACTGAAGGGCATCTTGGCCGCTTTCAAGTTCTGGTAATTAGGAACAAATTGAACATCTTTGTGAAGGTTTCTGTGTGGACATTTGTTTTCAACTCCTTTCAGAAAATGCTCTGTAGAGTGATTGTTGGAATGTCTTATAAGAATATATTTAATTTTGTAAAAACCAAACAATTTTCCAAAGTGGCTGTAACATTTTGCATTTCCACTAGTGATGAGTGAAAGTCCCTGTTAACTCACATTCTCGCCAGCACTTGGTGTCACTATTGCTTGGGATTCTGGTAATTTTAATAGTGGTTTGTAATGTTTCATTGTTATTTTGTTTTAATTGCTCTTCCCTACTAACACATAAGTCAACTTTTTATATGCTGATTTACCTCTTTTTTTTTTCATAAGGTGTCTATTCAGACTTTTCTCTCTCTCTTTTTTTTAATCGAGCTGTTCATTTTCATATTGTTGAGTTTTATGAGCTTGTACATTTAACAGTCCTTCATCAGCGAGGTCTTTGCTAATGCTTTCTTCTACTTTGTGGCTTTTCTTTTCATTTTCTTGAGAGGGCCTTTTGCAGATTAAATTTCTTCTAATCTCAAAAACCAACTTGCCAGTTATTTCTTTCATGGATTGTGCCCTCTTGGTGCTGAATCTACAAAATAACCACCATACTCAAGGTTATGTCTGTGTTCTCCTGTGTCATCTTCTAGGTTTGTAGCTTTAACTTTATGGTCCATTTTGAGGTAACTTTTGTAAAGACTATAAGGTCTCTGTCTAGATCTTTTTTTTTCTTTTTTTTTTTTTTTTGCATTTGGATGCACACTTGTTCCAACTCCACTTGTGAAAAGATTGTCTTTTCTCCAGTATGGTGTCTTTGCTCCTTTTTTTAAAAAAGATTGGTTGACTATATTTATGTGGGTTTTATTTCTAATGGATTAAAAAGCCATTAGAGAGTCATGAGAGATGTTAGGAAGAGCCAAGAGACATGTAAGTAGTGTAAGTCATCATCAGATGAGTGATGTTGGCTATAAGTACTAAAGGAGACTAGGGATGGCAGATTAATGTGTCGGGGATTTTGCGGAAGGCCTTAGAGAGAAGGCAGTAAGAAGTTGATCCTCATGGGTTGAATTTTTCCAGTAGTCTCCAAAATTCTGTATTAATTTTATTGTCTGAGGAAATACTGTTTAAATGTAGAGTGAAATAATAGTTACTATCGCCACAGTTTTTCTCTCTTCGCCTTTTATCATCCTTCTATTCTGTATATCCTAAAGGCCATGAAGGTCATACTTTGATTCATTATTCAGGATCCTGGATCCTGGAGGAACAATCCCTAGAGATTGTCAGACTCACACGGAGGTGATAAATTCACTTTCCCCATTTATTTCATAGCTGTTGCATTTCTTCCAGCTTCTTCTTGCCCCAAGCAGCATTAATAATGAATGACTATGTCTCCTTCTGAATGTAATGTTTAGCCCTCTGTCACTGAAGCAGGCTGATGTAACAAATGCAGCTTCTCTTCTGAAACCTATGTCCCAAAATAGATCAGAAAATATACTTGGGATATGGAGTCATTAGCCATTACCACATATGTAGCTTAACAGTTTCCATGATTTGGTAAGGACCATATTAGAGATGAGTTAGGGGCTCTTTCAGTTTACCAGAGTGGAAACTGAGGACCAGGGAGATTAAGCATCTCGATCAAGGCTGTGTAGCTAGTTAGTGGCATAACTGAGACTAAGATTTCAATTACTACTTTGCTATTTCTAGAAGATTGTTCTCACTCCATCCTCTTTCTGCCTTTTCTGGGTGTTACCTGGGGAGAGAAAGTTGGGAGGGAAAAGATGGTTGCATAGTGAGCAGAGGATTATGGAAGTGAAAAGAGGGGAGGATGGAATCAACAGAGAGGAAGGAGGTGTGCCAACCCCAGGGCAGTGTTCAAACACTCTGGTTTAATCCAAATCAGGCCGCAAGCCGTCTGTGATTGGCCCATCCGGTTGAGTTCTCCAAGCTGTGCTCCCTGAACTGTGCCCAGCTGGCAGGATGAAAATCATTTGAAAAATATCCGGAAATTGCTACTCACCAGGGAGCATCAGTGAAAAATACTGGCCGCAAATGAGCTGGCAGGGACTCTGTGACAGCTGGGTCACCCTGCCGTGGCAAGTTTGTCTAAAGGGATTCCGGAGTTATGGCCCAGATAGGTGACTTAGCTGCCCAAAGTGGCTGGGCCTCTTTGTGTCGGAAGTGTTTCTGGTAAATGCAGGAGATGTGTTCTTGAAAAACCGTGGGGCAATCAGAGTTTTGTGCTTGGAATCATGTTTTTCAATGCACTTATGAAGAATCTTGTGGTGACTCGTTTTCCTAAATAGCTTGCTGCTGCATAAATCTGAATTTCTTAATGCAGAACACTCCAAAGGATTGTTAGAATGAATATATAATCTGTAGTTTTGTAACTTGTTGTTGAGGATGGTAACCAAGAGACAGTTAAACCTTTTTCCCAGTAGACTTAGGATTCTGGGAATTGGCCTGCCCTGATGGAAATTTTCCTAGTCTCTGATACCAATGGCTCCTTAGGAAAGCAAAACTAGAAAAACTTAACCCAACATTTTAACTCATCCTTTCTCACCCTGGTTATCCTAATCACTATTTGGTGATTTTTCTTATTGCCTAAACCCTAAGGTTCTTCTCCAAAATTCTGATATTTTCAAAGGCAGCTAATGATATTGAAATATTAAAAAGTCACGTGTTTTGAAACTCTACATGTGTGAAACATTAATATGTGTGCTCATTCACTAATACTAAATAATAAGATCTGATGGCACAGTTGTTATATTTTATTTCAAAATGACAAGTAGTATAAACAATACTTGAAATATTTGCAATAACTAAAATGTGAACGGAAATACCTATATTGTACATAGGTACAACTAATAACACTAATTAGTTGTCTGTGCTTAAAATTGAAGAAATGCTACCTTTCAAAAAGTAATTTATGAAATGGAGTTGTAAGCTTTTCCTGATCCAATTTCATGTACCCCGATTGCTGCCCAGGTCAGGAGTCCTCAGTGAAGTTCTCCCTGCTCCTCTTATGTCCAATCCATTACAAATAGACTGTGATTCCATACATTGAATTTCAGGGAAGCTCATTTGTTTTCCCTCTGAGAATTGGACAGAGACAACTGAGTGTAGTAGTTCTATGCTTTCCAGAAGGTGTCAGACTTGCTTTTCTCAAGCTATCCTCTCCTAAACAAAGAAGTCTCCTAACTCAACTTCTAAGGTAGATCATCCACAGACTATCACTGAAAATCAGGCCAAAAATGCTGATTTCAAAGAGAAGCATTAACTACAAGGAAACATATACTACAAGGACTAAGAAAGTATTACCTGAATTAAGAAATCTTATGGAAAAAAATCTGAGGAGACAGGGAATTGTTTTCTTTTCACTATGAATGCAGGATTTATGTTGTCTGCAAGGATCAGGCATTGTGAAATTTCTGAGACGATATCACAGTTGACTTTTGGTTAAAGATGAATAACTTATGTCCTCACAGAGGAGTTCATAAAGGCTGGGACCATAGAACAGAGGAAACTGAAAATCTAGCCTTAAACAGAGGCTTCTTATACAAAGCAGAGATTAGGTCACAGTTCTTCCTTCCATCTAAATGGAGCCCTTAGAGTTCTTCGAACTTTGCTAGAAAACAAACTACTGAAAATCTAATGCGTTGAGCAATATATAGTTCCTGGCGGCATCATGTTCTCAGAGGGACTGAAGGGCCTCTTTACCTATAGTCCTTAACTGTTCAGTGGATATTCTTATGTCCAATCCATTACAAATAGACTGTGATTCCATACATTGAATTTCAGGGAAGCTCATTTGTTTTCCCTGGATTTTTATAATATAATTTCTAATTTATCATCTTTTGGAAAATAACCCCAGTCTGCATTATTGTCCTCAATTATTTGCCCTCTGTAGAATGGTCTCATGTCTAACTTATAAATCAAGAACAAATCAAAAATCAAGAACAAATTTTATGGTTTTTTTTAAATGATATTTTTAGAGAATTAAACCTACTTGTACACTACATTTTGTTTGGTTTGCTGCCTTTTTTTATGGATGGAGAAAAAGGAGTGGAGGAATCTGAAGAGGAAGACGTTTTCTCATCACTGTGTTAAGATCCAAGTTTATTAGAAGAAAAAGTCATTTTCTTTCTTTCTTTTTTTACTATTTATTTATCCATACAGAATTGGGGTATAGGCCAGAAGTGCAGGGGAAGTGAGAGGATTCACCAGAGACAGAGTGGGGAGTAGAACAGGCAGATCGGTGAAGTACACTGCTGAGGGGAGCAGCGGGTGGGTCAGGAGAGGTCTGCCTCGCCATGTGGATCCTCTCCAGGGTGGGCAGAGATCGAACTCATGAACTCATGCTGAAGTGGCTCCAGCTTCTCAGTGCTGTGCTTTAACCACTGCACCACCAGGGAGGGCCCCAAAAAAAGTCATTTTTTAAAAAAAAAAAAAAAAAAAAAAAAAATCCCATCTTTTTGACCCAGTGGCATATATAAGTCCCAAATGTTTACTTATTATTATACTTCTATAAAGTTCAAAAATAGGCAAAACAGAACTTTATTGCTCAGTCAAGCCAGTGGTTACTTTGTGGGGGAGAGAAGGGGTATTGCTTGGGAACAGACCTGGGGAACTGAATCTAGAAGAGCTTTTACTTTTCAGCTCTCTGACCATTGACCTGAGAGAAGGGTGGGCTTAACACCCTGGAGAGATGGTTCAGCCATCTCATCCGAGTTGGCCTCTTTCTAATGGGTTAGATAAGACAGGGCATAAGCAAACAGCCCATCCGAACAGCTCGTCCAGTTGATGTTTCTGGTGTTTGCCACATTCAACACCTAGAGCCTGTTTCCAGCCTCTGACCCTCTTGAACCTGGTCCATCTGATGGTGTCGGTGTCGGGCACTCATTTGGGCCTCATCAGGGCAGGAATCTCAATTCAAAGAAAGATATGCTAGTTTAGAGAGAGCAGATGCTCAGTCCGGCAGTGAGCTCGTGCAGCCTGGGCCGTGTGTGTCAGGCTACGTTCGGGCCCTCCCCTTCCTCCCACCTCCCTGGCACCTTTTCCTGTCCCGGATGGAGAAATGAGTATCACTTTACGATCATTTAGGTTTGGTACATTGTCCTATAATTTTATGTATTTTCCTATATGTCTATGACACGTCCCCATAAAGAAAAGTTTAAATAATATAATCATTGTAGTCATTTCCTACTCGAAGCCCACCTAGACTAAAGAGCCAGAGAATGCACAAACCTAGAAAGCCCATTTTTTAATAGTTTTTTTTAGCAATTTATCAGGGGGCGAAATGACATTAATTAGATCTTCTACAATTAGATAATTATATGTTACCATAGGTAATTAGATAGTATATAATTAGGTAATTATATAATTAATTATCTAAACTGTAATAAGAAAAGCAGAAACTCTGTAGACACGCCAAGAATCTCCCAAAGATGCATACGGGGCACCTGCAGGACAGGTCCTGTCTTCCTGCCACTTTGGTGCCCTTTACTCTTTATTGGAACTTCTCCATGTCACGCTAACTAGGAGTCAGGTCTGCGCAGACCAGCCCCTTGTGCAAGCACCCACATACCACACACCTGTGTGTTAGCTGCCACCCTCCCCCATACCCTCCCCTGGCTGTTGAAACAAAGCCAGACTCCTAAGGAGGCATATCAATTCTTCTCAACTATCCTTTACTATTTGCGTTCTGCAAGTTAGATTTAGTATTGCTGTTTCCCATGGAATTTAAATGTGCATTACTGATATTTTTGTTTCCCAAACACGAAGGAACCCCCTAAGCAAAGGCGCCAAACTGGTTCTTAATTTTCAGGTCATGACCGCTGTGGATAACTATTCTGTTTCTAGCCTTCTCAGGGTCGATCATATATTGTTAGTTGCCAAGTTAGACTTTGTTCCCAAGTGTCTTGGTGACTGTGGGAACACTGCTGCTTTGCTCTGTGCCTCAGTCTTCCCATCTATATGATATAAAGGAATTGACTCAAGCACTGTATTAGGTTCCTTTCTGTCTAAGGGCTTGAACTGTCATTCTTCATAAACTCTCAAATGACCTGTGTTAATATTTCCTTTGTTTGCATAATTAGCATATATTTTACCAGATTATTCGAAATAGCTATTTTATTAACAAATGTCATGAAGAAGATCTGCAGTGGAAATATTAAATCAGATTAAATAGTGAGAGGAAGATTCTCTAGAACTGAGCATTAGTCATACAGTAAAAAAGCCAGGAGAGGGCTGTCTAGTGACTCCCAACAAGGGCAGCTGGAAGAAAACACAGCATGACAATATCGCAAAGGGCTTGTGAAGAGAAAACACACACACAGCAACTTGTGCGCACACACACACACACATACACACACAGTTTTTCTCATGTATAACCCCTTCCACAGTCAACAAAACAAGCAGTGGAAATTTCCAGCACAATGGTTTGTAGTCATTAACTGTCTACTTCCTGAACTTCTGCAAGGTTTTATGGTGTTTACGATCTATCTTTAAATATTGCTTCAGACATTGTAAATTTTCCATGTCCTTTTGTCAACCGAGTGCTCTTACTGTGTGCTTCTCCCTGGGTTAGGACACTTCCTGATCTTTAACTTCAATTGTCCCTTTGTTATGGACATTCTTATAAGATAACTGGATGGGATTTTTGAGAAAACAGTATTTTCAGAACATGAATGGATTGAATCAAATAGCAAATTTAAAAATGTGCTCGCAGGGAAAAAAAAAGTGTGCTCTCGATTTTGGTGTCAATTTAGAACTTGGAATGTTTATTTTTGAACCACTGAACAGACTTACACAAAACATGCATAATTGTTATTCAGCCTGCTTCCCCAGTGGGAAATGAAGGCCGACTGAGGTTCATTAGTGGCTTTATTTTTACTTCCCTCCTTCCAAGCAGACAGCAGCTTGGGAGAGAAAGAGGTCTGAATCAAAGTGCTTGTGACTTCAGCAGTTACCACCAAAGTTCCTGACTGTAATAATAGTGACAGTCAACCAAATAAAAGCTGTCACAAATCAAATAATTGAATTTTTTTCAATTTGTGTCTGCCAGCCACTGTGCTTTATAAAGTAACTATTGTTACTGTCATCCTTGTTTTATATTTGAGGAAGAGCAGTTGAGAAAGATCAAGTAATTTGTGTGAAGTCATTAAGCTAATAAGTTGAGTCCAGCTCATGCCAAGATCAGAGGCTAATTCTTCGTCATTCTGCCACCCATCCCCGCCTTCTTCCACATTCCCAGCAGACTTCTGATGAGTGACGGTCAAAGCCAACAACTCACTGCTGTTTAATAATTTTGTATTGGGATCCTCCTATTTGCTACATACCACGTTAGGCTATGCCCTGGACAATACAGACACAGTAGCTCAGGCCACAAAAGTTATAGTCTTTGGTAGGGAAAAAGATTCATGATTACAACTGGGATTAGAGTGGCAAGAAGAATAAAATAGCATGATGAAAACCAAGGGACCCAGGATAAGTGCTTTCAACGGGAGGTCTGGATTGTTTCAAGGGGTTCCACAATGAGTGGAATTTTAAAAATTCGGGCTGCATGTAGAGAGCATTCCGAGCAGAAGGAAGAGCCGGAGCAATGCAGCTGGGATGTGGCTAGTTCTTGAGCCCATCATGAGGCCATCAGGCCCTAGCGGGTTGGCCTCCTGAGCACATAAGTGAAACAGCAACCTAAAAGTGTTATGAGGGCGCTGGCATAGCCCATCCATGAGAGAAAAATGCAGTGGCTATACAGTAAAAGCCCAGCCTGCTGGAGATGGGGAGGACCTGTGAACCAAAATAAAGGCACCCTCAGAGTGGGAGGGTCTGAGCAGAAGCCCTCATCTCATCAAGAACCACAGCTACCTCTGAGCCCCCTCCCAGAGCTGACCTAGACATGTCACCCTGAACCCCGAGAGCACATGGCCTGACCCAGGCAAACAGGCAGCTGATCAGCAGGACATACTGAGCTGTATGCCAGGTACACCAAAGAGTCTAATTTTAAAATGCTTTTGGAAGGGAGAGTGTCTTTTAAGGGGGTCACAATATCCTCAAGGAACCCCACCCAGTCAAATTTGTGTATTATTTGTAGTTTGTGGTGTAAATATTTACACTTAAGTCGACAGTTAATTCCATGACTGCCTATTTTGGTTTTTCAAATAATCCTTTGCATTGTTTTTATGGAGTCCCAAGTTAAAGAATCCCTTGAGGGGAAGAATATGTCCTGGATTTGCTTGTATGTGCCTCTAGTAGGAATATAACAAAAGCACTCACCAGGTGTGCAGAGAGGTGCATTAGAGGGACACCTGGGACTGACAGGGAACAGCTCTGGGGCATCACTTTTTTCTGCTGCTCTTTTTTTTTTTAATATAACAGTTTATTTTCCCATCATTTTGTGCCTTTTTCTATCTCAGTTGTAATCCCCGTGGGCTTCCCATCACCAAATCACCCATGTGCCATCACCATAGTCCAATGCACTTCCTGCCCCTTCATTTTTGATCCCATTCTCCACTCCACCCCCATAAAATGTCTCTAGTGTATAGTTGTTCATCATTATTATTATTATCATTATTATTATTATCATTATTATTATTATTATTTTCTCCCCGGGTCCATTATACTCCTGCTATGAGTGAAACCATCCGGTATTTTTCCTTTTCTTTCTGGCTTAGTTCACTAAGCATGATCCCTTCCATGTTGCTGCAAAAGGCATGAATTTATCTTTTTTGAATACTGAGTAATATTCCATTGTGTCTATGTACCACCTCTTTTTAATTCAGTCATCTACTTTTGGGCGTTTGCGTTGATTCCATGTCTTTCCAATTGTAAAGTAAGCATCTGCTGCTCTTTTATGTCTGTACTTTTTGACCCAAGAATATATGATATTGCTGAAAAATAAGCAAATTCAAGAACTTCAAATCATACTAGCCATGTTTTGGAAACTGTCTCTGCAGGGAGGACATTGAAAATACTGGTCACCTTCGCAGGGGGGCAGAATATCTGGGGCAGACAGGGAAGGGAAGGTCCTTTTCACGCCATCACTTGTTGCGTGTTTGAAACATGTTCCATGTACACAAATTGTTCATAAATAAATAAATACAAAGCAAAACACAAATTGTTCATAGATAAATAAATACAAGGCAAAACAACGGAAACCCTAAGTTAGAAGGATGCGTCTGAGGACCCAAGTGAAAGGTTTGGAGCAGAAGAACCATCAAGGACACCCTGGCCCTTTGAAAGGCCTCTTCATCATTATTCTGGAAAGGCTGTCCTGAGAAAGAGCCTATACAGAATGGCTGATGCCCAAATCCCTGTAATTTGAGCTTCATTTATTTTAGAAATGGCTCCCTTCCTGTTTTTCTAGGAAGGGACACATATTAAGCTTTGGTAACCATTTCCACCTTAGCAAACAAGTAAATCTCACAGTGGAAAAATTCCAAGGATAATAGATGTAACAACAAGGAATCTACTACCCCCTCGAGGCCCCCTTACCCTGGTTTTTAATTTTTAAATAGAAGAAAGGAAAAGGTATTAGGATAGCATTGCATTATATTCTTTTGCCTCTTAATGCTCCACATTCTCTGTTCCCCACCCCTCTTACAGGAATATCTCCAGCAGTTATGTGATTTCATTTATCAGATCCTTTTCAGGGCAGGGATTTAAAGCAGGATGTAGGAACAGAGGCCACAGGCCTGGGGTGAGGGTGGACAGGGTGGGGATGTCATCAAGAGGGACAAAGTACAAAAAGGTCAGGGGATTTACCATGGGCCAGATCAATTGTAATGTTCTCAAATTCTGAGAACTAAAGAACCAGATGAGAACAGGGTGAACCCAATTCTTTGGTCACTAAGGCCAGAATAACCTGTGCATTTGGGGGGCGGGAACTGTGAACAGTTGGGTAAGAGGGGTGCTGTGTGGGTTGGTATGGGCGCAGTGGAGCATATTAAGAGAGTGGCTGTAAGGAAGGAGATGTTTTATGAAAAATGTTTCATTAAGACAGTGGGACACTAGTGACTTTCTTTAGGATTCCATGAATAGAGTCTCAAACAAAAAAATGAGGAGACTCATTCTCACTTTACATCCCAGCACTAAGGCATGTTGAAAACTCAAGGCCAGTTGGGGCAGTTCCTTAGGGAGACCTAGTGGTTTCTGGTGGAAGTTAGGCAGTACCCAAAGAGAAGGGCTGCCAGCTCAAATACAGGGTGCCCAAAGCAATGTCCCTTTCAGGTAAACATCGAGTAACTTTTAGTTTATCTCATGCAACATTTGAGCCTTATTTAGGCTAAAAGTTACTTGTTGCTTATATGACTCAGATTTAACTTGTGTGTCATGTATGTTTGTAGGTGATGCTCTATAGGGACATTGGTCCCTGAGTGAGGGTAGACTGTGCAGGGGCTCCATGAGTACCTGGAGGAGGCCATCGGAGATGATGTTTAGGCGGTCCGGTGGTAGGGAGGCTTCCCTTTATGAATAAAAAGACGGAGCACTGAGAACAGAAGACCTGACGCTTCCATTTGCTCCCCGTCTTTGAAACCCATGGCTGAGGGCACGGTGGTGAGGACAGCCATCTAGTGGCCTTGTAAGTAGGATGAAAGGCAGCTGAGGGAGAAAGAGAGGTTGGGAAGAGCCTAGGGCCTTAGGGCATTGCTGAATTCCCTGTCGGAGGTTTAACGGGCTTTGCTCAACACTTGACTGATATTCAGGTTCCTTTAGGAAGCAAGAAGAAGGATTACAAGGTTGGAAGGACCTTTGGGCTGTTGTGAGAAAGAAATAAACTGATTCAGCAAAGGTCAAAGAATAGCACCCAGTCAATCGTAGATGTTCAGTGAAAGTCACATGACATTACTCATCCATCTTTTATTGCAACCCTTGAACAATTTCCATTTTTGCTCCAGACCTGTGTCCCATTTGTGCCTGGAACTACTACTGTATGAAAGTCTTTGCATCCAGTCACTCAGCACTCAGCTTCCCTCAAGCTTCTGTCTTCTCAGATGTCTACCAAAATGCTCTCCTGGTTTAGAACAGAGAGATGTTCCTGTAGGTACTTCTTGTCCTCCCCTCTGCTTTCTCAGCACCTAGCTAGGTGACTCGCCAGTAGGGAAGGAGGTTGGGAGACAGCTCTGGAAAGCACCCACAGCTCCAGACATAACCATACGTACTTCCCGGGGCTGTGTGGCTAGGGCTCTGCCTCCTTCGGAAAAGTCATTTTCACCTTTTTGGCTCTGGGTTTCTCACAGGTAAAGCACAACAGGCAGCTTACATGATAACTCCCTGCCTGCCTCTACTCAGGTAAGCCCTCCTGCGGTGCTAGTCTTAGAGCATTGGGGGACCACACCCTGAATGCCCTTTTGGTAGTCAAGAGATGCAAGAGGGAGCAGGCAGGGAGAGCTGCTGAAGGGAGCATCAGCTCTGAGTATGGTATATTCCACCCAGAGAGACACCAAATACAATTTTGTTACCACAGGAAATTATATGTGTCTTCCAACTCCTTGGTACTGAAACTAAACTGACTCTCAGGACAGGTTCTGGGTCACCTGGGGAAGTTCAGAGATGAACCTGACAGCCACAATTTCAAGCAGCGCCATCTGAGGCACCTGAGGCAAGGAGTGCCACTCATTGATTAAAGTCAGGCCAAGCAGCATCATGGCCAATGCTGGAGTCAGGTCTACAGACAAAAGGGCCCTACAGGTAGGGGAGCCGGAGAGGGATTTGGGAGGGGGGTAACCACGGTTCGAGTTTAGGAGAGCGGCAGGTATGCAGGAGGCTAAGTGAGGAGAGGGGAGCAAGACAAACCTCATGCTGTGGACTGGGTTACCCGTACGTCCAAGTCAGAAAGCAATTCTGCTGAGCTCAAACCCACCAGAACCAGAGCTCTTCCTGGAGCGTAGATGGTGCAAAACACTAAGAAATGGCACCTCTGTCTCCCTTTATTTTTGTGAAGACAAGCCTAATTTTGTTTCAGAAACAATATAATGGCTTAAAAACACTAACAGCCACAGAGTCCCAGGTAGAAGATACAAGCAGTTCGGTTCAGTTAGTACCTGCTTTTCAAACCCTTCACCTTTCCCCCTTTTTTCTGCCTGAAACTCAGACAGGATGCTGAAAGAGAAACATGGAGCGATTTCAAAGTCACAAGTTAAACTTGGTGAGACTGAAAGTTAAACAAGACTAAGACCCATTTGGCACTGGGTGCCACAGGATTAGCCCTTAGTGGTCACTCGGCTTCTTATCATGTGAGAAAAATAAACTCTTGTTTGGTTAATCGACTGTGGCCGGGTGTGTTTCATGCCAACAGACCCACAGCTAACAGGCACACTATCGATCTTGCTGGATGGTTGTGGGGGTTGGACAAGCGGCCTTAGGAGACTGAGAGGTGAGATGAACCCAGCAGACATAGCTGAGCACCCAAATTCCCACCTGGGGACCTTGTTCAAATCTTAAACCCATGTGGGTGGTGGAGACATAAGTCACTGATGCATTTCCTGTCCCGTTTAGCTCCGTATCTAATGGAGCAATTAATCCTGGAACTATAATCGGGACTTGTGTATAAACCCAGTACAGGAAATAGTCTAGAAAATCGGGGAAGCAAGGCCAGTGATGCATAGATGGTGGCTTATCGAAAATCCATCTGCACATCTAGAAAAAATGTTTCTACTTATGTCCACCAATGGTATTGTAGCACCTGCTTCATGCTTTGAGTCTATGTCTTACTCACTAGACTCTGATGAGAATCCTACATTGAGTTTGGCATTGGATTAGATGCTAGAGATAAAAAGCTGGGTAAAATAGTCCTTGGCCTCAAGCCCCCAATTTCCTCTGTGCCCCAAATTTTTTAGGAATTGGGGCAGAAAGACAAAGTGTATGTTTAGATTGAATATGAAAGAAGAAAAAAGCTCTGAAAACTGAAAATGCCATCATTTTGCATCCTCGGGTGCTGCAAGAATAATATACACTAGGTCTGGGAACATGGGGGCTATTTCCAGTGTAGACTGAAGTGGAAAGTTACTGGTATGCTCAGAAGTAAGCTGACATAATTATGGGCTGAGGTCAGACAAGCTACTATAGCAAGTTTTTAATTTCCAACATTTCCTTGGGCTGTGAGTAACCTACCACTTGATTCAAGTAAAATATGCCAACTCCTTAAATGGAAAATACCCAGATGGTGGAAATTTTAAATCACTTACAAATGGGAAGTCATTGGGTTTTCAATAATACTCACTACCCCACAACATCGGAAGCTTTTCATTTATCAGAGAGCTGCTCCTGACTGGAGGTGGGGTGAGGATGCAGGTAGACTTCAGAATGCAGGCTCTGGAGCAAGAGTGCCTGACTTTGAATCCTAACTCTGCTCTTTACCAGCTTGTGAGAAGCCAGGTAATTACTTCCCATCACTAAGTGACAGATTCTTCATCAGTAATAATTCCTGCAAATTAAAAATAATATATAAAGGCTTAGCACAGAGTTAGGCTCAAAGATGATAACTGTGATGGAATCGAAGCGGAGAGGAGAGGATGGGAGGGAAGGGGAAAAATCTGATGACCTCTCTTAGAGGGATGTTTGTAGACTAGAACCAGTTTACTTTGTTCAGAGTTCAGCCTGTGTTCTCCCAAAATCTGCTCCAGTCATCTGCAAACATCTGGGGAAAGTAGGGTTCTCCATTATTTAAACATAAAGTTGCATTTCCGTGGCCCTGAAATGTTCTTGGCTGGGGTGGCCATGTGGGCAATTCTGGAGGGCTGCAATATGAGCATGTCCAGTAGTTTACTAGATTCATCTGCTCTATAGAGCTAGTTGAAGGTTTTCATGAATGACCTTCCTAGCTAAAGTCATTAGTTATCTCGTTGATGGAAGTAGTCACCTCCTGAAGTGTGGGGAATTAAATCTAATGTGAAGAACCTAGAATGATGTTTAAGAGAATATAGGAATTCAATAAATTTGCTTCCTCATTCCCTATGACCCTACTGTGGTGTAATATTGCCCTAACTAACTTAACCACCCTAAACAGAAAGAGTGTTACTTTCAAAGAAGATAACATGTAACAGGAGGAATGTAGGAATCCACTCTTAGCAACCTGAATTGCAGTAAAGCTCTTGGGCCAGTCAGGTAGGCCATTTCCCAGTTGAATTCTTCTCATCCTAGTGCACATTGGGATTAATGGGCAGAATTTTTACAACTACCGATGTAAAAGTACAATTTGCATGTCAGAGGAAGGGCCAGATCTATGAAGTCTACTCCTGGCTCTGCCATAATGGATGCTCTCTTTATTTAAAATTATAACGAGTTTTCCAACTGGTTTTTTGTATTGATTTTGAATTTTGAAATACTACATCAAAATACTGTTTATCTTGGTTATTGATTTGTTTTGTCATGCCCTTAAATTTTTTGCTTGAGACCATATCCAAATGATAAGGAGCCCTTAAGACTCATCCCATTTCATTTCTATGAAACCTGCATTTAGAAGAATAAACTGGATATCCTGTCCTCCTTCTTAGAAGGTCAAGCTAAGCCTTACTATTGATTTTTGCTGTGTTTCTAGGAGTGATGAGGGCCATTTACATGGATAACGGTGATCTGCTGATCTGAGGAAGGACTGGACACAAGCCCAGTGAATTTCTCAGGTTTCTCTATAAGAAATCATTTGAGCGGGAACTTGAGACCGTCTAGGTTGTGAGTGTGTCTCTTTGACAGCTTAAATAGAAGCTGAATTTCCTTCTGGAATGAATGGTCGTTATTTAACCTGCCCCTTGCTCATAGTTAAGCTCTTGCTTTTGGCTAGCTTGAAAATTTCAGCCCATACTAATCTGATATGGAAATAAACGAGTGACAGTACTGGAACCACATGCCCAGTTTACCATAAAGTAGCAGACTCCTGGCCAAACTCCAAATCATTCATCCGCCTGTAGGCAACCCTCTGTAGGTCAAACAGAGCCCAATGCTGGGCTCCCTGGAGGATCAGTTCCCTACCTCCTGGAAGGGAAAGACAACAGTGGGTTGGAAAGAGAGGGCTGGGAGACAAGGAGAAATACAAAAATCACATGCTCCAGCCAAGCTGGATAATCCAGCAAGGTCAAAGTGACTATTTCCACTGTGCCTAAAGAACCCTTCTGCCCAAGATCACTAAAGCCACCAACAGCAAAGATCAGGGGCAGCCCACCACGTGTTTACCCTTCCTCTCCATTCTATACCAGGATGTCTGCCTTTCTCCCTCCTTCCAGCAGTCCCTGGTTCAGGTAGTTTCATTCATGGCAAGCTGGAAGTTGCACTTGAGATGTTAGTAGTATGTGGTGTGAAAGTGTGTGTTGCTCCTTCTGCTGCTGCTATGCCATATCCTCTAATAGTCCCTGCATAACTGAGCAACTCACCCATGTGGCTCTAGACACCATTCTAAGTAGCTTTGCTCAGACAGGGAACTTTAAGGGAAAGAGTATGGGAAGACAGGGAACTTACTGGGGAAGCACAGTAGATAAAAAATATCAGATTTCAGTTCTGCCTTCTCTACAAAAAAGACACAGGAGTAATGGTCTTCCTGGGAGATGCCGTTACCAAGAGAAGTTTATATATAAATACAAAAACAACCGCCACCAGCTTCAAGTCCCCTCCCTTAAATCAAACTTTTTTTTTAAAGATTTATTTATTTATTCATACAGAACTGGGGTACAGGCCAGAGATGCGGAGAGTGAGAGGATTCACCAGAGACAGAGTGGGGAGCAGAACAGGCAGGGCGACGAAGCACATTGCTGAGGGGAGCAGCGGGTGCGTCAGGAGAGGTGTGCCTCGCCATGTGGATCTCCTCCTGGGCAGGCGGGGATCGAACTCATGCGGAAGTGGCTTAAGCTTCTTAGTGCAGTGCTTTAACCCGCTGCGCCACCAGGGAGGGCCTGAATCAAACTTTTACCAGAGAGTAAGAGTAATATTTTGAGGTGAGGATTTTTGCTCCCCTTTATAGGATACATACTTTACAAATTACTTGCTAAATGAATATGTGAATGAATGAGTGTTTGGAGTATAAATGTTCCTGTCCTGAACCAAATGTCAAGACGGTGTTTTCCATCTTCTCTTCTGTCGACCTTCTTCCCTCTAAGAGTGTGGCTAGATACTGCCCATGAGCTGCCCAGGCTCAGCTGTGACCATTTAGACAAAACCTCTCCCACAAGGTGCTAATGCTTGAAGTATGTGAGTTTCTGCATATAATATTTAGTTGCTAACAGAAATGCATCTTTCTAAATATGTTGGGACTATAGGACATTAAGGCAATTTATGGGCAGAGAGTCACATGAGGTTAGTTATATGCCACTAACCTGTGAATAATACAAAATTCAATTAATCAAAATTGAATTCATTTAAAAACTCAACTCCCCAGTCATACTATATTTCAGGTGTTCAGTAATCATATGTAAATAGTGGCTATAGCTTTGGAAAACACAAATAGAGAACATTTCTGTTGTCTCAAAGTTCCATTGGAAACCAGTGGTATAGTGTATAGATTTTAAACATTTGAATATAGAAACAAACATGTAGGTGCTGAAGAGTAATGTTGATGCAAAGCTTTCAAGAAAGTATTGTTTGGTTTCCTTATGATCCAAAGTATAGTGACAGTGGTTCCTTTCTGGGAAAAGACTTGGGTTTGCTTGCCAAGGTCCTTAAGAAGAAGGGTGATGTGGAAAACATGTCCTTGAAATTTTATAGCAGTGGAAGCTGATACCTGGGTTTAGCCACTGATGGAAGAGCTCTTTATCACTGAAATGCACACAAACACAGAGGAGAGCACATGAAATAATCTTTTAAGTATTCTTAAATTCTAAAATTAACTATGTCAGTAAAGAAAAAAGTTAAGTGTATGGAAGAAAGTACTAAAACCATTTATATTTCAACACCAATATAAGTACAACGAACATTGTACTGTATCATACACTTCCTCTTTAATTATACATAAGCAATCTGAAAGAACTGAACAAAATTCCTGTCATGATATGGCAGTCCCTGGGGCCAATCATAGGCTCATCTTCCTATGGAAATTTCCATGGATTTGTCTAAAATCAGATTCCTTATTTTCCTCATTCCTATTCCTATTAAAAATACCTTCCTTGAGAACTTGTTCTTGGATGACTGATTCTCTTTGATGAACTGCAGGACAACCTAATGGTAAAGTAAACTTAATATGCAGCCAGCCGTGAGGTCATGCTGAGCAACTGGGTCTGGGTCAGGCTCTTGAAAGACACAGAGAATAAGTGACCTTTATACAATAGTGTAAGCTATGAGCAGCCAAACTTGATGTGTGATTATTGTCGAGATGAATCCCTAAACCTACCCTCCTAATGGTCCAAAAAATGTGGTACCTTTGCCTCAATCAACATAAGATTATTTCATCTAAGTTATTAGATGAACAGTCTAAAAGTATAATTAATCATTCATAGTTTTTTTTTACAGCCTTTTAGTGTTCACCTACTATGTACTAAATACTGGGGATAGAGCAGTGACTAAAGCAGACCCCGGTACTGCCTTACAGAGTGCCACCCTGAATGTTAATAATAGCAATGTAGTCAAGGCTGATATTTTTAAACAACCATAAATGAGCTGACACCCAAGCATTTGTCATAGACAAGAAGACATTAAGATAATAAAAATATTTTCTTGCCTATGCAAGAATGTCATAGAACAGAAATATCTTTACTGAGCATTTAATATAAACCTTTAACTCCATATGGCCCTCCCTGGTGGCCCAATGGGTTAAAGTGCAGCATTGTGAAGCTAGCTGCAGCCAATTTAGCATGAGTTTGATCCCCCACCGGGGGGCTGACCCACATGGCACAGCAGACCTCTCCTGTCTCGCCAGCTGCTCCCCTCAGCAGTGTACTTCATCAATCTGCCTGTTCTGCTTCTCATTCTATCTCTGGTGAATCCTCTCACCACCCCTGCACCTCTGGCCTGTACCTCATGTATGCATAAATAAATAAATCTTTTTTAAAAAAGAAAAGAAAAGAAAAAGAAAACTTTAACTGCATGTCTAAAGCAGGAAAGATAAAGAATATGTAAGTGTGTTTTACATTAAGTTTAACATCTCAAGAGAGCCCTTAAATGTCATTTAGGTCTGTGCAAGAGGAGAGACAAAATGTTTCTGTAACTGGGATCATGTAATCACTATATGAAACAGGGCTAGGTACTCAAGTTTAAGATCTATAATGTACTTTACTGCTCTTCAAGGTTATTAAGGAAAAGGTAAAAAAAATACCAAAAGGTTAATCAAAGTCCATGATGAAAGGTCAAATTTCCTCAATAAGTAAGATTATAGTTCCTGGAAATGCTGTTGAGAATAGTGACAGAGGAATAGAGCTACAGGAAAAGATGTCTTCGTGAAGCATCTTTTTGCATGTAAAGAAAGGGGAAATCAACACGTGCATGTTAATGCTACGAGCCAGTGAGAGCAGGTCTAATTAATACCCCAGAAAGGTAGACTGGCAAGCTTATTATAAATCTCTTTTCTTTCATGGTACAAATTTCTAGATTTCATTGTGACTTATTATAATGGTATCTGATTGTTGTTAAGAAGAAAAGGAGCAGAGGGCAGGTAGAGCTGTTTCTATGACTCTGTAAGAATATCATTTAAGTTAAGGGAGTATTTGGAGTGATGGGTGGAAGTCATCATAAATAATTGCAGTGGAGGGATACAGCACAACATGTGGATTTTGCTAGAAGCTTCTTCAGACCATTCCTCACTGACACAGTAGTAGTGGTTTGGAAAATATTTGTCTGTTGTTAAGAAATCATTCTTGAGTACAAGAATATGTAACATTTGAGTTTCAAGAAATTTAGGAATTGTCAGTGGTTAATGGGTAAGTCAAAGCATGAATGAATGGCTGGAAATGTAATATGTGAACAGTGAGGTCCAAGTAAGAACTTGAGAGTCCCTGATGTTTAAAGCCAGGAGAGAAGATCAGGAACTTAAAGAGGAAGAAAGTGAATGATCAAAAAGAATGAGTAGTGTATGTTGTGAGAAAAAAAAAAAAAGCCAAGGAAGTAAAGAATTTAGAGAAGAGATGCCTGGCTGATCACAGCTGAGAGGGTCAGCCAACCAGAAAAAAGCTGCTCATAGATTTAGCAACATTTGAGTGGCACTGATTTGTAGGAACATGACCCAGATGGCAAGAGATTGAGGGGTTATTGGGAAAGGAAATGTGGGTGGGACTATTAATTACTTTACAGGATCCTTACAAAGAAATGTCACATGGACAGTATTAGTATGCTTTTCTTCCCAAAGAACCAGAGTTGCTTAATTGTTGAGGTTTTCCTTCAAAACTGATCTGTCTGGGCTACAAGGATGGTAAATAATCACATCTGACCAATAATAAAGCATTCTGACCGTGATTCTGCTTAGATTATTAAAGCTTTGTTTTTAGCCCTCACAGAAATAATGCTTTTGAAAATTTCTCTATAACAATTCTTACCTTTCTCTATCGTGTAAAATTTCCTCACAAGAATTAATTCTGCAGAGTGCAAGGAAAATGAGTTGGTATCTCTTCTTTTGAAAAATAATCTTTGGGGGCCCTCCCTGGTGGCGCAGCGGGTTAAAGCACAGCACTAAGAAGCTTAAACCACTTCCGTATGGTTCTGAGTTCCATCCTCGCCTGCCCCGGAGGTGATCTACATGGCACAGCAGACCTCTCCTGACCCGCCTGCTGCTCCCCTCAGCAGTGTTCTTCATCATTTGGCCTGCTCTGCTCCCCACTGTCTCTGGTGAATCCTCTCACCGCCCCTGCACCTGTACCCCAGTTCTGTAATGCATAAATAAATAAATCTTTTTATAAAAAAAAAAGAAAGAAAAAGGGAAAAATAATCTTTGGAGACTAGGTAGGCATTGAGGTCTACAAAATATATGCCATGTAGAAGTAGAGGTGGGGAAAGTCTCTCTTGACTGTTCACATGGTCATTAGGCTCTCTGACACCTTTGGGTAAATAGAAAGGATGATCAATGAACTTGAGATGTGAAGTCAGAAGGCTTTACACAAACAGGAACATCCTGGAGGTGTTGGAAGGCAGATCCTTCTTCTTACTAAGCAATCACAAGTTCCAAGTTGCTCATGGAGACCAACTTTAAAAATGCCAAGAAAAATATTTCAGAGATTATTTGTTCTGTTTCATAAGGACAGAGGTGCAGGCTATCACAATATCCTAGTGTTTTAAAACTTTATTTTAGCATCAAATCCTATTTACAAGCTATACTGTAGATGTATAGAGATATAAATATATACATTTATTTATCTGTATGCTAGATTTACTGTACATATATACATATGTTTTTATATATACACATATATTTATAGATAGCCATCATTAAATCTGAGTGAAATAAGGCCAAAATTACCTTCTTGGAATGCAAGATACAGTTTAAGAATCTTAGCTTTAGAAAAGTGGCTTATGACTCTGGCTACAAATTAGAATCACCTATAGACAAATCCTAATACAGATCCTAATGATCTGATTATGATTCAGCAGAAGAGCTCAGGCATGATGTTAAAAATGTTTACTATTTATTTATTAAGTAACATTGTATTATAGCATTATGTCTCAGGTATGCATAATTATAAGTTACTATCTGTATTTACTACACTAACTTCACCACTAAAAATTTAATCCATTCCTTTGTCATTCAGTTGATGCTTCTTACCCATATTACCCATACCCTTCCCCCTTCCTTTCTGGTTATCGCTAATATGGTTTTATAGTCGAAAAGTTATTTCACTAAGCATATTAAAACAAAAGGCAGCATTTCATATTTTTTTGATAGATAGCTGATGATTATTCAATTGTGTATATATATCACAGCCTCTTTATCTGGTCATCTGGTGATGGGCATCTTGGTTGTTTCCAGTTTGGGCCATTGTAAATGGTGGTATAATGAACATGTGGTTCCTCTAGCTCTTGGAATTAGTTTTGTATTTTTTTTGGATAAATACTCAGAAATGACATAATTTTCCGTCTAGTTTTGATTTTAACCTCTTGTCAGACCTGTAATTTGCAACTTCTCCCATTTAGTAAGATGTAAATTTCTTTTTCTGTGAAGATTTGTAGTTTAATGTGGTTCCATTTTTTTTTATTTTTGTTTTCCTTCCTGTTGAAGTCAAGTCCCCAAAAAGACATCTCTAATGCCAAGAAAGACACTGCTTATTTTTCCTGTATACATGACATTTCTTAAAAGCACCTAAGATGATCCTCCCATGCAATAAAGGCTAAGAACTACTTTTCTAAAAGAAGATTCTATTTATGAGACCCTCCATTTAATAAAGGAAATATCATTTATAGCAAAATAAGTGTCAAGCCCATAGTTAGGGGATACTCTGCTATTAGTCAGCTATCTTAAAGTGGCCACAAGTTTACCAGGAATGAGAATCCTAATTCTATGTGGAATTACAATACAAACTACACACATTTACATAAGTGTGACATACGATCTCATTGAGCAAGCATTTATTCAGAAATCATTTCATTATTATATGGCAGATTCCTTGCAAGCTGCTTGGAGATATACAAAAATTTTTTCTGTTTTCAATAAAGCAAGAATCAGGAAGCATGGAAAGATCTTATATTTTCTTGAAGTCATTTCATTCTGATGGATTAAAATTGCAATTGCACCAGGCCCTCCCTGGTGGCGCAGCAGGTTAACGCACCAAACTAAGAAGGTAAAGCCACTTCTGCATGAGTTCAATCCCTGCCCCGGAGGTGACCACATGGCGCTGCAGACCTCTCCTGACCTGCTCGCTGCTCCCCTCAAGCAGTGTCGATCTGCCTGTTCTGCTCCCCACTCTGTCTCTGGTGCATCCTCTCACCCTCTGCATCTCTGGCCTGTATCCCAATTCTGTATGAATAAATAAATAAGTCTTTTTTAAAAATTCCAACAAATTCTAGCTACCCCTCAAAATACAGCATCTGTTTTCCTCTCTTTTAAATCAGGAGACTCTGATGATCTGTGCTAAGATAGATTTAAAAATTAATATGGATCAGAGATAGCTATTTGTTTTCCTTCCCTCCTGTTTTGAATGTTATTGTTTCTTTGTCTCCCTCTGTGTGTTGAGTATTTTGGGAAAGCAGATAACTTCTCTTTTTAAGTCACATATCTTGATGCCATCATTGAATGAGACTTTTGTAGATTTGGGGCAGGGCTAGTTATTTTGCATGTGAAAGGAGCATTAATAATTTAGGGGTTATTAAAGACAGCCACAAATTCTACTTTTCCTTCTGTCAAGGAAAGGAAGTTTATTTTCCTTCCCCTATAATATAGACTGTTGTTTTCTGCTTTCATTTTTGTTAGGTAGAATAGCTTTCCAAGTACCTGCTTTAAAATTATTTTGCCCTTCATTTCTATATCTTGTGACTTTCTGTCCTTTGGGAAAATACAGCCTCAGTTTGTTGCATATGTATTACATTAAATTCAGTATTTATGGCTATTTCAAATTTATGTACTTCCATATAGCACATATAATATGCTTCCCCCAAGTTTAAGTGAATCCCTCAAATAATATCTGAAAAAATAACAAAATAGAAAATTTGTGTGGATTTAAAAATATCAAGCAATTAGCACTAGCTGATATATCTCTACTGTGCTTAGACAGGTCAATCAAGATGAATTGCACTGTAATAGGAACACACCATCAATGTTTTTCCCTCCTGCTCTAAAATTTTCCCCTAAGCAGTAACCTAGCAGTGGAAAATCCCCAGCATGAAGTTTCATGGAGGTAGTGTGGTAAATATGTGCTGGCAATAGATTTCTCTCTCAGTGATGTGTTTTCAGTAATATTCTCAGTACAACAAAGAATTTGGGTGTGAAAAGGCTTGGATTAGCAGTGAACTAGACAAAGAGCTGGTATATTCCTTATATTTGTATTAGTGCTCATTTGAAATTGCTTAGTAATTTTTTTTAAAGATTTATTTATTTGTGCATACAGAACTGGAGTACAGGCCAGAGATGTGGAGGGTGAGAGGATTCACCAGAGACAGAGCGGGGAGCAGAACAGGCAGATCAACGCAGTACACTGCTGAGGGGAGCAGCGGGCGGGTCAGGAGAGGTCTGCCACGCCATGTGGATCTCCTCCGGGGCAGGCGGGAATCGAACTCATGTGGAAGTGGCTTTAGCTTCTTAGTGCTGTGCTTTAACCCGCGGCGCCACCAGGAAGGGCCCTGAAATTGCTTAGTAATTTTTAAGAAGCAAAAACAACTGAATTTTAAAATCATGCCATTATTTTTAGATATATATATATATATACACATTCCAAGAGGAAACTGGGAACCAGAGTGATTAAATTATTTGCCCAAAGTTGCTCAGGGGTCCCCTCAGAACCTGAGCTCAGATTGTCTGACCCTGTTCCAGCATTTTTGTCAACAAATTTTGACTGCCTGCCTACAGTAGGTCAGGAGCTGTTCCAGGTGCTTGGATGCACAAATCCTTGATCCCCTAGGTGCTGGCAGAAGGAGAGAAATAGTAAACAACTAATGCACTAAAGTCTACCGCACAGTATGTGAGTGACGATGACTGCTATTTGAAAGGAAGGTAGGGCAGAGGCGGAAACGGGCCTGCTGGCCACTGACAACTGGTAGGCGGCACGACTGGCACCCCCGCCCAGACGATGGGTCAGCGGCATTAGGTGTCTACCCAGATGCCCAGAGCAACTTTCTGCACACCAGAAGGTCTCCCATGCACCATGCTGCCCAACTTTGCTCAGAACCCTGGTATGAAGTCCACTGTCTCACTTCATTGCAGTCACAGTGCAACCCCCAAGGAACAGAAGCCATTGCCATTCCGGGTACCAGCTGTGTGCTGGGCACGTTGTATCACTTTCTATCTCCTGTGAAAAGATAACATGCCCAAATATAGCCTGGCGCAAATGTTCCATGTAAGAAACAAAAGTCAGGGCCCACCCTGGTGGCACAACGAGTTTATGTGCAACACTATGAAGCTAGCCGCAGCCGCTTCACCACAAGTTTGATCCCCGGCCAGGGAGCTGACCTACATGGCGCAGCAGACCTCTCCTGACCCACCCACTGCTCCCCTCAGCAGTACATTTCAGTCAATCTGCCTGTTCTGCTCCTCACTCTGTCTCTGGTGAATCCTCTCACCCACCACACCTCTGGCCTGTACCCAAGTTCTGTATGCATAAATAAATAAATCTTAAAAAAAAAGAATCAAAAATCAATAATGTTAAGATAATATTACCAATGACTGCATAACCTCTGAAGGATACAGCTCTGAATCTCATTGTTTTTACATCTATGTGTATGTTGTTTGAACATAACTTCCTGGAATCAGGAAAACTAAGATCAGAACATTTTTGAAAACTCAGACCAAGCTTGTTTTTTTTTCTTAACCTCTTTATATCTCTCTGGTATGTATTTAGCCCAATCCAAGGGTAATTGTTATTACTATGATCATCGTCAGTTTCCTGCAGTTCACTACTCTCTCATGCTTCAGCTTACCCCCTCCTCATGTCTGACGCTTATGCTCATCCTGACTGTTCCTGACACACTCAGCCTCAGAAGGGGTAGAGACAGGCCTGGCTGAATGCTGGTGACGGCAGGCTCTGCACTGGCTCGTGGTGACTCCTCGCTGGCCATAGCTGCTGGTGTCCTGGTCTCTTGTGCCCTCTAAGGTATGATGCACTTGATGTGACCTTCCACACAGTTTGGGGTATGGACCTATGGAACATGCATTCTTCCCTTCACCCCAGAGACCTCTCTTTAAGCCTCCCACCACTGTGATCCTTTGTCAGGTCATATAGGTCTGGGCAGCCAGACAACCTCTGAACTCAGAACCCCTGTGGGACCCCTGGAGCTCACACACCCTTGCCACACTACATAGTGGGGACTGGGGATACCAACAGACACTGTCTCCTGGTTTCTTACCTGTGTCAATGAAGGAAAAAGAGCAGAATCCAAATGTTGCCCTGAGTCGCTACCAGATGCAAATTCTTCCTGGGCTCCTTCACCCCACACTACTGCACTCTCTCCATAGCACAGATGGTGACTATGTTCATCATGGTTATAAACTCACAAGATGCTAGGTTAAAAAAGATTTTAGAGGCCCCTCCCTAGTGGTTCAAGGGGTAAAAGCACAGCACTAAGAAGCTAAAGCCACTTCAGCATGAGTTCAATCCCCGCCCTGGAGGTGACCCACATGGCACAGCAGACCTCTCCAGACCCGCCCGCTTTTCCCCTCAGCAGTCTTCTGCTCCCCACTCTGTCTCTGCAGATCCTCTCACCATCCCTGCACCTCTGACCTCTACCCCAGTTCTGTGTGCATAAATAAATAAATCTTTAAAGAAAAAAAAGATTTTAGAGATAACTTCATTCGATTCCCTTAATTTGTTGGTAAAGACATTGAAATCTATGTGTACACAAAAAAATTTGTTTTCTCCTTTAACTTGTTCCTTAGAGCCCGAAATTCTGGAGCATTTTAAGCAAAAGGAAAAATTTCCTAACTATTTTAATACTCAAACACCAGATGATTAGAATTGCTGTATGAAATCTTTTAAGCTGTGCTTTTACACTGATTATGTACAATCTCTTCTCAAGGAAAAAGAATTTAATTTCAAGGATTTTTTCTGACTGCTTTATTTCCTTTTTGGGGATATCTTTATTTGATTGATAGAAGTAGAAAAAGATACTTAAGCCAGACAGCTCCTCCTTTTTGTAGAGGCCTAGAAAGGGACAGTAGTAGTTTCCTACTGAGAAGATATGGTGGATGGCTAACTGTGTGTCACCTGGAGTAACAGAGGCTACACTATACACTGCTGGGTGTTTATCAGACTCCCTGACTTCAGCCTTCCTTCTCATTGATGACCATCAGAAATGTCTCCAAACATAAGAACGCTTAAGAAGTCCTATGGAAATAGTTTGTCTTCACTTAGCCCAAAATATTCTGAGTTTGCTCCCCATAGCAAAGAATTATTTAAGCTAAACTACCTGTATCATGTGCCTTGAGCAATGCTGAACAAAGTCCAGCTCATCCTAGCTAGGGTCAGGGCATAAATCTGCAAGTCCAGACACAATTAAGGTGTTCTGCTCAACAATGGGCCATTTACTCCAAGTCTCGCCTCTAGCAATATAAACAATCAACAGACCCTCTGAAATTTCCCAGCTCTTTCTTTAACATATCCATATGCCTCCCAATCACTATGCCTCCCACTTTTTGAAGAGTAACAGGAGCAGTAGAAACATTTATTCTTCCCCTGTTCAGAAAATTTCCCTTAAGGTTGGGGCTATTTTATTCCAGTTACCATCATGTTTAATATTCTTCCTTCTGTGTAAGTGTAAACATTGTTGTTGTTTTCTAGTAAAGATACTGAGTTGAGCATTCCCCTGGTAGAGAAAAAACCACAGACCAGACCTTGCCCATGACCAAGCTGATTCACAGCTGCAGAAGGAGTTAGGGGATTAGAACTTGGCTCTCTTGTTTATTTTGCTGGCAGATTGGGCTCTTCTCATCTTGATACTTGCCTTATTGTGCTCAGTGACTAGCTACCTACATGATTCCAATACTCCAGTTTCTTAATCTGTGAGGTAATTAAAGGCATCCCCATTTCCAGTATAGTACCCGACCCAGACAGGAACCTCAGTCGTTTTTTGCTCAATCAATACATGAAACAAGTAAAAGTGAAATGACCTAGTACAAATTTCGGTTGAGGTATAAAGAAGATTTGACTTAGTTATGGACAGTATGCATCATTCACATTCCAGAAACATGGAGTTTCACAATACTAATTCCCGAGAGGGTGATTTTCAAGAAGGGACCCCCTTTTAATTTTAGTTCCTCTGGTACCATCGCTTCAGAGAAACCAACACAATTCTAAAAAGCTTAGTATATACCTGCAAAAGTATTTTAACTTGATATGGCACCAATGTGGAGCTTAAACTTGAGTGTGTAACAGAAATGCATGGGAAGGTAAAATCGAGTTCCAGGATCTAACCCCAGAGATCTTTGAGGTTATGTGTGAGGCCTGAGAAATTGGCCTTTTAGAGAAACACACTGTGTGATTCTGAGACAGCTCATTTGGAATCTGATTTTGAGAAGCAATTTTTGTTACCACAGCCTCTGACCTGAGGTAGGACCAGGGAGCTATTGGAAAAGCATCTGCAAGTGTCTATAAGAACAGCAACAAAAATCAGGCACATTCTCAGGCCAGCCTAGTGATGTTCAGTCTCACTGACCAATAAAACATGACATTGCAGAGGAATATGTCTAGAATTCCTTAAACTCTGTCTACCCACTGCCTCAACTGGTCACTTTCTAAACCGGAGAACGGTTTATCAAAGTGGTTTATCCAAGTGACCCAGCTTAGGGGAAGGAAGGCTACAGAGAAGCAATATTAATGGAAATTGGGAATGGAGGAGGCTGGAGACTTCCTAAAGGGCCTGAAGTTCTCCCTCCCCAAAGAACTCTGTAGCGAGGTTGCTGTTACTGTTCATTAATTTTAGCTCATTTTATTTCAAAACACAGGGCTCTAAAAATGGTCTTGTTCACATGACTGTTATGCTCAAAAGTCATGAATAGATTCAGTGAAATGAAGTGAGGAAGGGAGTGAAGGATAAACGGGACTTTTTCTCCCAATACTATACCAGGCTGTCAGAAGGAAAAGGAGTCGTAACCAGATTAAAGAGAATCTGACTAAATTATGAGAGTAGGAGCTCAGGATGTTCGTGTTTTCACCTTACCTCCTGGTAAGAAAACATCGTGGAAGTTAGGACACAAGTCCACGGCCAGCTCACTCAGAGCTTATCTGCCAGGCGCCTGAGACCTGGGTACTCTGCTGACCCATGGTGCCCTGCGGTGGGGAGCCAGCCCGCAGGACACCTCCAGCCGCGGCTTGTTATTCAGACCGTCACGTCACACTCCTCCTCTAGCACAGTTGCAAAGAGCAGGGACTTTGTTCTTCTCACTGCAGCCTCCTCAACATTTTTTAATTGCCCAAAGATGTAGCTCTTGATGTTTTGAATAAAAGAATATATAAACAAACACCATATCAGGATTTCACAGGCAGGAAGGAAAATGTTGTTCCAAGCAACAGGCAGGCAGTAAGTTCTGAGAAGGACAGCTGGAAAAATAGTAAAAAGACCACAGTCTTCTGATAAGCTTTATTTTTACAAATTCTGGTATAAACACTTACTTGATAAAAACTGAATTGTGATTTCTATAAGTAATATACAAATGCATGTACAAGTTTAAAGGTACAAAAGTTGTTGCAGTATATGCTAATAGATAAAGGAAAACAGCAAATAGCTTATTTAAATGTCTTAGTGATATTTGAATTTGGTCAAGGTCAGCATTAAAATAGTAATATTATCTGAAAGTGAATTTCGTAAATAAAAAGTAGTGATGATTCATCAAATGCTTCATTTCCTTCTCACCAAAGAAAGAGGTTCAATATCAGAGGTGGTGGATATCTTTATTGATTTGGTGGTAGAAATCTTTTCAGTCCACACACACACACTCACACACACACACACACACGTGAGCAGTATAAAAACATAATTTTTTAAAAAGAGATACAGAACTTATTATTTTAAGATGTGTAACTTTATAGCATAGGTAAATCTTGATTTATAATGATGTACATCTAGAAATTTCATTAATGTTAATGATGCAATATTACTTTGATTTAAAAATATATTAAAATACATATAAAATTTTTTTTTAAATATCCTTTCCAATAGAATTGAAAATGTAGATTCTTTCATGGATTTGCTATGGTTTTGCCATACAAATGAGCCAAAAGCTAAATGTTATCTGAGACTTACTTTCATTGAGTCTGCCTTTCACCTTAGAATATAAAAAATTGGTACCTTTTCCAATTTATAAACATACTGGCCTATCAAATTTAAGGTCTGGAAAAGTGTAATAAATTGGGGAACATGTGAAATCCAAGTGACTGAAGCAAAAAAAAAAAAAAAACCATTTTCTGAGATGGAAAATTAATATCTATGAGCTCTCTAGGTTGGGACTTTGGAACTATTTATCGATCATTCTATCACTAGTGTTCAGCACACAGTCGGAGTTCACTGTATGGTTGTTAATTGAATGAATGAGTGAATGAATTTGAAGTACCTGACCATGTAATATCCTAGGACTTCTGGTCTGGTAGGTTCAGGAAATTTCCAGTACAGCCTGCTTCTTCATTAAAGATTAAAGTAGAAACAGTACATTTAATTGGCTTTACCCAGGCTAATTTCCCCCAGGTCACTGATGTGACTGTCACACAACTCAGTCAATAAGTCATGAGGCTCCTGAAGAAAGGACCTAGTCAGCTGGCAGGATCTTGAGGAGTGAAAGAGCAAGACAATAACTGATGCGCTTGCTAAGGTTTGAAAAGACAGGCACAAAACTGGCAAGGAATTGAATAGACATTTTCCTTGTGGATTATCATCCTGGTTGCTTGTTACAATCACTTGATGGGCTCTTAAGACATGTAGGTACTAAACCCTATACCCAGAGATTCTGACTCAGTTATTTGAGGTGTGGCAAGGAAATGGGAATTTTTTTTTTTAAGATTTATTTATTTGTGCATACAGAACTGGGGTATAGGCCCGAGACTCAGGGGTGGTGAGAGGCTTCACCAGAGACAGAGTGGGGAGCAGAACAGGCAGATCGATGAAGTACACTGCTGAGGGGAGCAGCGGGCGGGTCAGGAGAGTCTGCCGCGCCATGTGGTCACCTCCAGGGCAGGTGGGAATCGAAATCATGCGGAAGTGGCTTTAGCGTCTTAGTGCAGCGGGCTTTAACCCGCTGAGCCACCAGGGATGGCCGGAAATGGGAATATTTTTAAAAGTTCTTAGGTTTTTCTATTACACAGGTTAGGGTTACAATACTATTTTTAGCCAAGAAATAATTCCCTCCCTTCAGCCTTTGCAATCTTCCCCATAGAAGTAAGTTACTGGTATCCCCTGTAAGTCGATACCAGTAACAGGTAGTCACTGGAGAAACACAATCAAATGTAAAGCTGTTTTTATACTTATGCCCATTTTCCAGCATTACAAAACCTTCATTCCTATTCTACAACAGAAAAATAAAATGTGGTGCTTTCAAGTAAGCATCCATCGAATTCAGTCTATCCTGTTCAGAATTCCTGCTCCAGGCTGTCTTCATTGCCAGCACTTGACTTTCCAGGGAAGGAATTTCAAGCTTAACTTTTGCGAGACAGTGGGGAGATGGAACATGAGGAAGAGCGAATTGTCTGATGTAGACCAACGAGGCAGGAGGCTGGTCACGGTGCTTCTGGGCCGTGTCAGTGGCTGTGCGGGGCTGGTGGTGAGGACATCCCTGCTGGCCCAGTGCTCACTGTAGGTTCCTGGCATCAGATTCATTCCTGCTTTATCCCTGGAATGTGGTCGCCCCAGCTTCTGCTAGTGGGCTCCTTCACACAAAGTTAGGAAATTGTACTTTCAGATGCTTCAATATCTGGGGGACATGAAAGTTGTAGGAATTACTACCCCTCTCTCCTTTATTTTCTGTTTTGATGTAAGGCACAACATCAAAATAAGTGGAAAATAAACCTAGCGTCCAACAAGGCAGGATTCCAAGCATCATTTTAAGATTGCACTCCCCATTCCCGGAATATCATCACCTCGCTCGGAGGAGTTCATTTCCACCCCACCCAGCATCTGAAAGGAGTTAGGTCACAATGACAGGAAAATAAGCGCACCAGAAGAGGGATGTGTGGAAGATAGTTGACTCCTTCCAAACATTTTTGATGTACATATTGGAAAGTTTAAAAATCTCTCAACAATATGTCTGGAATTTGAATTCCCAGATGAGTCTATTCTTTCCTATAGAATCCCTTCTTGTATCAGTCTAAAGCCCAAAACTGTATAAAGTAAGCTTTTAGTTAAAAGATCTGGCCATGGCATGGCAGACCTCTCCTGACCCACCCGCTGCTCCCCTCAGCAGTGTACTTCGTCGATCTGCCTGTTCTGCTCCCCACTTTGTCTCTGGTGAAGCCTCTCACCCACCTTGAGTCTCTGGCCCGTACCCCTGTTCTGTATGAATAAATAAATAAATCTTTAAAAAAAAAATATGGCCATGTTTTAGTTGGATGCCTAATCCCTGATGGGCTGATTTTGAGCCATTATCTCTCCTCCATAGTAATTCAGTCCAGAGTTTTATACCATACCCTAGGTGTCGACTCCAATCAAGTCTATGGGAATTGGGTTTAGGAATGAGGAACCTCCTCTTCAGCCCAACGTACAGTTAGTGGGGTGCACGTGTCATCTGCACTTTCTTATATTTGTGCAAAGCACTCGTATCATTGTCCTGATTTGGATAGTCCATCTTCTGTGGTCCTGCCCCCAAAACCTCTCTCTTGGTCTTTGCTAAGCACTTTCCTAACCTTTGAGATGTCCTTTTGCCCCTAAATTCCGCCTCTAGGCTTCAGTTGTTTTCTCTACTCCTTCTACCCATCTGACCATTGCTACACTCTCCAGTCTGAATTGAAGTTTCCTGTAGTTGTCAGGAAGCTTCAAGTCTCCATTTATAGTTTCTGAACTTTTAAGGTCACAGGTCCCTATAATGAGTTTCAGTGCTGCCCAGAGAAACGCAATGTGAGGCACAAATACAAATGATAGATGTAATTTTATAGTTTCTATTTGCCATATTAAATATATATATAGGCCCTCCCTGGTGGTGCAGTGGGTTAAAGTGCAGCACTTCAAGCTGGCTGCAGCCGCTTCAGTGCAAGTTCAATCCCCTGCTCCAGAGGTGATCCACATGGCGCAGCAGACCTCTCCTATCTTGCCTGCTGCTTTCCTCAGCAGTGTGCTTCCTCAGTCTCCCGGGTCTGCTCCCCATTCTGTCTCTGACGAATCCTCTTACTGCTCCTTCACCTCTGCCTGTACCCCAGTCCTGTATGCATAAATAAATAAATATTTTCTAAAAAATAAATAATAAATAACTAGAAATATAGATAGCAGGTGAAATTAATTTTAATAATAAACTTAATATTATTATGATGTAATATGTTCATGTCATATAAAATAGCTTCTAGTTCTATTTCTTGAATAAAGTTCAGTGCTTTAATATTATATATTTAATGTAAAAGATATATTACTTACTTCAAATAGTCAACATATTTCAACTTCTATCAGTATTAAAAAATTATCATTGTGGATCATTTTCTCAAGAAAGATAAGTCTTTGTTCCTTTAAAAAAAGAATTTTCAAAATCATACCAAGTTCTTGAAAGTTAAAAATATGGATTCCTTGAGAAGACAGAGAAAAAGAATGTCAAGGGCATCTTCAGTTTCCATTTTGGCGGGTCCATTTTAGACACTTGGAAAGTTTCTCACAATGCATTTGCAAACACTCCAGCAGAAATGCTGTCTAAACAAAATGATCCCTCTAGAAAATGTGGTCAACTGCTTTTAGCTGATTTGGCCTCGTAAATTCTTTTGGACTTTTCCCAAGAAAGAAGGTTTATTATGTGGTATTCTTTTCAGTGTAGGGTAGCATACAATTCCATTTCAAAGAGACTTAAGAATCAATATCCTGGAGGCCAGCCATCCCAAGGGTAAGCAATGCCCAGACAAATATTTTCTTGCATGGACTCTTTCCATCTAAATCATTTGAGTCACCCAAAATTGGCATGTCAGCACCATTCTAGCAGCCCAGTCTCATATTTTCACATGGAAGAAAACTTCATTGGACAGTAGAAGTAGCCCACCGGCTCGCCCAGCCTTCTGGAACCACAGCCTTGTGTCTAGAAGCACCTTCAGTGATTTAGTTGAGCCCACATACAAGGTGAAGAGAGTAGCAACAAAGATTTTGCTCTGGGCACAGGCATCACCATTAGAGGGTATTGCCATTTCCAGTAGGTCACAGGTACTGGAAGAGCATTAGAAATTTTTGAGGATGGCACTCCATGTCACAGACCCTACTTGACCAGGTCTAGGTGAAGTACTATTCTAAAGCCATGGAACCTCGTTAAATAAAATGGATAGATATACATAGAGGAGAATGGCGACCCACATTGCTGATTTGGTTTAGAAGGTCACCCTCTGTTTTTATTCCACTTCATCCTCCCAATAATATTATCACCTGCATTTACAACTGATACTGGGGTGAGCAGTGTTGGGTAAATGCACCCCAAGGGGGTTACAGTCTACAGCAGTATTCCCAAGCCTACCTGTGAATGAGACTCATTTGGGGAAGCTTTTTTAAAATACTTCTTTCCATGCTCCAGTCCACTTGATAAGTTCAAATTATCCGTGTCCAAGCATCCTAATGCTTTAAAACTTGTTCAGGGTTCTAATGTCCAACCAGGGATAAGAACTCACTTGGGTGTGAAATCACACTGAATGAATGAAAGTCTCCTGCTTCTTTTCTTGGTGGTTTCTGATCTACCTCAGCAAACTGGTAATTGCCTTAATAATTTGGACAGACACTTGCAGGGCTGTTTGATCGGTGAGTTCTTTCTGACATTGGGGTATGCAATAACTCTTATGTGCCTTTATGAAACTATTCAAGACAGCCTTCTGTCACACTAGGAGTTATAGGAAAATTGCTTTTTTTTCCTGACATATTTTGTCCTAGAGCCTAACACCTATTGACTCTAATTCCAGTGAGTCACCTTCATATACAACACAGGGACTTAGATGATAACAGCTAACTTGAAAAAGTTATGAAAGCGAACGGCTGCCATTTTCTATTAGAAAACTTAGATATCTTAATTTTTTGCCTACCTTTTGTATAAAGTACAGAATCTCAAGTACAAAATGTTTGGCTAATTGTAAACTCCAAAGGCAGTTTATGTAGTTCATTTCAAGTGAGTTCCAAAGAGGGAAAACATTTTTATTGAATAGTTTTTAGACATTTTTCATTTACATACTTAACACTATTTCATAATTCTATGGTTCATAAATAAAAATGTTATTCCACATACCAAGCTTGGCTGCCTTCCTGAAATGTACTGCAGATGATCCCATGGTTACCTGCTAGGTTTGTGTTTTATCAAGGCCAAGTGCTAACTCGGCTACTCATGGAGATCGTCTCCCAGGGGGGATTCTGTCCTTGGGTTCAGACTGGACAGAGCTCTCCATCTGTCCATTGAATTTAATTGACATCCTTTGTGCTTTGTGTGGTTGTAAACAGTGTTTTATTTAGAACTTTATAAGTCATGAATATGACATAATTTTAAGCAGACTGTTCACAATGCATAAAAATACAATCAGGAAAAGAGAAGAAAAATATCTGGGTTTCTTTATTTTCTTTTTGAGGAATCCTCATTCCTCTTTCTCTTCTCTCTTCTTTGTGATGGTGGGTGAGACTGGAGATGGTTTCTAATGAAGCTCTTTCACACAACTGGAAAATTCCCACAGTTGAAGAACTGGTGATGTCAGTTACGGAGCTGGCTAAAGTTTCCTTGCAGTGACAGAAAAAGGAAATGTGAGGAAAGGCCAGAAGAACGAAGTCCTACTTCTTTCCTGCTTTCAAAGGATGTCATTTAAAAAATATCTGCAAGGAGTTCTGGGCTTTGCTATTATTATAAATTCCAGAAATTTGGCTCAGACAGGACTTTGAATGTGATTTCATGAATTCATTCTTCCACTTGGCACTTATGCTGGGTCGGTGTCTGTGCTCGGTACTGAGTATCCAGAGCTGAATTAGACATGGTCCTGTCCCTCAGAGAATCTTCATGTGTTTTATTGAGTCCCTGCAGCCCCAGGTCTTGGATTAGGTAGACTAGAAACTCAGTCTTACCAGTTTCCCCAGCAATGTTTACTCTGTGAAAATTTGACTCATCCAAAACAAAATCATAACAGATTATAAATCAGAATATGTTTGAGGAACTGTGACACCCTTAATAACTGCTTTCCTATTCATCACCTACTACTCCTATTCAATTCCTACTATTCTTGCCTAGAATCTCCTGTTCCATCATTGGTTTCCCTCAACTGTGTGTGTGTCTGTGTGTGTGTCTCTGTGTATTACATACATATATATTTGTTCTGTTTATAAACACACATATATTTGTGTTTATAAATACATTATGTGTAAGTTTGTGTGTATATGTATACATACTGTATATTCTATTTGCATATAATACACACTGTATATATATATGCTAATTATATATATATTAGTGGGAAGATATATATGCACATATATATACACACACTTTTTCTCAGTTAGTTGTCGTTATTCATGGAGAGACATTCATATCTAAATATCTAAGTTTCTAAGTAGATTGGGAGCAGCAGATATAGTTAGATACAATTATCTCGTCAAATATAGACTATATATTAATCTTTTAAAATATAGGTATTATTGTACTCATGTGTGATGCAGAAATGTGAAGTTGGCAGACAGTAAGTTGCTAAAGTTCTTCGGCTAGCAAGGGTTAAAGTCCATATTCCAGTACGTTTGCCTGAATTCAGAACTCTTCCAACTCAAAGATCTTGACCCCATTGACTATTAAATGCCACCTTTGCCTTATGAGTAGGTAGCGTTTTACTCTATTTATTCCAGATGTCAACCACTGATTTAATCTATCTTTCTCAAATAATTTTTCAAAAAACAAGTGGTACAGTTTCTTCCATTTGGTTTCTTAATGATGGATGGAGCAAAAATTTTCCAATTTGCGTCACAATCTGCTAAACATGCCACAAGATCACTTACTTATTCATCATGGTCCCACTGAGAAAAATAAAGCACCATAACATTTTCTCTTAATCCTTTCCTCTCTTCAGTCCATTTTTTTCTTATTATCTGCTTTACTTTCTTCCTTCCATTGCTAATTTAATAATCACCATTTATTAGTCTCAATATACTCATATCTTGGTGGGAAGGAACTTGTATATAGAGAATTGTCAGGAAATATAAAATGTACAATAATAGAAGCATGCTAAAAATATAATTCTAGCTCAGGAAAAGATATAATTAACTATATCCTGAAGAGGGTGGGACCAGAGAGTCTGGCACAAAGATTCTTGCTTGATGTATGTGCTGAAGGATGAATAAGAAACAGTAAGTGTGATGCAGGGAGAGTGCACAGAGAATTAAATGTCCAGGGCAGGGGCCCTCCGTAGTGGTGCAGTGGGTTAAAACACAGCACTAAGAAGCTAAAGCCACATCAGCATGAGTTCGATCCCCACACTGAAGGTGACCCACATGGCGCGGCAGACCTCTCCTGACCCTCCCGCTGCTCCCCTCAGTAGTGTACTTCGTCAGCCAGCCTGTTCTGCTCCCCACTCTGTTTCTGGTGAATCCTTTCACTGCCTCTGCACTTCTAGCCTGTACCCCAGTTCCGTATGCATAAATAAATAAATCTTTAAAAAAAAAAAAAAGTCCAGGGCTACAGATTTCCATTCCAGCGACTAGTCAGTATTAGGAGGAGAAGTGGAGACGTAAAGCTGAACAAATACTGTACTGACCTTGGCAAAATGTGTGTGTTTTCCAAAAAGAAGTAACCTATTATTGTACACATCATTAGAATGATGTGTACAGCACCAAGCCACCCCATGTCGATAGAGTGACTTAGCTCTCATGTATATTATAATATATGATCACTCCACTTGTTATAAAAGTCACTGGACATTGTACAAAGTAGGGCAAGGCTGTGTTGCGGAGAGCATGTATATTCTCACAAATATTTCAAATTAAGTTGTAAAGTTACTGTTAGGTTTGTATTTTCATCCCTCTGTTAGGTTGTATTTTTTTTTAAAAGATTTATTTATTTATGCATACAAAACTGGGGTACAGGCCAGAGGCTCAGGGGTGGTGAGAGGCTTCACCAGAGACAGAGTGTGGAACAGAACAGGCAGATCAACAAAGTACACTGCTGAGGGGAGCAGCGGGCGGGCCAGGAGAGGTCTGCCTCGCCATGTGGTCTCCTCCGGGGCAGGCGGGAATTGAACTCATGCGGAAGTGGCTTTAGCTTCTCAGTGCTGTGCTTTAACTCCCTGCACCACCAGGGAGGGCCTGTTAGGTTGTATTTTTATTTTTTTTTTAGGTCTGGGTCACCATTTTCTAGGCTGATTCTAATCAAAATTTTTTAAGTAATGATCTTTCTTCCTCAGCAGGTTTCCTTTCTTTGCCAGTACCTCCATATCTCTTCCTATCCAAACATAAGCATTGTGGTGATCAGCCATAATATCCATGATTATTAACCTCCAGTGTCTTTTCTTACAACGCTTTATCCTACTTTAATGTCCAATCTTATCTCCTTTATATTGTCCTGTAAAACCTCATATTTTTTAGTCCAGGATAGTAGAAACAAAAGATAACTTTTTAATGTATGTCGTCTACATTTAATATCACTTTGCATAACTTTCATGCTATTTGAATGGATTAGAAATGTGTGTTCAGCTTGTTATTTTGTTAGTCTTTCTATAAGGAATATAAAAGCCTTTTCTCTATTGCCTTCTCCAAGTTTCTACTTAAAATTACCTATCAATACAGGTTGATATTGAAGCGCTTACAACAACGATACTGATATACCTAACATGTAAAATATAGGAAATGGGAGGCAGAAAAACATACGGTAGTTTTATTTAACAATAACACTTAATCTAGGTTTCAGAGTTTCTGAGAGAGCTTCAAGTCCTCACTAGTTGAGAGGCAAATGAAAGGGTCAGGAGTGGAAGGTTGATTCTTTCTTGACTTATCCTCTACCACTTTTACATTCCCCCTAGACAATGAGAGAGATTTTTGTATATGCCCATAACATCTTCAAGCCCAATCTTCTGGGCTTCCTCAGTGACCAGTGTGTTAGGATCTTCACTGCCCTGCCACTGTTCTAACTGTTCCGGGGAGCTCTGTGCTGCTCTTCCACCTGCAGTTCACAAGGTGCTGCTATTATTTGAAGCTGAAGATCTGTATCTGAGCTCCAACATCTCATGCTCCCAGGCCAATTGCAAATGCTAGGGAGACGCACACACGTATCCATGCACACACACTTGTATAATTAGTCATATTAAGACTAATTATATACTGATGTATTTATTGTTAAAAAACAGGCAAGAAAACATCAGGCATGTGTATCACTCAGGTTTAAAAATTATCAACTTATGCCCAGTCTTATTTCATCTACACTGCCATAGTTTCCTTACCCAAATTATTTTGAAGCAAATATAGAATAGTTTAAATTTTCATGTATCAAAGTTATAATCTTCCTCGTTTACTTTTCTAGGTAAAGAATAATTTAATTTTAGTCTATCAAAGTTATACTCTACCTAATTTGCATCATGAATAAAGTAAGAAATAGAAAAAGAGCTAGAAAGAAGTTGGGAAGGAAGGAGAGAAAGAGGGAGGAACAAAGTTTGGTTGTTTTTTTCCTGTAAATGTAAATTCAAATGAAGTAACAAAAGTATGATGTGATGCAAGGTAATTTGCTTAATTTTTGGAAAAGATCCCAGTGAATGAGTTTTTGCCTTCAACGGATTCAGTTCTGATGCAAACCCATTGACTCCAGTACCTGAGTACTTCAGGCACAGAATTCAGACTCTGTAGGGTCATTTGACAAAGCAGAGGTGGATCTTAGGGAACCAAAACCACCTTAATCTGGGTTTCCCTGCCACTTAAAACAAACAATACAAAACTTTTCTGACCTTTGGTTTTACTTTGTCTTATTTGCACTCCACTTAAAGCCTTCCATAGATAATGTTAAGCTACAGAGATTAAATGTCAATACAGAGAAATGATCACATCCACACATCAGAAAATAATCAATAATGGCCTACAATCTTAGGTACAATAATCATTAGAAAATACAGCGCTCAGTTCTTGTGAGTGCTGTATGTGAAAATGTGGGTTTATGTTGTGCTGAGCCAAGGTGATGTTAAAGACCTTGGGCTCTGGTGAGCTCCAGAGGGAGCTCTTCAGCAGTCAAATCTGAAACTCATTTGAGAAAAAGCCAAAATGAATTTGAACTGCCAAAACAATGTTTATAGAATGAGGCAATAGTTCTGATAGCCAAGATCCAAATGTTGACCTTCATTTGATTAAATATCAATGGTAGCAATTTCAGAATAAAGAACACCTTTGATAAATAAGCAATTTGGTGCGATGCCAGTGTAACCTCTTGAAACCATGAATAGGAGCAATACCATGCCTAACTTCGCCTTTGTATTCACAAGTTGCAATTGTGAGAAGTCAGTCAGTTGTGCTACCTGGAAAACTCGGAGCTAAACTCATTCAGTAGTTTATAGAAACACAAATTTCAACAGCCACAAAAGTCCACTTTGATGGTGCTTTATGATATTCCTGTTATATCAGCTATTGCAAGATCCTGAAACTCAAAAGTTCTCATCCACAGTGTCTTTGGTGAAAGGAAGAATGACCTACAAAAAAAAAAAAATCAAACATTGGTTAAGATAAAAGAGCAGGGTTCTATTATTTTATATCAATAGAAGGTCTAACGTAGTCTTAACATGAGTTTATCAGTCTTGAGTTACAGAGAATACTTAATAATTCCTGTGGTGCTTGGGGATCATAGTGAAGTCCAGGTCAGAGTTTCATAACTTTCATATTTACTTTCTCTAGGCATCTTCTATCTCATTCTTTAATAATAAAAATGACAAACTCAAAACTATCAACTCATATTTATGTATTTGTCACTTAAAACAGACCAAAGACCATCAAAGAGTATATATTTTATAGAGTACATATCATAATACTTTTGAAAAATGTTATTAAACAGACAGCAGACTAATGCACAATGAATGTGTTCCTGTATTTCAAATTGGGTTCACCAGGTAAAGAAAACCCTCCTAATAATCCAGTACCAAATATTTCAAGCTGTGAATTTTAATCGTAAAATACCCATTTCTCAGCATCCACTCCCAAAGCACTAGCTGATAAGATCAGTTGTTTCCCATGCCATATTGTTCATCTATTCTTCTAGGAGTGTGAGGACCAGGTTAAGACAAGAACACTTGAGAAAAGTTAAGAACCAGATAAAAGAAACCTATAGCATCTTTTTTTTTTTTTTTGGTTTATTTATTTGTGCACAGAACTGGGTCACAGGCCAGAGGTGCAGGGATGGTGAAAGGATTCACCAGAGACAGAGTGGGGAGCAAAACAGGCAGATTAACAAAGTACACTACTAAGGGGAGCAGCGGGCGGGCCAGGAGAGGTCTGTCATGCTATGTGGTCACCTCTGGGGCAGGGATCGAACTCATGTGGAAGTGGCTTTAGCTTCTTAGTGCTGTGCTTTAACCCGCTGCGCCACCAGGGAGGGCCGCTATAGAATCTTTTTGACGTTCCAGAAAGTTGATAAGAAGGAAAGCTTGGCTTTCAAAGACTCTAATTTATTTAACTTAAATTGTAAGTTAAAATGTCAAATACTACTCAGCTCTTCCTTCAGACTTCACCTACTTCATTCTGACACCTTGATTTTATTTAAAAGCAAAGTAGCAAAGTAGACTCTGCCCATTGTGAACTACAGACTTGCTGGTATTTCTGAAGAGGTTATTGGCCTTTCTTCTGTGCTAATACCATCACTGATACATTGATGTTATGTGATATATTCCCATAACTTACTCGTTCAACTACACTGGCTTATTTCTTGTAGCAACTTGTGAATCAAACGGAGACTTCTTTGAATGTGTAATTCCACATTCAATGTAAGCGCCCAGGCATTTTCCCAATGCAGGTAATCAACCACAGCGCTGACTCAGTGATGCCCAATCATGTTACATAAGAGAAAGCAGATGGCGAAATCATGCCTATCCCCTTAATACTGTGGCCCCCAGAAACCCTATTGTCTAAAGAGTCTGTTTGGTCTTACCAGTCCTCAGGAAAAAATGCAATGAATGAAATAGTGCAGCAAACTAGCTCTGTTTAAGCAGATGATGTTTATTTACCTTGCCAAGAAAAACATATATAGATTCTATCCACAAAAGTCAAACTCAAGCAAGAATGGTGATTGCTAGGGAGAAATGAGGAATAATTAGTCAAATGGTGCTAACTTCCAATTTACAAGGTTAACAATCTGGGGGATTAAATATGTATGATAGTGTAGGTAATAATATCATATATACTTTAAGGTAGCTAAGAGAGGAGATCTGAGAAGTTTTCACCATAAAAAAAGAAATGGTATCCACACTAATGGGATGAGGGGATATTTTGCAACAAATAAATGTGTTAAATCAATACATTGTACATATTAATCTTCCACAATGTTATTGTCAATTTTATCTCAAAATAGGGTAAGTTAATAAAGAAAAATATGTTATATAGATTCCGGACTATACTCCAGTTCAGACTGCAATTGAAGCTCGGAAATCATTCTCTTTATGACTTTCCAAGGGTAAATACTGTATTCAGTCAGGTTTGGGTATTGAAGGCCAAAATTTTCAAATATACCACCAAGCCCTACTCAAACTTGCAGCTTTTTTTTTAATTATAATAGTTTATTTTTACATCATTTTGTGCCTTTTTCCATCTCAGTTGTAATCCCCGTGGGTTTCGCATCACCAAATCACCCATGTCCCATCACCATAGTTCTGTGCACTCTGCCCCTCCCCCTCATTTTTAATCCTATTATCCACTCCACCCCTGTAAAATGTCTCTGGTATATAGTTGTTTATTATTATTATTTCCCCCCCTGGTCCTTTATGCTCCTGCTATGAGCAAAACCATCTGGTATTTTTCCTTTTCTTTCTGGCTTATTTCACTAAGCATGATCCCTTCCAGCTCCATCCAAGTTGCTGCAAAAACACATGCGTTTATCTTTTTTATTGCTGAGTAATATTCCATTGTGTATATGTGCCACATCTTTTTAATCCAGTCATCTACTTTTGGGCATTTAGGTTGATTCCATGTCTTTTCTATTGTAAATAAAGCAGCAATAAACATGGGGATGCAGGTGTCTTTCTGAATCAGTATTTTTGTGTCTTTTGGGTAGATACCTAGGAGTGATATTGCTGGGTCATATGGAAGCTCCATTTTTAGCAGTCAAACTTGCAGTTTTAATCCTATTTCTTTCTCTTCAGCCTCTGGCTTAAGGCTAAAGCAGTACTTTCTCACACTATTTACCAGATATTTATTTCATTTATCAAATAAAGAAAAACCCAGAGACATTAAGTACCTAACTCAAGGTCACACAGCACACCCATAAGAGTACACATTTCATACCTAAGAATGTGAAACTTGACTGATATCAAAAGGACCAGAAACAACAAGTTTGTCAAGGGTGTAGAGAAAAAGAATATTCATACACTGTTAGTGAGAATATAGACTAGTCCAGTCCCTATGGTAAGCCTGCAAAGGTGAAGGTTTCTTAAAATATTAAAAGTAAATCTACCATATGATCCAGCACTTACATTCTTAAGTACTACACAAAGAATTACAAGCAAACACTAATTGGGAGGGATATATGTTCACTGCAGCAATATTTACAAAAACCAAGTTATGTTAAGTCTAAGTGCCCAATGACAAATGAGTGAATTAAAGATAGATGTGATAAATACACACACACACACACACACAGTGGAGTACTATTCAGCTATAAAAAAAGAAAGATAATTTTGTCATTCTGACAATACATATGGAACTGAAGGGAATTATGCTAAGTGAAATAAATCAAGAGAGATTTATTTACTTGTTATTATGCAGAGAGATAAATACTGAATTATTTCACTAATTTGTTGAATATGAAGAAACACAGCTAAGGAATAGATGATGCTAAACCAAAACAAATTCTAGAGATCTTACTATAGAATTGAGGCTACTAGAAAAGAGGGCAGGAAGGTGGGAAGTAACAGGGGAGGAGACCCAGTGGACTGACAAGGGTATGGGTGCTGTGGTGGTAAGTTTGATGTGGTAACAGACATCCCAAGAGGTTTGGACCTATACCCCTAAATCATTTACAGGGTTAGAAGCCAATGTTAATTCAATTAAAAAATAATTATACTGGCCCTCCCTGGTGGCTCAGCGGGTTAAAGCACAGCACTGAGAAGCTAAAGCCGCTTCCGCATGAGTTCGATTCCCCCCTGCCCCGGAGGTGACCACATGGCGTGGCAGACCTCTCCTGACCCGCCCGCTGCTCCCCTCAGCAGTGTACTTCGTCGATCTGCCTGTTCTGCTTCCCACTCTGTCTCTGGTGAATCCTCTCACCCTCCGCATCTCTGGGCTGTACCCCAGTTCTGTATGAATAAATAAATAAATCTTAAAAAAATAATAATAATTATACAATTTTTTTCAATGAAAGAAAAAAATCTGGGTGTTTTGGCCTCTATAGTCAGCTGATTATTCCTTTTATCTTTCAGTTGTAGCTTTATATACATGTGTAAGTAATATGGAAGCAGCTAGGAACCTTCCTTGAAAATTGGGCTCAAATTTGAGTAATGTAGATATTAACCCACCAGCAACATTTTCTCTTTCTGAAAAAGACTTAAAGAGACATATCAACCAAATAATGGTAGGCTTTTGGGTTCTAATTTGAACAAAATGTAAAAGTAAAAAAAAATATTTACTGGATTTTGAATTACATTAAGGAATCATGTTTCATTATTTTAATAAGCCGTACCCTTCCTTCCTTCCCCAGACCTTATATTCACAGAATGAGTATTGAATGCTGTCTGATAACTTTATCATGGTAACAGTTTTCAAATTCTTGCATTTTAGAAATACACATTGAAATATTTATGCATATAATGGCATCTGGGATGCTTCAAATCCAATAGTGTGGTGGTGGGGGGGGGGTGATGGAGGGAAGTGACTGTGATGAAACACAGCTTGGGAAAAAGATTGTCCACAAATCGCTAGTTATTCAACCCAAGCATTGGATGCACAGGGCTTATCATGCACTTTCCACTTACTTTATAAATTTCCCATTACAAACATTTTTTTAAAGACTTTTATTAATGCATACAAGAATTAGGGTACAGGCCAGAGGTGGGGGATTGAGGGGATTCACCAGAGACAGAGCTAGAAGAACAGGCAGACCTATTGAAATATACTGCTGAGGGGAGCAGTAGGTGGGTCAGGAGAAGTCTGTGCCATGTGGGTCACCTCCCTGGCAGGGGCTGCAGTCTGTGGACAGCTTCATGGTGCTGTGCTTTAACTCCTTGCACCACCAGGGAGGCCCCTACAAACATTTTTTAGAAATCACTTCTCTCAAAGGCTGACATGCATTTTATTTGGTTTACCTATATAATAATGTACATATTAGTGAGGCTCAAAATCTGACAGAATATCCATAGCTTTATGTCACTCAGGGGGAAAAAAAACTGTTGCAGGAGAAAAATACCGGCCACTCACAGCAGAAATTACAGTTCTCCAATAATAGGAATCTTAAAGTAGCTATACACTTCTCCAACCTGTTACACTGTGAGGGGCCTAAGTCAGCAGCAGACTTAAAATAATAAAAGCAGTTTGGAAAATCATAGAAGTATAAAAAAGCAATCACACATTTCCTAAGAGTTTTCACACATATGAGTTTGCTTGGAGATTGTTAATTGCCTCAAATTAAAATGACACAGTTCCAGATCTGACAAGGTCAGTCACTTTCTAGTTAGGGTGTCATTTAGCACCCATTTCCAAGTATGCACAGAGAAGGGGAAGCTCAGACTTTGAGGCTATGAAGCGCCTGCCTTCTTCTTTGTCCATGGTCTCCATCTCTCTGATTCTACAAATTTGCCAATTTGAAGGGCTGACTCTGCCAGCGTTCATTGAGACTTTGGTTGTATCAGGCTCCTAAGTTAAATGAAAGGTGTTGGTGATTAACGTTTTTAAATAATAATGAAAATGCTATTCTTTCAATGAACATGTCAATGAAATGTGATCTATTTTAAATATTTCCATGAAATATGGTACTTCTGTGCAAGAAAACACAGCAAATAGACATGTCTTTTGACCTAAAAATAGCAATGGGGAATCTAAGGGAAATTGAGGTAGATCTCTGAAAAGATAATGCCTGGTGTGTTTTTCTTCCAGAACTCCAAATAGTTGGCTTGGCAGGCAGGCTGTTCTATAACTGCTGCCTTCTGAAGACTCAGAGGTGTTTACATAAATTGAAAGTTCCAGCAGTACATTTCCATGAGCTCATTACCAGTTCCAGCTAGTCCCTTTACATTTCTGCATGTACAAATAAATACTCATGTCCTGTAAATCCATGCTTTGAGTTTTTGTTTTAATTACAAGTAGCAGAAGTGACATGTGTGATTACCGTGACCCGAGGGCATCTTTTCCAATCTCTGCTTTGGTCACTTTTCAAAGGAACTGCAGGGCTGCTTCTTACCCGCCTCTTATGCTAATGAGCTTAACCCACTTGGGTTAAGCTCCTCCTCCTTCCAGGCTCCTTTAAGAACTGTTCACTTTCAGCTGTCACGGAGGGAACTCAGACCAGACTTAGAAATCACTTCTTTTAAGTCAGTAGCACTTTTTTTCTTTATGGATGCATTACTCTAACAGTCCTCTCTACTTGAGGTGTTGGATTTCATGTCAGCAGGAGTAAGGAATTGCCAAAACTGTAATCTGTTACTTTGTGAGATGTTACTCTAGATTTGATGCATTTTGAAATGAAAGAAGAGCTAAGTTGGGTTTTTATCCAAATGAATTGGCATCTTTCTCTGTAGGAGAAGTTACATTAGTAAATATTTATTTCAAGAACCATGGTTAGGAAAAACCTGGACATTTATTAGAGAAGTAAATGTTTTGCATTCAAGGACGGGATCTGCCTGTTCCTTTGTGGTTCTGGGTGTCTTGTGCAGACCAATTGAGGTGACTGGCCACGGGAGGGAAATGCCCTGGTGGCACTGGAGCCACAGCTAGGCTGCTAGTACCATGTCTAGTCTACAAAGAAACGGCAGTGGCCACCTGTTCAGTTTGCACACCTGTAAACTGAAGCTTCCAGGGGATCAGCAACAACAAGGTGAGTCAGTCAATAATAGGTGGTTTGTTCCGTGACTTCCTGTCCATTTCTATTCCTGGAAGAATGGTGAGCCCGCAATGATCCGGCTGTGAAATTCTTTGCAATCTTCTGTTTTTAAATTCTGAAAGTAGACATACTTGGTATGCTTAAGAATGGATTAATTTGGATTCACTGTTTTTAAAGGACTTTGGAAGATTGTTAGAAGTGTGTATTCCTTGGAGTTATCATTTTGAAGCTTCTGTGCTTGAACTTCTAGCCACTGTCATTTTTCTAGACTGTGTGAGATTTTGTGTAATTCCAAATACCTATCTGGGTATGGTTGGATCAACTGAGGGGGAATTCAGCTGAGAGTAGCTTCTCGTTAGCCTAGAACTGCCTTGTCCCACCACTAATTTGTGAATATTTTTGGACTCAGAGTTTAAACCTATTTTTGTCTGGATCCCTGGCTCATTCATTTATTGGAAAAATAAATATATTTCGGCTCTTTTCCTTTTATGGTCCAGGAACAGTTGGGCACAGCTGGGGAGAGTGTCACATTTCACAAGATGGGCATTCATTCAGATTGAACTATCTACCTTGCTGTCGTTTTCACCATCAGCCTTTTAAAATTTCATAGGCACTAATCAGCCAGCTGCATCAATCAGTAGCAGATGGTTGACACGAATAAACAAAGTGATCCCTCCCATCCATTCTGTCAGAGACAGCAGAGGGCCCTTGTAGGAAAGGCGGTGTGCAAATGACATAGTCATTCCCCAGAGAGTAAAGATTTATCCAGACGTATCTAAATTCTCAATAACCAGCCATGGATGTGCCTATGGATGGATTTTGACTAAAAACTCTTTATTTACTTTCCTTTAGAGACAGTTTTAGATTTCAGTGGCATGGAGGGTATTGGCTAAGGGGCTGAAACCTCCCATTTCAAAGTGGCTTCTACGTGCTAACATTCATGCCACCTCCTCCATCAGTTCCTGGAGCTATACAAGGTGACTTCATGCTGTACCAGATTTAGCACAGTACAGACAGACTTCATGTTAAATGAAAACAGTGTAAACTTTGGAGATCATTCTGTACCATCAGGGTTTAAATTATTTTGAACTAGCAAGCAAAGGATATAAAGTCCAGGGGTGTAGCAGGGTTTACTCATAGCACGTAAAATAGAACAGTTAGATTATATGAGTGTGTGTGTGTGTGTGTGTTTGTATTCCCCTTTTGGAAGGCAATCCTAATTTATAATAGATTTTTTGTTTGCTGTTCATTTTGTTTGACATGTTTAAAGCTACCTCCTACCACCCCCAATTGTTGATGTCATATTTATTATAGATATATTTGGTGGAGGGGCATATAAAGGAGAAGGTAAAAATCACCAGTAACTCTACTAACCAGACAATTGCTGTGAACATTTAATGTGTAGTCTTTCATCCCCTTCTGTGTACATGAACAGATTATTCTTTTGCTTGACTTTGACATGAAAAAGTTTTATTTTGTACATAGTGTTTTGTAAATTGGTTTCTAAATGAACAAGATGATGAACAAATTTTCATATCATTATATATTCTTCTGTAAGCCTATTTTTAAAAAAGATGTATTTATTTATGCATATAGAACTGGGGTACAGGCCAAAGGTGCAGGGGGAAGGTGGGAGGATTCATCAGAGATGGTGGGGAGCAGAACAGTCAGATCGATGAAGTACACTGCTAAGGGGAGCAGCGGGTGGGTCAGGAGAGGTCTGCCGAGCCATGTGGGTCAGCTCCAGGGCCGGGGATCGAACTTTTACTGAAGTGGCTATGGCCAGCTTGCAGTGCTGCTTCCTAACTCTTTGCGCCACCAGAGAGGGCCTGTAAGCCTATTTTTAACAAACGCATTCATATGAATGTAACAAAATTCCGCTAGGAAGAACCATTCTGTTAGATGTTTCATTTATTTCTGGTCTTTCACTACTACAAACAACATTATGTTTAACATAAATTAATTATAGATAAAGCATTGCAGAGCTGACTTTTTTTTTAAAGATTAATTTATTTATGCATACAGAACTGGTTTACAGGCCAGAGGTGCAGGTGCTGTGAAAGGATTCACCAGACAGAGTGGGGAGCAGAACAGGCAGATCAGCGAAGTACACTGCTGAGGGGAGCAGTGGGCGGTCAGGAGAGGTCTTATGCACCATGTGGTCACCTCTGGGGTGGGGATCGAATTCATGTTGAAGCGGCTTTAGCTTCTTAGTGCTGTGCTTTAACCCGCTGCGCCACCAGAGAGGGCCGAGCTATGGCTTTTTTGGGGATCTATGCAGTCAAAAGACATGCATGTTTTTGAGATTTTTTTTCCGTTGGTCAAACGATTTTCCAATCAGCAGAGTAGGGAAATATTTTTAGTATTGTTTGGAAATAAACAATTATTTCCCAATTTTATATATGTTGTTTTAATTGAAAGCAGCCTTTCTCCGTGGCCCCTTCCTTACTGGTCCTAGTTAGACCAGCCTGGAAATAGAACATATTCCCCAAAATACCAATAAGACTTGCAGTCTGGTCTCCTTTCTCAGACAGAAGCTTTTGCTTCTGTTTGATTTTTTTGAAAGCAACCATATTCTTCCTCAGCTGAGTCTCAAAATATCTGCCCACATAAACCACACTTCATAAAGTTGTGAAGTGTGCAAATGTAAGCCAGGCAGCCATGAGCTGTTAGAAGAAATGTCACCTAGAGTCCTGACTTCACAAGCAGCCTTCACTGGGCATTTGGCTGTTCTGCCCCAGGTTGCCACTTACTGTACTAGAGTTTAAAAGCTGATTTCCCTCCAAGCTATGCACCTTGCTGGTTGGCGTAGCAAGGTCCAGCAAAGGTGTAAGGAAGCAAAACCATTTATTTCAAAGAGTGAAGTTCACCTGTGGACTTATTTATGAGGAACTCTGCATTAGTGACTGTGGTCCACCCCCAGACAGGTGAAGCTTCCAGCTGCCAGTTAGCATACACACCAGGATTAACTGAGCTTAACTCTTTGGAGGACATGACCAGGTTCAACATAGTACTCTCTAAGCGTCTATGTTACTTGCTGAAGTGCGTTATGCTTAACTCCAAGGCATTTAATTCTTTCCATCTAGTCGCCCACAAAAAACATACTTTGGGGCCAACCACACAGATGAGACACTTATTATTCAGCAGTTATCTGGACAATGGCTGTGCTAATCACTGTGCCAGATGTTATTGTGTAATTTGAACTCAGTCAGCTAAGCTATGGAATATATACTCTAGAGTTTCCACTCTGTGGCAGAGATGTTTTTGTCCAGATCAGATTTGTCCAGATTTTGTCCAGATCAGATTTGTCCAGATTTTGTCCAGAGATGTTCTGTCCAGATCAGAAGTCTAGGAGATGCCTCTCGGATTTGCTGCTGTCTTGTAGCTTTACCTGTGATATTTCAAATCCATTTACTTATATTATTGCTCCTCAACAAAGTTCAGATCATATTACATGTACTAAACATATTTAACCATCTTTGTGTTTTATAATAGTTTAAAATTTACCAATATATGTAGTTTTACATACTTTATTACATTTAATTTTCCCAGTAACCAGGGGAGACTTTATGTCCTGGATCCAGAGATCCAGAACCAAGAGATTATGTGTGTGTGTGTGTATGTGTGTGTGTGTGTGTTCATGCAGGTGCATTTATGAGAGAGAAATTTCCTTTAAGGAAATGACATGATTTTGGAGAATGGCCAGGTCAAAATCTCCTATGTGGCCTAGCAGCCTGGAACTCCTCATAAGGTTGTTTGCTGGTAGAATTCCCTCTTAGTCAGAGGTTAATCTTTTGTTCTATTAACACTTTCAACTGATTAGAAAAGGTCCATTAACATCATAGCGGGCAATCTGCTTTAAATAAATCTGCTTTAATTTAAAAGTAAATCTTACCCATAAACATCCAGAATAATGTTTGATCAAGTATCTAACACTATGATACAGTCATTTTTACACATACAGTTAATCAATGACATCACTATCTTCAGTATTAAAGATGTTGAAACCGGAATTCTTACATCAAGTGATTTGTGTATATATAAAGTTATTTATATAGTTAATAAAGGCGACTTTCAATGCACTTTCCTCTCTATATATTGCTGTCCCACAAAATCCATAAAAACTAGTGTTATAATGTTTAATTTTTTCTCTGATTCATATCAGAGAAGCTTCTCTGTAGACATTCAAGGTATATTTAGGATTCACCCTGCTTTCTTTTGTTCTGATAAGAACTCTCTGATACCAATTGGATATCCTAAAATTAATTTGATTCGGAAGTGTTAGCCAGAGTTAGCAAAGACTCTTTAAGTTAAATTAATGGACAAAACTGTCCATTTCAAATGTCAGCTATACATTTCAATTGTCCCAACCCATCTGCTCTTCTGCCTGGGTAATACAAATTCAAGCCTTCCTGTAAACCCTTTAGGTTTTATAATTTACTAGAGCAACTCACACAACTTAAGTTCTATACATTTATACAAACAATTACTGTTTATTATAAAGGCAACCCATGCAGGATCTGGGGGGGGGGGTTTCTGAGCACAGGAGCTTCTGGCCCCATGGAGTTAGGGTGCACGCTACCCAGTGTGTCATTAAGTTCAACAGCCAGGACGCTCCACTCAAGTCTGTAATCATGATGAAGACACAAACCAAATCATTTGCCATAATTGAACTCAGTCTCCAGTTCTTCCCTCCCTGCAGGTCAGAGATTGGGAATAGCTTGAAGTTCCAACCCTTTAATTGTGCTCCATCTTTCTGGGTAGCCAGGCCCTCCCTCAAAGCTTAAGAGCCCATCCCAAGTGGCCTCACTACCATAACAAAGACAACTCTCAATCAAGAAATTCAAAGCTGCTTTTGAAGCTCTGTGTATAGAATAGTGGGCCAAAAAAAAAAAAAGATATATTCTTTATTATATCACACTTGGGCCATGATTTTCTGGATATGTTCTCTTCAGGATGGTTTCCTGCTGTCAAGAAACTTACAGCTCAGGGCACAGATTAATGCCCTTAGCCATACATTTATGCATGTGAAGATGATTTTTCCCAATGAATAACTGGAATTTGAAATTAATGCCCTTAGCCATACATTTATGCATGTGAATATGATTTTTCCCAATGAATAACTGGAATTTGAAATTTTAAAGTGTGTTTTAATTGAAAAAGAGGAAAATGAATATAAGAAGATATGAGCAAGAGATGTACATTAAAAACCAATAAATATTATGGATGAAGCTAAAGACTGAACCAAATATATGAATTGGAAAGCTCTATATTTTTAAGATGTCAGTCCCCTCCAAATTGACCTGGAGAGTAAAAACTATTCTAATCAAAATTCCAGAAGACTTTTGTTTATGTGACAAGCTGATTAAAATTTATAAGGAAATTTGAATGACCTGGATAATCTAAATAAATCTTAAAGAAAGAAAAATAAAGTTGACAACTTGTACTTTTGGATTTTAAACTATAATAATGAAGATGACATAAAATTGATGTAAGAATAGAAAATCTATCTTCAAAACAGTAGTCAGAGCCCAGAAATTGACCTATTCATATGTCATTTGATTTTTTGATAAAGACTCTATGATCATTTAAAGGGTGCTAAAGACATTTTCTGTAATTATGCTGGAACAAATGAATAGATATGTTACTAAAATGAACATCAATACCTATATGTAGTGAAAGTTAATTTAAGATGGTGTATAGTCATACAAAAGCTAGATTTGTAAGACTTCTTGAAGAAAAATAGGAAAATATCTTCACAAAGTTGGAATGGGCAGTTTTAATTTTAGAGTAGATATCAACATTAAAATTATCTGTTCTTTAAATGGTAGCATTAAGGAAAGAATGGGAGATAATATTTGTGATCTATAGACCTGAAAAAGAACTCACAATCAGAATACATTAAGAACCAGATCATTTGTCCACTTTTAAAATCAAATTATTAATAATTTGTGCTCCATCAAAGATCTGTGCTCCAACAAATGATCTGGCAGACGCTTTGTAGAGAACATAAACAAAGGCCAATAATACATCAAAAAAAATGTGCAACATAATTACTCATCAAGTGAATATAAATTAACATCAAAGTGAGATATCACTTTACATCCATAAGAAAGGCCAAAATTCGCTCTCCCTGTGGTGCAGTGGGTTAAAGCACAGCACTAAGAAGCTAAAGCCACTTCTGCACGAGTTCGATTCCCGCCCGCCCCGGAGGTGACCACATGGCGCGGCAGACCTCTCCTGCCTCTCTCGCTGCTCCCCTCAGCAGTGTACTTTGTCAGTCTGCCTGTTCTGTTCCCCACTCTGTCTCTGGTGAAGCCTCTC
>NW_004567108.1:16250766-16293922 GCF_000260355.1 Condylura cristata | reverse complement strand
AAAGGCTAAAATTAAAAATGTTGATTCCATGAGTTGTAGAGAATGTAGAACAACCAGAATACTCATTTATTGCTATGAGAAGGTGTTTCTTGGCAAAAAATTGTGACAATTGTTAACCAGTTCTAGAAATTCTATTCTAAGATATTTTTTCCCAGGAGAAATGAAAATATGTCCACAAAAAGCTTGCACAAGGATATTCTTAGCAGTTTGAATTTGTATGGATTCCACCATGTGAATACACAGGTAAATGGGTAAGCATGTATAGTAAATCTACACACTGGAATACTACTCAGTGGTGAAAGAAATGGCTAAGTGGTACATGTAACCACACGAATGAATCTCAGAAGCATTAATTGAGTGAAAAAAGTCATGCACAAAAAAGTATAAAATGTATAATTCCATTGATATGAATTTCCAGAACAGGCAAATTAGGCTATAGTGATAGGAATCAGAACAACTGTTGCCCAGAGTTGAAAGAAGACATTAAGGAAACCAGGGGTAGTTGATGTGGTATTTTTCACATGAGCTATATGAATGCATTTCTTGGATGAAATTCATCTGTGCATTTAATTTTATATAAATTATACCGCATTTTTTAAAACTTAAAAGATTGCCTGGGATGCTGCATATAGTTTCCTTTCAGCCTCCCTTGGCAACTGTACTGAATAGATGAAGACCCTGGAATGTTTCGGTGACCTTTTTAAAAAAGATTTATTTATTTGTGCATACAATAACTAGGGCTCAGGCCAGAGCTGTTGGGGCAGGGGTGTGGGGTGAGAGGATTCAGCAGAGACAAGAGTGGGGAACAGAACAGGCAGGTCGACTGAAATACATTGCAGAATGGAGCATGGGGTGGGTCAGGAGAGGTCTGCTGTGCCTTGTGGGTCAGCTCCATGGCTGGGGATGGAACTCGTGCTGCAGTGGCTGTGGAGAGCCTCATAGTGCTGTACTTTAACCCTTTGTACCACCAGGGAGGCGCCTGTTTCAGTGATTTTTAAAAGCTGCCCAAGAACGGGTAACAGGTAATGTTGGCAGAGAACACAGAAATATCAAGCCTGCAAGATGAAATGTTACAAATTATCTCAGAGAAGTTTGATGATTAGTGTATTTTATGGTTCTTTTATCTTTAAAACTTAGAACCAGACTCTCCCAGGTGGCGCAGCGGGGTAAAGCACTGCACTAAGAAGCGAAAGCCACTTTCGCATGAGTTCAATCTCCGCCTGCCCCCGAGGTGATTCCACTTGGCGTGGCAGACCTCTCCTGACCCGCCCGCTGCTCCCCTCAGCTGTGTACTTAGTTGATCTGCCTCTTCTGCTCCCCACTCTGTTTGGTGAATCCTCTCACTGCCCCTGCATCTCTGGCCTGTACCCCAGTTCTGTATGCACAAATAAATAAATCTTAAAAAAAAAAAAAGTAGAACCTCTCTATTAATAATATAGTACACCAAATATTTAGCAATTCAATGAGGTTAGCACAAGAGAAAATGAATATAATGAAAAGTCACTCTCTTATAGCTGAAGGTGTGACCTGTTTCTCTTTTTTTTTTTTCCTGGGTATTTTTTTAAAGATTTATTTATTTTATGCATACAGAAATGGGGTACAGGCCAGAGGTGCAGGGCTGGTGAGAGCATTCACCAGAGACAGAGTGGGGAGCAGAACAGGCAAACTGACAAAGTACACTGCTGAGGGGAACAGCAGGCGGGTCAGGAGAGGTCTGCTGTGCCACATGGGTCACCTCTGGGAAAGGGATCAAACTCATGCTGAAGTGGCTTTATGCTTCTTAGTGCTGTGCTTTAACCTGCTGCGCCACCAGGGAGGGCCCTTTCTGGGTATTTTTAAAAACATACTTTAGGGTAAATGTTTTCTAATAAATTTCTTCAATATTCAATGTTTTATTATTTGAAAGTAATGATTTATTTGTGATGTATCCTAGTTTGAATATTTACTTTAAATAGAGTACTTCATAAAAATTTGTTTTACTCATTCAATTTTCCTGTTGTTTGAACTTACACATCACTTCAATCATTGTGTTTAACAAATATTTAGTGCCTGTTGTTTTTAAGCCACTTTCCTAGGTTGTATGACCAAAGCTAACAAAAAGTCCTGGAACTTATTTTCTGAGAGGGAGAAGGACAGAAAATAAAGAAGTAAAGGATAGTGAAGAAAATAGTGATTATGGAGAAAAACAAAGTATGAAAAACAGAGCGTGTCATGTGAAAGGTGAAATAGGAGCAAAATTCTGCAAGAAGTGAAGGTAGTGAGTCTTGTAACATTGGAGGAGAAGCAATTCAGAGAAAAAGTGAGTTTTAGAATTCATACTTGGCATACATTTGTTTTGATGTTCTCGATTCACTTGACTTAGCACAAAATTACTAAAATTGTTACCATGGTCAATGACCTGAAACTGCAGCTTCACCTGGAGAATCACCTGGATGGTTTACTAGAACACAGTTGCTGGGCTCCATCCTGACTTTCAAAAAGACTGAAGTGAGCTGAGGATTTTCTTTTCTAACACTTTCCCAGGTGATGCCATTGCTGTTGCTGTGAGATAACAGTTTGAGAACTGCTGTGTTGGAGGGACAAATATGAGTTAGCTTGACTGTTAGAAAATTATTTAGAGGTAAGGGGAGGGAAAAGAAAAGGGAGGTCATATAAAGCCTCATTGGTCACGGTAAACTCTTCCGGCTTATGACTGTGAGTGAGATGGTTAAAGTAACAGACCACTTTGAGATGATTTGTTCATGTACAACTTTTAGATTCATTTTGGGGAGGTAGTAATAGCTGCCAAAATGTTAGAGGTAGGTAAGTTACTCCTCCACAGCCTCATCATATTAAAATGAAATCAAGTCTTAGGCAAAATTCTTTCCCACAGACATCATTTATTAAACATTTATTAACAGATAAGCATAAAACAGTTCACATGATCCCAAGGTCTCTGATCTTCAGGTAATCTGATTAAATCTTGCATAAAAGATTTGTTCAAATGAAACATTCCACAGGCAGTGTTCTGTATAGTCAGCCAATAACCAGGAATCCTTCTGCCCATTCATGGACAGAATGACTTTTCAGTTACAAGCTTTGGGCATACCTAAGAGTATAGGCTATTGGTCTTTCCAGATTCTTCTTTTCAGTTTATGGAAGATGATGAAATGTACCTAACACACTTTAGGGGAGCCCAGGGTCTTAAATGCTACCAATTTCACCAATCGAAATTCATTTCTGAATTTGTTATGTTTCTGACAATGATTGAGATGGAGAGCTTGTATGAAGCTAGAGTTTTAATGAGAAGCTTCTGATGTCTGAATATTCTGATTAGAATGTTGGAGACCCCCAAAGGGTCCAAATTCTCTAGTAGGTCAAAAGACTCTGTTTAAGATGATCTGATTTAATCTAATATTCTTATACAAACCATGTTGTTTTTGCTGGAATTTTCTAAAGTCAGCTATACGATCATACCATTGATGTTTGAACCTGCCTTAAGTATTGTATTTCCTGAAGAAGAATTCTCTTGACCTATACTGATATGCAGTGTTTTGCAAGATCATCTATTGAAGATGCTGTAGATACTTTAGATAGCAAGTGCCATTCAGGTATCTATAAGATTCTTTCAAAGCTAAGATTCTATGAATCTCCCATTATTATTTCATTCATGTTAATATTGTCCTCTCAGCCACAAGTTTTTTGGTAATAATACACTGAATTAACACCATGGGCCACACTATAGTGCTAACATGTCACTTATAAACAAATCACATTTATGAGATGTTTATTATATACCAGACATAAGCACTTTTTTGTTTGTGTTAGCTATGTTATTTACAAAAACCCTATCAGGTAGGTAATATCATTATTAAATATTCAGAGCTGGAATTTTGAGCCAAGTTCCTAATCCAAAAATGCCTAAATTGAGAGCCTATACTTTACCCAGGTTCACTACTTCTGGGGGGCACAAAATAGATGCTCAGCTAAGCACCTGTGTAGGATCTGAGTGATGATTGGCCCTTGGATTCAATCTGTGGTTCAATTCTCTTACAATGCATTGTTAGGGTGCTTACCAGTTAATGTCTATGTAAATTATCAGATACATCCAACTGTCTTCCACAACGGTATATTTGACTCCAAAAGAAACAGGTGGGAAATTGGAACTGTACCAGTATAAACATATTAGCTCAGAGTAAATGGTCCATTTATTGGGCTAGCAGGCGTCATTTAAATTTAAATAACTATTCATGCTTCTTACACTGTATGAAATATGTGATGATGTGATGATAGTTAGGTATCATTTTTGGTACAGCACTGATAACTTGGAGAGATGGTTCAGATTTTTGGCAAAATAAACAAAGTTCCAAATTAAACAGTACTAAGTAATCATCATTATAATTCACTTTTTAAATTTATACTGTGGACTCCAAAGTGCTGACTCACTATTATGTAAAATCTTTAACTCAAGTTGGCATTTTAAACATTTAGACAGGGTGTCACAACTGAGTTGCTTTTTAATGAAATTTTTGACAAATATAGCATAATCTCCAGTATTTAAACCACTGAAAATATCTATATTAGTAAGAAGTTGTATTCCTTCTACCCAGTGATCATATAATTGACCCCAGGAGATGTCAATGATCAAGCAAGAATCACTGGAGTAAGACGTAGACTTACAAGAAAGCGTGATCGCCTAAACATATCTTTTTTTTTTTTTTTTTTAAGATTTATTTGTACATACAGAACTGGGGTACAGGCCAGAGGCTCAGGGGCGGCGAGAGGCTTCACCAGAGACAGAGTGGGGAACAGAACAGGCAGATCGACGAGGTACACTGCTGAGGGGAGCAGCGGGCGGGTCAGGAGAGGTCTGCCACGCCATGTGGTCACCTCCGGGGCAGGCGGGAATCGAACTCATGCGGAAGCAGCTTTAGATTCTCAGTGCTGTGCTTTAACCCGCTGTGCCACCAGGGAGGGCCTAAACATATCTTTTAATACTAAAGTAATAACAAAAGAGAATAAAACATGTATCTGTGAGTTGAACTGGTAGGGCAGGAGATAGAAGGAAGAGATTTAGAAGCATCATTTAGTACGGGACTGTGGGTTTCAGATTCCTAAAACAACCCAAATCTAATAAGACACAAATTCCTTTCCCTCTGCAGATTCCAGAGCTCTCACCACACTTCCAGAAACTACAGATTAATTACTGGTCGTTCAGGAATAGGAATCTATCTAGATGGAAAAACCATATCTCAGACCTATATAAAGAATGGCTTAATAGCACCAAGTTCTTTCTTATTATGATAAAAGAGATCATTTATAGTAAGGGGGAATCTTGGTCTATATAAGTCTGGCTGTGTTAAACTTTAGTTACCTGCAGAGAAATGAAGTTGCAGAAAAGATTAGTGTTTGTGTGTTTTGATGAAACCCAGGTCTTTGCCCTTGTGAGCACCTTGCTTGGATCCTTTTTTGCTTGTGCCCCGAAGGTCTTAGTCTTTATGAAATCATGCCTAGTGTCCCTGTGTAAACAGGGATGCACAGAGCGTCTTCTGCTTGCTCAGAGACAGGACAAAGGGAAATTAGTTTAAGGCAAAGGTTTTGAAAGTGGAAGAAATTGCAGCAAACTTCTCCAACCAGCCTGTATCCTTGGACTCCATGAAGAAATTAAAAAATTTGAATCTAATCTGAATTCCATATATGAAGTTTTATTGACTAATGAAAGAGTGATTTCTTATCAGAAGGGCATGCCATGTCAAATCTGCCTTTTTAATTTTAACAGCACAGAAAATACTAGAGAATTACTTAAAATTAAGTGTGAGTTACCAGTTGACCCTACACATGTGCCTGCTCAGAATTTGTCATTAACATGTGTGAAACCGTGACACTATTCCGCTTTTCCTCCCCCCAACAGCGAAATGGAGAGACCCAAGTCCCAGCTCTAACATGTGATTGCATTCCCACACTGCATGCTATTCTAAGAGAAAAATAAGTGATTTATAAATGCCGTTAAATGAAATATTATTTCCAAATTGTACCGAGTTGATCAAGTGCATCCTAGGACATATTCTGTGTCTTTATTTCCCCACGGATATAAAGGAAGGAACAAAGTGAAGAAACAGCTGCCAGCTCTTTCTGCCATTATCAACCTAGCTGCTGATGAACATATCAAGTAATCAAAGGTTGCAAATAACCTTACTACAAAAGCACAGAGTAGTTTTATTTATAGACATAACACCTTCAAATTTTGGAGAAATGGCCATGCTATGTCAAAAGCAATACATTCTCCTGAGTTAGTGTTGCCAGCGGCTGGAAATAAATATTGACATGGAGATTTTAAATTGTGAGGCTCCATGCCATTTGCCTGTCAACATTCTCAAAACAAACCTCTTTGGAGCTGGAAGTTAGAATAAGCGAAGCATCTTGCAGTGTTTACTGATGGCAAACCGAAAGTACAGGAAGACTCACACAGTCTGGGATCACATCTCCACCAGTTTTGTACAAACCATGGAAGCAGGAAAGCTATCAGAGCCAAGGATATTAGGAGAGAGGAATGAAAGGAAGGAGGTGTGAAGTAGTTATTTAACTCACAATGGAAATCAGGAGGGAGAATTCCCTTCCTGAAAACGCATAAGGTTGTAGTCAGCTGTCGGGGTATTTCAGCCCCAGAGCTCTGCCCTGGGCTTTTGCTGTAATTTTAGATCCCTAATTGTCTCACGAGTTTTAAGTGCTTAATGACATGACTCTGAGAATCCTATCCTATAATAAGAGCTGCAATTCTTATATGCCAAGCTCTCTTAGCATTGTGTCTCTACTCCCATGCTTGCAGTAGGAAACTAAGGAGTTGGAATTTGAATCCAGGTCTGTTTTGAATCCAGGTCTGTTTTCACCAAAACTAGGTTTTAAAAACCATGCATTCTGGCTCCTTGGAGTTCTTCATTTAGTCACCAAAGACTAAGATAAATGTTTTATATAGACAAAGTATGGTGCAAATTTAAGTTTTGTATTATGCCAATAGATAAAAGAAGCAATATGAGGTCAGTAAGGTCTAACTCTTTGTACTACTTCTTAAGGTCATATTGTTAAACATTTCAAAAAACAAAAGAGTAGACTAGTCATAACTGTTAAGCGTGTCGCGTGATAGCTGTTGTCTTAAAGAAGGAAGAAAAGAATTCTTAGAGTAGTGTTTTGACGTTGAAACAATAGTAAAATCTAATGATCTGTTGAAAAAGATCTGTTGACAAACAGAAAGGTTTTCATGAAACTGTTCTAATGCTGATGAGTTCCAGCTATCAAGCACACTGCATAGGACCGTCCCAGGGCATTGTCAGAAACCTAAAGTCAGTTTCTTCTGTCATCATTCTGTTTTCATCAATGGAAATGTTTTGTCAGATGTCCTAAGTCTTTATAAATTTAATGTATATAACTTGAAATCTATATGATTTCATGAAAATTCTTTTTTTTTAATTTCTATGAACTTTTCTTCTTTCTAAGTAGAAGTAAATGACTTTAAGAAATGAGAAGAATTTTTCTTCAGCTGAATTAGTGCTGCTGCAAATCTTCAGATTCTCCAATGAAAAGAAATTAAGTCACTGGTTGTAGCCTGTTATATTGTTGGATTGTAAATTAAGGAGCACAATTGAAATTGAAGTTGGGGTAAGCGCAGATTCAACACAAAATTTTCAGGGTTTGGTCCTATGTGTGATATACACCGTTTTTTCTTAGTTTTTTCTCATACTAGTTACTTTTTATCTCTGTCTTTGTATTTTCAAAATTGCTCTGTTTAGAATTAGGCCAAAGCACAGGCCACTGAAGGAAAGAATCCAGTGTCTTGGAATTTATAATGAAAGGATTCCTTAAAAATCATCAGGATTGGAGGCAGATTAGTTCAGAAAGTGGGATCAATTAGACAAGCCGCAGGTGATGAGATTGTATCTAGTGAACTAAGAGTCATCTTATCCTGTCCGTTGCCTGTTAGGAATGATTCCCAATTGTAAATGGGTGATTTCTTTAGCAGTCTGGTATTGATAGAGGAATAACTTTCCTTGCTTCATGCAAATGTTGATTCTTCTAGTGCAGGCTGGTCATAATAAATCAAAACTAGGGGATGCCAGATTTATTAGGGTTGGCTGTTTTGTAATTTCATCTTCAACAAAAACGTAATTCAGCTCAAAAAACTCAAAATTGGATTGAAAAGGGCTCGATTTTTTCCTTTGACTTCACATAATGAATTTATTACAACACCCATTATATTTATAGTACATAAAGTGGGTTCTAATTTCAGCAGGGATGGCCAGGCTGGAGTTCTACCATGTCGGTTCATTTGTGTCTTAAGTTGAACCAGTGCTTGTGAGGCAGCCTGGAAATGTCCTGTGTAAACTGCCTTGTTTCCCTCTGGGGTACTCTGGTCAGTACAAAACATCTCATAGATAGAATCAAAGGGCACTGGCAGTCACCCAGTCACACTGGACCACCACCTCCTTCTCTACAGACTTTTATTTTGGTGGATAACTTGCTGTTTATTTCATTCCTTTTGCATTTTTAGAGTTCCTCCATGTAGCTAAAAATAAGTGCCGTTATCTTGTGCTTCTGGTTCTTTGTGAATTGACCTATATCCCTTTCTCTTCCCGGGCTAAGATTTGCCCTTTCTTAAAACCATCTTAGAATATTTTAATAAAATGGTTTTTGTCTGTTTAAAATCAAGATTGTAATTCAGGTCTCTGTGTCTCCTCATCCACGAGTTCCATACAAAGACTGCATTCGCCTGATAAGCTTTGGGCATTATTTTCAATAGAAGATGTCATTTTGTACCATTAAGACTTTAGATATTTCAAATTATTGTTAATATCTCCAAGAACTATGGCATAGGTTTTAAATGCAATTTATGCCTTTATAGACACTAGCGCTTTAACAGTCAATAATCTTGAGACATTTTCTAAAATTTTTTTCATGAAAAAGTCAGATTTCAAGCATACTATTAAAAGAGAAGACAAACTTTTGCATCAGAGAGAAAACCATTAATTGCTTCAAGCAGATTATTGAATGATTTTTTTTTTGCAATATCAGTATCAGTATTTCAATGTCCATACTACAGCAATTGCTTTTAAGTCTTCATAGACTTAATCCTCGTTTTCACCTTACAATGAATCATAATAATCATGGCTTGAGCTATGAATGGTAATTGTTTTCTCATTGTTTGTCAAGTTACTCAGAACAACTGGAGATTTGTTCACTAACTTCCCCTGTTATCTCCCTAAATTTGCTCTCATTTGACAGAAACCTGGAGGTGTTGAAGAACTGCTTCTCAACCATGTCTACAAATGACAAGAAGAATGGTGTGAAATGTAGATTCTGACTCAGTAGTTCTGGGGTGAATCTCAAGTTTCCAGTCAGTGCTGCTGGTCTGTCTGGATCACACTTGTGGAGCTAAGATCTCTGAAATTATTTATGGGCCACAACCTAAATAAAAATCCACCTGATATTTAAAAAATAAAAAGAATAAAGAAGATAGAAATTCAAGAAGAAAAAGTACAAAGAAAACTAGGGATAACAATATGGTAATAGTAAAAGGAAAAAGAAAAACCTTTGAGGGACAATAAGGCATTTCCCCCAGAAATAGAATGGCTGGGTGAGCGTCTGTAATAGGGGCCTGGAGAGGACAGGGCGAAGAATCTGCCTTTCAGTGATTTTCTCTGTACAACCTGTGGTCTAACGTATGGGTGGATGGGTGGGTGGGTGGAGGGTTGGGGGGTGGGCAGGTGGGTGCATAAACAGAGAGAGAAGGAGTGAGTGAGATTCTTCTCTGTTACAAAAAGTCCTGCAGAGGAAATCATACAAGGTGCTCTCTTATGTATACACTGCTTCAATTTTCATAAAAACCCCTTTAAAATATATACAGAAAGAGGAAAAAGCCAAAGCTTAGAGTAGTTTTTAAAAACACAGTTCTAGAACTGTCTGAATTCAGAGCTCCAAAATCCACACCTGACAGTCAAAGAGTCGGATGCAAGCAGAGGCAGATAGAGAGCTGAGGGGCACATGGGGCCACACTGGAGCCCCAGGAGGGCGCACACAGAGGGAGGACATTAGACAAGAGGATGTGGCAAGACACAGGACAGGCCAGAGCAGAAAAGGCAGGGGCATGCAGGGGCTGCCCGGGCTGCAGTCCGAGTGGACAATTCCTGTTCTGGTAGCAATTAGAGGTGACCCATTTGGCTGCTTGCCCTCTGCAGGGACAGGAATGGGGAGCGTTGTCCCCCTCATACTGCCAGGACTATTTCCATCACCTTCTGGCCCTGGCTAGAGTCGCCTAGTCTGCCCAGGTGGGGAACAGTTTTTCCACCTTCCCTGAACTACCAACCAGTAAGAAGTGGACTGCGGGACTCTGGGTGGAAGCTACATGAGCCTTAAACAAAGCACTAACATTAATCTTAAGTTTTTCTTTCTTTCTTTCCATCTTCTCATCGTCATTCTTTTGAACAGAGTATATTTTGATCTTTTTAATTTTCCCATTTGCGTAAAAATAGCATGGATGTTAAGATTAACAAAAAAATAAAGAACAATCTGGTCAGTGTTCTTCTGGTATTCAGAGTAGCCTCTTATTCTTTCATTCTTCTCCCTCAGTCCCTTCCCCTTCTAATCCATTTTCCACACAGTCAGCAGAGTGATCTAAACAAACACAAACAAAACCCCCTGCCTATCAGAGTGAATCACTCCACTGATTAACATCTTATTAACTACCCATTTTTCCTGGAGTAAAAATACACCTCTTTGGCACAACCTATCAGGCTCTGCCAAGCTCCCACCTCATCTTCACCAGCATCCTGATCCCCGTCCCTCCTCTTTCCTTACAAAGCGTCATGTACATAGCCACTGCTCAAAACTTACTTGTTGTATAAATGGATTAATGAATACGTTAAGGACCTTGCTATATTTTCAAATTTTCCTCCTCGTTTAGGCAAGAAAACTACCATGGACACATTATCTTGAAAATGCTCATTTTTTGTCCTTAGAACTGACAGAATTGCAAGGGGAGGGCTGTGGGGGGAGGATCTAGATGGAGAGGAGGGAGGTTGTTTGCTTTCTAATGCATGTGTTGGCAAGATCGGAGAGAGAAGATGCCCTGTAACGCTGCTGTACCTGCCACCAGACAGGGCACACCTATATCTAAACTGGCACGCAAAAAGGTGTTCAGTGCATTTTTTTGATGGCTTTTCTGACTAAAAGAGGCTTTCAGTACTAACCCCCCTCCCCCCACCACCTCATCCCCAGGCCCCCCAAGCTATAAGGGACCCTTTGTGATTTCTCCCTTACTGCTTCATTGAAGGTAGCTTTTGCCTTTTTTGTTGTTGTTGTTGTTGTATGTTTTAATAGAGGGCAAGTCAGCATATGGGTTGTCTAGGATTAGCGAAGTTCTAAGTCCACTTTAGAAGCGGACTTCTATGAATTATTCTAATTCATAAGTATTCCACTGCATGATAGCAAAGACTGTTTCCTTTCAAAGGCACTAGAAATTTCACTTCTTTAATATAGTGGCTGGAAAAGAAGTTTGTTCTGAGAAAAGCAAAACAAAGAATTGAGCTATGTTTTAATATGGGTAGGAATGCTGATATGTCATTGAGCATTTTCTGCTGGGCTCACTTGGCTTCAGGGCAGCATTTGCATTCTTGAGTGAACCCTTTACCTCCTGGACTGAAGCTTAGTCAAGCTCACTTGGCCCCAGGGTCTTGGCAGAGGGCGGTCTGGGAGAGTATATGACATTGTCTTCTGGAATAAGGTTGAGGCAAATGGGAGAAGCCCCTTCTGGCTTTCTTTCAAATGAAAGGTTCTGCCACTTGTTTTGCATGACTTTGAAAGTGTTGCATGAGTTAGCAATGTCAGCTGAGTTTTTAAATGGGGATTTTGATTTAAAATGTCACATATTTAATATCCTTTAAGACTTTTTTTGGGTCTTATTAAAATCATAGTGATTGTAGAGGTAGAAAATTTTCCCCTTCTTCCCTTCGATTTTCTTTGAATGTCCAATAATTAAGTTTACATGCAGCAGGGTAATAGGAGAAAAACTAATTTCTTGTGTATAGGAGTCCAAAGATGTGAGAACCAAAGACAGTCAGGCAGCAAAGGCTTGTGGGCCTCTGAAAGCCAAGGGGAAAGGCTGTAGGGGTCTGGGCCTTCAAGGGGAAGAAGAAAATTCTCAGTAAATGAGATAAAAAAAAATGTTGTAAACACTGGCCACACCGTGCAGATGCTCTTTCTGATACAAAAACTATTTCTGGTAATAACTCTCAACCTGTCGTGGCCCCCTTATCAAAATTCTTTTAGGCAGTTATGAGAGAGGTAAAAAGAAAACAAAGACACCTTTGTACATCTGCTAGGCCATGATTGTCTTCAGTTCAAAATAATCCACATGCCAAACTGGCTTATTTTGCAGTTATAGACTCTGCTCATCTCATTATTATACCTGAATAATCTATTTAATTATCACATAAGTTCTATTAGGTAAGTAGTGTTACAGTCTACTGTTTTTTTCAGATGATGAAACTAAGATACAGACATATTAAGTTTCCCAAACTGTATAGCCAATTAATGATGAAACTTAAATTTTGATATATGCCTCCCAAACTACAGAGTCCATGCTGTTAACAGTCATGAAATGTTCCCCTAAAATTTCTGGATCGCTGTTATCTTGCATTCCTATTCTGGCATTTGTGAGCTTCTCTCTATTGTCTTACCTGTATGATAGGAAAATATAAAAGATTCATAAGGTCGGCAGTACTGAAAACAAATTTCATGTGCTTTACAATACTGTTTAAAACTGATTCTTAGTGTAAAAATTGAAACCCTGGCTTGGTATCTGACTGTTGTATTCAAGAAAATGTGAATTATTTCTGGATCATTTTAAGAATAGAATGTCATTTTTATTCCTTGAGATCCAACCTAGGTAGAAGCACTATCCTCAGATGAGATTTTTCAACCCTAAACACTTTATTATAAAAGCAAAGCTTATCACCATGTTCTGATGAGAATATAAAAGCAAAAAATTATACTTTCTTTTCCTTAAGCTTTTATTTTATTTTTTAAAGATTTATTTGATTTATTTATACATACAAGAACTGGGGTGTGGGCCAGAGGTGCTGGGGGTGAGAGGATTCACCAGAGACAGAGTGGGGAGCAGAACAGGCAGATCGACGAAGTACACTGCTGAGGGGAGCAAGAGGTCTGCTGTGCCATGGGGTTAAGCTCCCTGTCAGGGAAGGAGCTCATGCTGTTATAGCTTGATACTCTTCTTCCCCCTCCCCAGCATAATGCCTCTGATCCATAGTTGTCTGTTTATTTGTTTTGTTTTATTGTTATTATTTTTCCATAATGCCTTATTTGGTTCCCCTGTATTCTTCCTATAATGAAGCCATCTGATATTTTTCTGACTTTTTTTTTCTGAGCATAATCCGTTCTAGTTCATCCATGTTGCTGCAAATGGTGTGCATTTATCTTTTTTATTGCAGAGTAATATTCCATTATATATACTGTATCTTCTTGGTCAGTTATCTATTTGGGGGGCATTTGGGTTGTTTCTTAGACTTACCTCTTATAAATAGTAAGGCAGTAAACATAGGGGTACAGGTATTCTTTTGAATTAGTGTTTTTGTGTCCTTGGGTATATCCCGGTACTGAAATTGCTGGTCATGATGTAAACCATAATTTTTCTTTTTTTTTAAATTGGATGATCTCTATGTATTGATGGCCACATATCACTATCTCTTTCACCAAGTTTTTATTTCTGTAGCTAGCTGTTAAAAAGCATTTGTAAATATGAAACTCGTAAATCAATTTGGATTTTTCCCAAAAGCAGGGAAAAATACCAAACAAAAACTCTTCAAATACTTTTAGTTGGTGTTAGAAAAGTCAGCATATAGTTTGATTTCACACCTGCTCTTTTTTTCTTCTAGAAAAACCGGTCATTGCTCAGCCAATGTTTGTGTTTGAAAAGAGAGAACAAACTTTCAAGGTAAGATCTAGCTGACTTTCTTGGCATGATTTCTATTTTGTCAAGGAAAATTGTCTTTTAAAAAGCCATATGTATGCTATCTATTCATATCTATCCTGAATGGTATCACTGCTCTGTAAGTTTATCCTCTTGTCCTTACCTGCAGGATGTTTATATTGTTGGGGTTACTGATCACTGATTGGCTGAAATGGGAAACCAGAGACCTTGTCTTGAAGCTATGTCATTGTCACTGGAATTATATATATATGTCTTTTTGGAGTGCCTTGGAAAGGGGAGGGACTGACAGCCTTCAGAGGGCGAAGGCACCTCATGTGTCCCACCATCACTTAGTCTAACACTGGCTACAAAATAAGCTCTAAACTTACCAAAGTGACATTTGGTTTAAAAGGTATTCAGGGTTTTTTTCCAGGTTTTACCTATTGTATATAGTGCCGCAATAAACATAGGGGTGCATGTGTTCACTTATAGGAGGACTATCAGAGAAATAAAACATGGCGGGGGGAGGGGACATGTATTGTTATTACCACACAAAACACAATGAAAATAGACAATTATAAACCAGAGCTATCCTATAGGGGAGGGGTCAGGGGAGGGGGGACAGAGAGGGATTAGAAGGAGGAAGGGAGGAATGTGGGCAACTATGGAGATGATGGGTGGGTGAAGTAGGAAAGGGGAGAAGTAAACATGGTTTAAAATGAACAATAATACAAATAGATACATAAAGTAATAAAAAATAAGGGGAAAAGTTAAAAAAAATAAAGAGAAGGGATCTCAGGGCTCTGGTTTTTCAGCATTGTATTGTATCACCTACTCTGAAAGACAAATGATAAGATTCATAGAGTTCTTCTGTTAGCTTAATTAATATTTTCTTATAATTCATTCTTGCCTATACAGGTAATTTACCCTTCTACCCATAAAACTAACTGCAGGAAATGCTCAACCCCCAAACCTTTGTGAAAAAGCAGCTTCCTGGTCCCACCCCAGGTGTTTCAAAATCTTCATTCTAAACAAGTCCTCACAAGAGATTCTGTAGTTGCTGAAATATAAAACTGCTGTGCTATTTCTTGAATTTGAGCCCAGCGAGTCAAAGCCAGCCGCTGCGTCCTGGCCTGGCTGAATAGACCCAGCGTCTGGTCTTCTCACTAATGAAATGACAGTGAGGAAATATGATATAAATACAGCCACTACTCAGCTTCATTGGCAGCTTTGTTTCCTTCCAGAGACCTGCAGAAGACACCCTGTGTGAAGCAGCAGAACATGGTAATAATACTTTGTATCTTGCCTTTCAAAATCAATCTTAAGGAAAGTAAATAGGTGCAAGCATTTTGCTATGTGGCCTGGACTGTGCAAAGTTGAGCATTTTTTTTGTCTAAAACTCATAAATAGGGGCCTTCCTGGTGGCTTAGTCTCAGTGCTACCATCCCCGGCCAGGGAGCTAATCTACACACAGTGCAGCAGATGTCTCCTGTCTCATCCACTGCTCCCCTCAGCAGTGTGTTTCAGTAGATCCACCTGTTCTGCTTCCCACTCTGTCTCTGGTGGAAATTTCAGTTCCCCACACTTCTAGCCTGCACCCCAGTTCTTCCTATGAATAAATGAATAAATAAATAAACCTTAGGAGAAAAATAAAACACGCATAGATTTGCTTTTGCTTTGGAAGATGACATGCGGGTCCCTGAACCCCCCATGTTAGCAACACTAACACCCCATAGATTCCCCTACCTGTCTCTCAACCTACTGAAAAACGTTCTCTGTAACCACCTCAGAATGAATACAATTTCTTGCTACAGGCACTCACTTCCAGTTGTTTCCTAAAGGGCTATGTGCCTCTTGGTCTGTAATCCCTGAGCAACCCCACTGTTGGAAATTGTGCTTCAGGAGTTAGCATGATATCAAATGACGATATGTAGACAAGATTTCACCTCCTCTGTCATGGGTTCAGATAATTTGCATATTGCAAGCCGTTTTACCCTCCACATTGCATTTCTTGCAGAGTGGAATGGTTTTTCAAGAAAGCGTGTTCGGTCTTCATCTTTTACTCTACGTACTACAGATTCACAGTCTCGAGGAGGTAGGTATCTACTTGCCGGGGCTGTTCACTGCTGCATTTACTCTGAGTGTGAAGTCACAAAAAGACTCCAATGGATAGCATCTAAAAGTCTCATCACTGGCTGTTGTTTGTAACACCTTGTTTTATGAGGCTGAGCAGTCTATGAAATAGATTGTACATGAGTCACTTTAAAAACTCGTTCCATCAGCACTGGAAAAGAGATAGAAGATCTCAGTCACATTGTTTAATGGTTTCCTTAGGTTGTGGGGCTACAAGAGATTTGGGTTCCCTCTCCCTATTCTGTATTTTGTGGTTTTCCCAAAGTTCCTGCGTTGAGTATATACTGAGGTTGTAATTGAGGGAAACTGCCATTTTCCCCAAAGGAATCACTTTCTCAAATATACAGATGTCTTCCATTTAAAAATACACTTTAGGTCCTCCTGGTGGCGCAGCGGGTTAAAGCGCTGCACTGAGAAGCAAAAGCCACTTCCGCATGAGTTCGATTCCCGCCTGCCCCGGTGGTGACCACATGGCGCGGCAGACCTCTCCTGACCTGCCCGCTGCTCCCCTCAGCAGTGTACTTCGTCGATCTGCCTGTTCTGCTCCCCTCTCTGTCTCTGGTGAATCCTCTCACTACCCCTGCACCTCTAGCCTGTACCCCAGTTCTATATGCATAAATGAATAAATCTTAAAAAAATAAAATACACTTTATGCTAAAGACCTTTTTCATATGTGGCATTCTAGGCATGCTAAGTAAATTAGTGACTTAGTTTCACGATGAGCCCTTTGGTAACAGATTCTGTTGCCCTCTGCCTGGTGCCAGCTCTCTGTGCTCCTCTGTCTGTCTGTCTGTCTGCTCCTCTACAGCAAGCTCCTTGAGGTAGTGTTGAATCCTCATAGACAGTCTGACCCATATGGTGAACACTTGAATGTTTATTGAATTGAATGGAAGTGAACCTGAAATCTTCGCTAAGACACACTTTATTTATGAAAATACAGTTTTTCTCAATTAGTGAGACAGAAAATTTTCCAAAACAACAAAAATCCCAATCAAAAGAAATACAAAACCTTCCCCGGATTGACTCCCCTTACTGACTATAGTTTGCTATCTGCTTTCTAGTGTTCACCTCATCCCAGAAACGAATGCGATCTTCGTCCTTCACTGACCTCCCCATCTTCCCGCCTTCTGGGCCAGGTAATGAAACAGTTCTAGAACATGAGCTCACTTTCTCAGCTACCATATAATTCTGACATTTTAGTGGCAAGTAAAATAGAGGGCCTAAGTATGCATAGAAAAATACCTTGTGAATCTCAGCTCCACTGTTCCAGACAGTATAGCTGCCTTTTTTTTTTTTTAAGATCTACTTATTTATTCATACAGAACTGGGGTACTGGCCAGAGATGCGGAGGGTGAGAGGATTCACCAGGGACAGAGTGGGGAGCAGAACAGGCAGATCGACGAAGTACACTGCTGAGGGGAGCAGCGGTCGTGTCAGGAGAGGTCTGCCGCGCCATGTGGATCTCCTCCGGGGCAGGTGGGGATTGAACTCATGAGGCAGTGGCTTAGGCTTCTTAGTACTGTGGTTTAACCCGCTGCGCCACCAGGAAGGGCCAGCTGCTTATTTTGGTGGAAAGTTTAAACTTGATATTTTGTTATATAGTTTGTTATTTTGCATAAGGAACCACTACAGAAGGGCTTTTTTTAATATATTATTGTCCATCTATATTGTTTATAGTATATATTTTACTTAAAATTTGTAAGCTTTTGATTTCTATTCTAAAATTTAGAATATGGGGGCCCTCCCTGGTGGCGCAGCGGGTTAAAGCACAGCACAAAGAAGCTTAAGCCACTTCCGCATGAGTTGGATCCCTGCCTGCCCCAGAGGAGATCCACATGGCGTGGCAGACCTCTCCTGACCCTCCCCTCTCCCCCCCCCCCACGCTGTGCCCCTCAGCAGTGTACTTCGTCGATCTGTCTGTTCTGCTCCCCACTCTGTCTCTGGTGAATCCTCTCACCCTCCGCGTCTCTGGCCTGTACCCCAGTTCTGTATGAATAAATAAATAAATTTTTAAAAATTAGAATATGATTCTTTTTTAACTTTTTACAACTTAAACTTTACATCATTTTATTTGAAATTTGCAAAACTATCTTATAATAAAATATTTGAAAAGATTGTTAAAAAGCTTACTGCCTTTCCAAGGTAGGCTTGCCACTAAGAAATAAAAAAATACTATTCATTTCTATTTAGCTGATCTCTCTCTACTCAGAGGAACCAGAGTTTTCAAGCTAATGAACCAGCATGATGGTTACATTTACTCTCTTTTCAAGTATCATTAAGAGTGAAGAGAGGCATATCACCTGTTAATAGTCTATATAATATCATTTTAAGAAATCTGTAACAATGCACACAGAAGTTTTATTACTAATTCAAATATATAATCTGTAGAGTTTCTCCCAGTACTCTAGTCCATGATTTTAAATAAATGAGAGTGCCTGTTCTATTGATGACCTAATTTCCACTTACATTTCTGAGAGTAAACAGAACTGTGCACCAGAACTCACACTGTCCCCTTACAGCTTTAGAACAGCTGTAACCATGTTTCTTGATTGCTAGCGCCAACAGCGACATCTACTGGTGACGTTAGTACAAGACCGTTACTCAGATTATTTTTAAATTTCTCAATTTTTTTTTTTTTGCAGTGAGGAAAAACAATGTTTTTATGACATCCACTCTTGTGCAAAGGAATGTTGATATAAATAGTGAAGAACAAGGTGAGTAGCTTCTCTATATTACAAGATTTTCAGATTTCTTACATTTACCATCTATATTTTAATCTATGTATGTGTATATTGGTCTGAGTGACTAAACACATTTGAAATGTGAATCAAATCCCATGGTAAAAATGAATACTTTTTGGGTAAACGCTAGGCAGGAACAAGTCATAGCTGACTTATAGATTATTTTGACTTTTATGAGTTAACACGATCTTATTAACGGTGAGTTTAGAAAAAAAAAAGGATCAAATGAGTCAAAAAAAAACAAGGAGGGAGAAGTATTTCAGCAAAAATATATTGACCCTTTAATTCTGGTGTTCTCAGGTCCTGTGAAGCATTCTGGACATTTTCTGAGACCTGCTAAATTACAAGCCCCTCTCACTCAAAGGTGTGAAAAAGTAAAAACATTTAGACACGAAGCATTGGAATCATGCGTGACTAAAGAAAAGGTAAGAAAATCGATATGGTAGGACAGACCTCAAACGCGCCTTCTCCTTTTGGTGACTGTTGAGGACTCCCACATCCAGAATAAGGGGCTGCCTGATCTTTGTTTTTTTGCTAAGGACGGTGCCAGGCGAGGAAGCAAAAAACCATTGGTAATCTTATAAAATGTGTCCTATGAAAATGGAGAAACATTTCTTGAACAAGTCTTGTGGTGTCTTCTAAGTTATAAACCATAAGTTCTACAGGTCATGGAAACCCTTGGGGGTGTCAGTGCAGTTCTTGGTCCACTGTGAGAATAGGTGGGATGTGACTGGGGCTAGGCTGGGTTTGCCTGCCTGTCATTGGTACAAAGCCAAGGAGCAGAGACAGGTCTTGAATCTATAAGCACTTTTATTTTTCAGATCACTGGCCACTGATCTGACAGAAGAGGGGGCAGAGCATCCTGAAGAGACTGTTCTCTCAGGGCCATAGATATGAGATAGCGGATGCCATTCTGCCGTCTTATCTCGAGCTGGCCTATTGAGTCATGAGCAAGCCGCCTATCAGAACAGCCTGTCACAGCTGAGTCAGTTTTTCAGAACAGCCCGCCATAGTTGTTCTTGGTATTGGTCACATCTAGACCCTACAGTTTGTTCTCAGCTTCTTGGTTATCTCAACCCTGGTAGATCTGATGGTGTCAATGTCCAGCAGTCCTTCAGGGGTCACTGGGGCAGGAGTCCCAGTTTTTTGTTTTTTTGTTTTTTTTTTTATTCGTACAGAACTGGGGTACAGGCCAGAGATGCGGAGGGTGAGAGGCTTCACCAGAGACAGAGCGGGAAGCAGAACAGGCAGATCAACGAAGTACACTGCTGAGGGGAGCAGCGGGCGGGTCAGGAGAGGTCTGCCTCGCCATGTGGTCACCTCTCGGGCAGGCGGGGATCGAACTCATGCAGAAGTGGCTTAAGCCTCTCAGTGCAGTGTCTTAACCCGCTACGCCACCAGGGAGGGCCAGGAGTCCCAGTTTTAAAGAAAACAGTTCGTTAGTCACATAGCTCGGTGTGTATGTGAGGATGCCTATGCTGGGTCTGGTCCCCTGCCATCCTCCCTAGCCCCTCTTTCCTCTTGGTAGTAGGACCTGGGGCATCAGAAGTGAAAAAAACACAGGGATTTTCTTCATCTCCAAATGCTTGAGATCCTAGGCAGACTCTGTCAGTTTAAATCACACCAGAGGCCTCCCTGGGGGTGCAGCAGGTTGGAGCGGCTGCACTGCAAAGCTAAGCCACGCCATGGCCATTTCAGTCTGAGTTCGATCCCCGCTCCAGAGGTGACCCACATGACATACAGACCTCTCCTGACCCGCCCACTGCTCCCCTCAGCAATGTACTTTGTCGATCTGACTATTCTGCTCCCTGCTCTGTTTCTGGTGAATCCTTTCACCATCTCTGGGCCTCTGGCCTGTACCCCAGTTCTGTATGCATAAATAAATAAAAAAAAATCTTAAATAACTAAATCACACCAAAATTTGCTCTAGACCCATCTCGATGAATAACAGGAGCAGGGAACTGCCTACGTAGTGTAATTGGAGAGCTTGGGATGCCTCTGGAGACAGATAAGAATTCCTTACTGAAGCTGTGGTAGTGTGTGAATCCCTCACTATGGACCTTTCCAAGGTGGTATCCGTTTTTCTTAGGCCATACACTCAGTGGTTTGGGGATATTCTGTTGTTACCATTCTAGCTGAGTCTTCCAGAAACAGACACTGGAGTGGAATAGTACCCAAGGTCAGTAGTTTGGAATTTGACAGTTATTCCATCAGTCATTTGTTTCCAGCTAAATTATTGAGGTTGAGGCCATCTAGTTTTGCTTTGTTTTCCCATACTGACTCTAAAGGCAGGGGCAGATGAAGTGTTAAAAGAATAATCATTTCATAATTCAGTGTCAAAAATCAGATTGGTACTATTCCTATCCCTGGCACGATCTAACCATGTTTGTATTCTTGACAAACCATCCAATCTTCTTTGTTTTACCAGTGACAAAAACTGGTCAAACCTGGTCAGCAATTGCCAATATTTCATATTTCCAAATCTTTTTCTTTAAAAGTTTGACTTCATGAGACCAACTATGAATGTATAAGTCATTTCATTATTTATGCTGTGACATTTGGTATAAGACAAGATTTTTAAGTAAAATATATTTTCAATTTCAAACAATATAGTATTAAGTCTTCAATTAAATATAATCTAACAATCACCAGTATATTACATTAGTGCTTTTACCTATTTAAGAAATTATGCATGATGTTTCACTTGTTTTAAAATACGTAAGAAAGAGCATGATGTTGATGAATTTCTAAAATATTACAATGACTTTAGAACAACATGTACTGTTGATTATAGATTAAATTATTATCCCAATCTATGATATCAAAAGCAAGTTAATATTTCCTCTGGCATTTTTTTAAAAAATTGCATATTTTAAAAATAAAATTATTAAAAAAATAAAATTATTAATGTACTTTTTGTGTTTTCTTACTAAAAGATAATACATAACAGAAAACTTCGTACTATTGTTTTCCAGCATTTCTTCTTGCATAAGTTACTAAAGGTATGAGTAGAACTTATTCCTAATTAGCAGAAAGCCTAATTGGATATACCTATTGCTGGCTTATGAAAATCCAAAGACAAAATACTATGTAGGAATTCTGAGAAAATAAATCTAATTTACAGATTTAGCAAAAATTACCTAGAGGTGAATTTTATGGACCTGATTTTATGTTCCTTCTCCACTTTAATCAATGGTCACTTATTGCATATAAATTAAGAAATATACTTAAAACCATTGTTTGCTACTGAAGAGTGAGGACAGAGAGAAATCATTTGAGCGAGCAGGAGCAGGTCCTGAGGTCTGTCCCAACCAGGCACATGGTCACCCAAAACATAGTTGTGAGCTTTCAGATTCTGTTATAAAGGCAAAATTCCTAACATTGCTTTTACAGTTTGATGTAAAAATTAAAGTGAAAGCAGATCTTTCTAAAGACATATGAACTCCCTGCAACATCTTTGCAAATCCCTGCTCAGGGAATTAAGTGTCCACAAAACACAGGAGACAGTAGCTCAGCTCATTTATAGGGTTCCTGCCAGTTCTAAAATTGCTCACTTTCTCCTTTCTCTGTCACAGCAGATTACGTGTGTAAATGCACTCCAGACCAATGAAGTTATTGGTCAAAAGTTTCCAGATGATGAAGTTTCCTCTGGTACTGAACAGCTTTGATGGTGAAGCTGTTAAGGGTGTTTCTAGGCATTAAATAGTTTGGAAAGACTGATTTTCTAATCTAGAAATAGGAATGACTCTCCATTTGGTGAAAAAGATAAAAACAAGTGGAGGTAAGATATCTGGATAGTCGGACTGTCGTCAGACAGGTTCAAATGTCAAGTCCATTCCTGGTTGCCGTTGCACACGCCTGGGCAAGTTATTAAGGCTTTTTAACTCAGCCTACTCATCTGGAAAATGTGGATAATAGAAGTACAGAGTGTAGACAGAGCTGTGTGGTTGAGATAATGTCCATAAAACGTGCAGGGCAGAATGAAACATTGTAAGGTTTCAATATATTTAAATATAACTATTGTCTCTGAAATAAAGCAACTTAAAGTAACCTCATTAATGGATTTATGTTCTTTCAGATTTCTGAGAATTCCTATTTGCTAAGTGAAAATTTACCAAGTGCCAGAATTCCAGTCCACCTGTCTCCTAACCAGAATCTTCTAGGTGCTGCATTAGTAGGGTAAGTTAAGAGCAACTAGAAGTGTTGTGTCTTCCACTTGCTTTCTTTTACCATTAAAATTTACAGAAAAGGGGGGGGGAGGGAGGGAAATGCATGGGACTATGGTGGTGGCACACGGGTGATTTGGTGATGGGAAACCCGCGGGGATTGCAATAGAGATGGAAAAAAAATGTGCAAAATGATGTAAAAATAAACTTTTGTAATAAAAAAAAAAGAAAGAAATTAGGCCTCTGAGTTGCTAACTCAGGGTAAGGATAAAGCAGGGTAACACCTGCTATGATGTTACTTTGTCAATAAATCTCTGGGTCTTTTCCTAAAAAAAAAAAAAAAAAAAAAAAAAAAAAAAAAAAAAAATTTACGGAAAATAATTTTTCGGACATTGTGTGGATAAATAGCTAAGATTTCTGCTTGAAATAAGATTTTATAAAGAACACAGATTTTAACTGCTCTTCACTATTTCTCTGATGTTTAGATGTTCTCACATCCAGTATTTATACTGGACTGTCTTCATTGTCTTGGTTTTTTGGTCATGGATTATTTTATTTTTGCAACAACCAGAAAAAGATGTCAGCATTTTCCCTTTATACAAATGCAGAAATTAAAATACAGAGAATTGAAGTCTTTTTCCTAAGGAATCACACTCCTAAGTGTGCGAGTCAGGATTTAAAAAGAAGCAGTCTAGTTTGAGAGTCTACACATTTCCTGTCTACACTGCTGCTCATAATCCCAACGGTCACAAAAATTACTCTCAATATTTTGATCCATTCCCTTACATCTGCTCATTCTATGCTGGTGGTTGCCAGATTCGTTGTCTTGTTGATGTAGATGAGAATGTTTCAGAATGCTAGAAGCTTTTACTTAGTTCAGCATTAATTATCTGGCATTAATTAGCTTCTCTTCCCTTTCTCTGACATTCTTTTTCCCTCTTTTTGATTAATTTTTGGCATTATCCACAGTTTATTGATACAGGTTGGGTAAAAATAAAGAAAACAATATAAATATGTAAAAGAAAATTTAACATTTACCAGAATCACCATGGATGAGTGCATGTTTGATCTGAGAGAGGATTGAAAGTGCCCAGGACAGAAAGACTCACTTGGTGAGGGTTTGTGTACTGCTGTGCCTGGGGAGACAGGAATCACAGAAGCTGGGACACCCGTCCTCAGGCCCTCCAGAGACAGGCCTTGCCTTCCAAGTTTCTCGTCATGCAAAAATACTTTTTTTTTTTAAGATTTATTTATTTATTCATACAGAACTGGGGTACAGGCCAGAGATGCAGAGGGTGAGAGGATTCACCAGAGACAGAGTGGGGAGCAGAACAGGCAGATCAATGAAGTACACTGCTGAGGGGAGCAGCGGGCTGGTCAGGAGAGGTCTGCCACGCCATGTGGATCTCCTCCTGGGCAGGCGGGAATCGAACTCATGCGGAAGTGGCTTAAGCTTCTTAGTGCTGTGCTTTAACCCGCTGCATCACCAGGGAGAGCCCGCAAAAATACTTTTAACATTGAAAAGAAGTCTTTGGGAGGAAAAAGCAAACTAAACCAATATACACTCACATTTAACCGACAAGATAGGTTGCTTGGCTTTGCCCTCGAGACCCGAAGTTGCTAAAAGTATTAATCTCTCGGGCAAGAGAAGACCAGAGATTAGAAACTGGACCGACGGCGTGAAAAAGCCAAAAGATAAGAACTGGGCAGCCTGCCCACTTCAAACAATCAGCTCAGTGATGGGCATGAGAGCAGCGTGAGCAGGTTTGGGCTAGTCCTGGAGGAGCTGTATTTTGAATGTATCCCTGCGAGTACCTATCTCTCAATTTCTCCTTTGAATCGTGTTAACTTATGATGAATTCAGGTTCTCTGTAGGTATCTTTGTGCTTTACATAAACTTATAAACCACATGTATTTATGGCCTTACCATCAGATGGCTTTATCCATTTATTTAACATAGCAAATGCGTATATCTTTTCCTTAGATGTCAACCAAAAGAAGATAAGTATTCTTTTAAAAGCTGTAGTTCCGATTTCGTATTTGGAGAAAACATGGTGGAAAGAGTTTTGGTAAGATTTTGGTAAATGTTTCTATTATTCTCTAGTGTAGTCACTTCAAATTTCTGAAGACAAATTGATTAAAACAATGTTAAGTTGGAGCATACTTTTTAACCTCTGGTTCAAAGGCACATTTTCTGTCTTTAGCTAGAACGATTATTCTGGGATGCACATTCCAATTGTTAAAAGGATAGTAACCCACAGAGGGGCAGGAGTGTGTAATTCCAGCATTATTACCAATGAGAAACACTAGGCAGTTCTTTGACTTGTGTCAAACCAAAGTTCCTAAGGAAATCCCAGAATTAACTGCAATAGTTCAACACAACAGGTAATATTTTACTGTAGTTTTTCAGTGACATTTTTTATTTAAAAAAGCATTTAAATACTTTCCAATCCTCATAGGGCCCACGTTAGCATTTGACTCAGTTTAGTAAGCATATAAAGCATTGGCATTTATACAAAACATTGCTCTCAAATTTGACTATATATTAGCATCCTCTGGAGAGCCTTTAGAGGCTTTCTAGTGCCCACATATCTCTCTAACCCAATTAAACCAGAATTTCTGTGGGTGAAACCAGTTCTCAAGTGCTTCCAATGTGCAGCTAGGCTTGAAAAATGCCTGGGTAAGTGTTATGCCAAGCTGAAGATGACTCTGGGCCTGCAAGTGCTTTTAATCTAGAAAGGGGCTGGTAACTGTACAAAAGAATAGTCAAGACTATAAATTTGGTTTGCAGAGACCCTTGTGTATAATTTCCATAAGTACTTTAAATCTGGCTTACCAAGTAAACTGAGTTACTATCGCTATTCCTCAATAATATCCTAAGGATAACAGGAGATAAAGAAATAACTTGTTTTTGTCCTCTAGTTAATCCTCTAAACGATCCTGTGGCCTTGAGATTTGGGAGCCAGGAATGCCTCCGTATTTGTTAGCTGACCATAGACTCTTAAGAGTAAATCATTAAACTTTCTGTGTATTAGTTTCTATTTTTACAAAAAGGAAGTAGTTACACCTTTCTCTATCCAGTTGAACAATAGCTCAGTTAAATAATCTTAAAGTATTTTGAGGTTATAAAAAAAAAAACCTACAAAGCTAAATTATGAGTGGCATTCTAATTCTCCCTGTTCTCCAGAGAGCTATACTGTGTCATCCACTGCTGAGGAATCGCTGTCTTTACACATGCAGGGCTCAGTTACATCACTTGTGCCAAGTCCGACATGTACAGCCTGAAAAAAAATGATCATTAGCAAAAATTGTTCATGGGAAAAGTCAGAATTCTTTCTATACAGATCTCTGAAATAGCCAGCAGTTTCTCTGGTTAATTTTTAAATTTTTTTAGTGAAGTAGAGTGAAGTGCTGGGAAGACTAAATATCTTAAAAATAGAGACAATAATGCACCCCCTTTTGTGGGAGCACTGAACAGCCGCCAACTCCGTTGGGGCCCCCAGAATTTCTGCCAATGTCACCATAACTAGACCCACCTGAAGCAGACTGGCCATAACTACGTGATGTTTTCTGAAACACAGAGCAAGGTTCCTGAAAGAGAAGAGTTGCCTGATCAGGTCATCTGGAGCCCAAAACTAAAACATAGCAGCTGGTTTGTTTGTCATGTTGAAATAGAACAAAGGTATCTTTTGGCTTACTTACTGCAAATATTTAGGTATAAAATGAGCTAATACATCTTTGCCCCCCACCTAGGGTACTCAAAAACTCACCCAACCTCACTTTGCAAATGATGTGAACACCAAGGAAAAGCCGTTCAAATTCACTCTAAAATTTCCTATGGATGCTCCAAACTCAAGTAAGAATTCTTTCCTTAGTAAAATATCTGATTCAATTAGTTTATTTCCTGTTTTCCCATGTCACTTGTTTAATACTCGTTTAACATCTGTAAACCACAAAAACAGCCCACTGTTTACATTTTTCTCTGGTAATGATTAAAGCATGTGGCTTTAAAGAAATGTGGCTATATGATATGTAAACTTTTCAAAAAATTTTGACTAATGATACAGGGAATCAGTAAAGAGACTTATTTGAATTTAAATATTTTATTTCAGGAGCAACACTGTTATCAAATGCTAAGGAAACATATATAGTAGGGGCAAAAAAAGAACTTTCCTGGCAGAGAAATGTGGCTTTTTATCTGTTTTTCCTCTTATTTTCTCTTAGGAACAGATTCTATTAAAAATATAACCCTGATTGAATCGGCTGCTGCTTTCTCTTCTAAACCATCATCAAAATACTTGCTGGAGAAAATTGAGGCTATAACAGGGGAGGAGGCAGAACATAATGTGCTACAGGTGAGTGTCTCCTGTGTCACTCTCCCAGGTAGCACACACCTAGTGTAAAGTACCATCATCTGGGACATCTCTAAAATAAATACAGGAGTTTAGTTTTCATGAAAGCTAATAGGCTTCAATAAAAATATTAGAAATTTCCAAAGATTAATTCAGTGTTCTGTGGTGTCCTTACACATGTATGGATAATTTGCAAAAAGTGGGCTGTTGGTTTTGCACCACTCACATTAGTCCCATAAAAGAAGACAGCCATGGGATCTCTTTTTTAATATTTATTTTCATTATTTTATGTAATTTTTACATCATTCTTCATTTTTATCCAGGCTTTATCATCTTGGGCGTAACTCCCATGAAATCCCCACTACCAGTTCACCTGTGCACCATCACCATGGTCCCTTGTGCTCTTCCCACCCCTATTTTGATCCTACTCCCCCCTCCCCACTGCAGAGTATCTCTGGTTCATAGTTGCCTATTGATTTGGTTTTTACTTTATTATAATTACCTTCCCTCCCCAATCCCTTATTTGGATCCCCTACATTCCTACTATAAGTGAAACCATCCAGTATTTTTCTCTTTCTTTCTGACATTTCATTGATCATGACCTTTTCCAGCTCTATCCCATGTTTCTGTGAATGGCATGAGTTTATCTTTTTTGATTGCTGAGTAATATTCCATTGTATACATATACCACATCTTCTTGACCCAGCCATCTATTTTTGGGTATTTGGGTTATTTCCATATCTTACCTATTGTAAATAGTGCTGCAGCAAACAGAGTTGTAGCTGTCCTTTTGAATTAATGTTTTTATATCCTTTGGACAGATCACTAGGAGTAGAATTGCTGGATCACATAGAAGTTCCTTTTTAGAAGTTTGAGGAACCTCCACACAGGTTTCCCTACTGGGTGGAACAGTTTTCATTCCCACCAGCGGTGTAGGAGAGTTCCTTTTTCTCCACATCTTCTTCAACATTTGTTGTTGCTAGTTTTTTTTTTTTTTTAAATATATACCATTCTCACTAGTGTAAGATGGTAGTATCTCATTGAGGTTTTGATTTGCATTTCCCCCGATTACAAGTGATGTTGTTTTTACAAATGCCTGTTGGCCATTTGCATTTCCTATTTGGAGAAATGTCTTTTTAGCTCTTCTACCCATTTTTGACTGGGTTGTTTACTTCGTTTTGTTGAGTTCCATGAGCTCTTTGTAGATCTTTGTGATCAGTCTCTTATCATTTGTATTGTGTGAAAGAAATTTCACCCAATTAATAGGGTGTCTCTTTGTTTTGGTTAATGTCTCTTTTGCTGTACAGAAGCTCTTTAATTTGTTGTAATCCCAGCTGTTTATCTTTTTCTTCACTATTTTTGCTTTAGTGATGTGTCTTTGAAGATGCTACTAAGGTGTATGTTATGTATTGTTTCATCTATATTTTCTTCTATATATCTTATTGTTTCAAGTCTTATGTCTAGTTCTTTAATCCATTTTTAGTTGGTTTTTGTGTGTGGTGTGACACAGTAGTCTAGCTTCATTCTTTTGCATGTAGCAGCCCAGTTTTTCCAGCACCATTTGTTGAACAAACTTTCTTTGTTCCATTGCATATTCTTTGCTCCTTTGTCCAAGATTAGTTGTCTGTAAATCTGTGGGTTTATTTCTGGGTTTTCTATTTGATTCATGGACTCTAACTTAAACAGACAAAAATTTCACACCTTTATTTTATACCTTGCATGCCTACTTTTTACTTAGTGTTACATGAGTTTTGAAATTCTGTGTGCACTGAAGATTTTTAAACCCTGGTAAGATGAATTGATTTCAGTTCAAGATAATAAAAAGAATGTTGTTCTCCTTGCAAAACTTGTTAAACTTCACAGATTTATAGCATCCTGCCTATGATTTAAATGTTGACTGGGATAGCGTTCAACCTGACATATGAAAAGTAATTACAGCTTAATTATTTCCAACAAAGGCATGGATTTCCCTTTGCCTTTCTGCAGTTGCTTCCCCCCAAACTCTCCATTCTTCTTTTCCCTCCATACTTTGTCTCAAAATTACATGTGACTCTTAGATCAGATTAGCTCTAGATTTATTGTAATTATTAGGGGTGAAGGTCTGGTGTACTATACTTTTAACATCTTTTAGGTGATTCTTATACACAGTAATATTTCAGAACCACTAGTGAGCATTAAATTATAATAGGATACTCTGTGGAATCTTATCCTAGTTTTCAGCCAAATCTTTTGGAAGTTTAAATATAACTCTTTTATGATTCCCTCTTTTTCAAATAAATAACTCAAACAATATTAAGTTTAATTTAAAAGTTTACCCATACAGATATATGGTTAGATAAAAAGGCAAGCTACAGAAAGTATTATGATATTCTACTGATTATATAAAACAGGGGACCACATATATTGACATGCATATACATACCAAACTCCCTGGAATGATAAAACATTAACAGCAGCTGCATTTGGCAAAAATTAGTAAAGGGGGAGGGGGGGCACTTTTTTTTTAAGATTATTTAAATATTTATTCATACAGAACTGGGGTACAAGCCAGAGGTGCAGGGGCCATGAGAGGCTTCACCAGAGACAGAGTGGGGAGCAGAACAGGCAGATCAATGAAGTACACTGCTGAGGGGCGCAGCGGCCTGGTCAGGAGAGGTCTGCTGTGCCATGTAGGTCAGATCCGGGGCAGGGGATTGAGCTCACACTGAAGAGGCTGCAGCCAGCTTGCAGTGCTGCGTTCTAACCCTTTGCATCACCAGTGAGGGTCTGAGGGGGCCACTTTTTACAGTGTATATCTTTTCCTTTTTTATGATCAAATTATTCAAGATTTTTGTTTTTAAAAGTTAAATAAATGGTATAATTTGGTTTCTAAATCACAAACAAAGGTTATTCTAGTAAATCAGACAAAAGTGTTAAGAGTATTGGAAAGAATTTCTTTGAAAGAAATTTGATGATCTACTTGACATTTTAAAAACTGTCGTTTAGATCAACTGCAAGCTTTTTATATTCAACAAATCAACACAGTCTTGGATTGAAAGAGGCAGAGGAGCTTTGAGGCTGAACGACACAGCAAGCAGTGACTGTGGGACATTCCAGTCAAGACTAAGTAAGTGACTGTTTTGTAAAGGAAACCATTATTGCTCAGGTCAACGTTTCCAATATAGATCCTATCATCTTCTGGAGATGTGCGATGAAATCTATAAAACAGACTACTGAACACAATATTGTTCTGAAGTACTTACTGTAGGAGCTTCTTGTTTATAGCAGCCTCTGCTGTCAGACTACACAGTTATGGCTCCATCCTTAACTGGTGACTTTGAACAAGTTACTTAATCTCTGTCCCAGATGTTAGTTTAAATGGATCAAGAGTATTCCATGACTTACTGAGTGAGTACATAAATGATGTGATAATGCAGAGCCCAGCACATTCCTAAACAGTGCTCTTATTGTTATGTAAAGAATTATGAATCAGGATTCCTATTATTTAAAAGTATATAATGCAAAATATTTTTGAAGTGAAAATAGTTTTTTCTAAAAGATAATATTTGCTTCACAATTATCCTTGGCTTCCTAAACATGGTGTGTGGGTTGGGGTGAAAGTTCAATTTTCAAGGAGAAAAAGATGTGAAATTATTAATTCCTGCCTGCAAAGTGATGGTTAGAAACCTGGAGTCAGTGAAACTGAGAGGCCCAGGAAGGTTTAGATGTCCAAAGAGACACACAGGGCATTGTTCAGAGGCCCACACTGGAAGTGAGCACAGGCAGAGAGCTGAGAAAGAAGGATGGATCAATACTAGGCACTCAAAGCTTGGTGGAGATCACAGGTAGAAAGTTGGACCCAGGTATATGAGTGTTTGTAGAATTTTAGGTATCAAGCTCAAGAAACAGGTCAGGAATAGAATTCAAACTAAGAGAATAGGAACAGTGTTTTCAGTTCTGCAACTGACAAACAGGTTTCTAAATAAACCAATCAAGTGCTCTTAGTCCTAAGACATGGGCTTGGAAATTGTTGTTTTCTACTGACTTAATTCCTCTCCTTCCATCTCCTGCCCCACTCCCAATACTCACAACTTTCTTTTTATTATATAGATAATATATGCTTACTGTAAAAGAGAAATATATGGATGAACAACAACAAAAAAATTGAACTCACTCATGAGCTTATCTGCCTGCGATAGACTTTGTTAACAGAAAGTATTTTCTGCACTTTCTCTGAAGATATAAATGTATACCTTTATAGTAAAATTTGTGGTTTGTAGTATTTACATTGCTTTATAAGCTGATTTTTGTTTCTTTTCCATAGAATATCTGTATATACATACACACACACACACATATAGATATATATACATATACACACATATATATGTGTATATATTATATATATATAGTTTCTTTTCATTGAGCACCTTTCCTCATTGATAAATATATTTCTTCAGTATTCTTAATAGGTTAATATGATTATCTTCAATAGTTACACCCTGGCTTATTTAAGTTCATTGTTTGAATGCTTGTGGTTTTTATTTCAGTATTTTACATTGTAAAACTTTATTGGGTCAATATTCTTCATATTTGAAAATTTTAACCTTTAAGATATTATAGCATAAAATTCACTCTGGCATGTAAGCCAAAAATGTCCTCTAGGATAATAAAGCCCAATTTGAAAACCAAATTTTAATGTGGTCAAATGATAAGTTAATAGTGAAAATGCAGTCTGACAAAAAGGGAAGGCTGAGGAATGCTGTTCTGTCTGATGTCTTGACCCTCCTGTTTTAGTTATGCGCAATCAAGGCAGCCTGAGGCTGATTCTAAATAGCAAGCTCTGGGCCCAAATGGAGATTCAAAGAGCAAACCATAAAAATTTACGAATAACAGCTACTGACTTAGAAGATTGTATCATCAAAGTGTTTTTAATCCAGGTAAGTGATACATTTCAGTAGCAGAGGGTGACCTTAATGTATTTATCAATCTCTGCAGTAGTTAATTAGTTGGGCTTTTTTTCCCCCCATTTCATTGTAATATCCTGAACCACTGGTAAAATATCAGCCATTCACTATGATTGTTTATAGTCTAAAACAAACCCTAAATTTTGAATGAAATTTAGAACTTTCCACCAAAACCTGTAGTAATCATTGGGACTCTCTTCCCAAGATGTTGCCTTCATAGATAACTTCATACCTCTACATTTTTCTTTGCTATTGAAATTATGTCAATAATCTTACTAAATTGCTTTAGAGTCTATTGTCAGAATTGGCTCCTAGGAGACCTACAGAATACACAAACTGATGCTTATCCTGAATGCTGAAATTGAACAGGCTTTCAGATCACTGGAAAGGAACCAGTGAAAAATGGAAAAATACAGGGCTAGCAAGTTAAAATAACCCTTCCAACAGTAAATTCCAATTCTGGACATGAGTCAATCTCCAAGGTAACAGAACAGGAGCACGGCCTTAGCTGTTCCCGGCAACAGCAATCCTTGACCTCAAATACAAGATCCATGCACAAGAAAAAAAGCTGGCAAGAATAATGCCTTAAGAGTAAGTCCTGGATTTCCCCTAAGGGCTGAGACCCACAGACAGGAGAAAGCCAAGTACCCAAATGATTCTGGCAAAAGAAGGCCATACAAGTAAATGAAATCCTATAAAGTAAGGGGGAAAAAAATTGGCAAGTGCCCAGTGATGAAAAGCCAAAGTTTTTATTAACTACCAGTTAATATTCTGTTAGGTGAAAGTGATCCTGAATATTAAGTACATCGAATGAGATGATGCCCAAACCCTGTTTACTATGTAGTGAGATAATTCTTGATACCCTGCCAGTCTGGAACCCTCCTCCTCACTCAGATTTCTGTGGGCAAAGCAGACAATGAGACTGAGCCTGAGACTGTTTACCAGGCTCAGGTTCTGCTTCCCAATAACTGATCCATGATGACTTCTTAAAATTATAGGGTATTTTTTAGAGTATGCAAACAAAATCTAATAAAAACCACCCAAAATTCCACCTGCAGAGGTGGTCTGTACTAGTTTTATATTTTAGTGTGTATGTGCGTCGTCATGTTACAGGGCAACCCATGTCATGTTACTGGGCTGCCTGTCTGTGGGTCCTCACCCATGCACTTAAAATTCAGTTGTACTGCAGACACACACAAAAGGGTCAATAATGGGTTTATTTACAAAAGGGGAGAGGAAAAGTAACAACCTAGGGAAAGAGAGAGAGATACAAGGAAACTAGAATATCTTACCAGCTTGGCTGACTTGCAACTCAGTAACAAACTAATAACCCCCAGTCACACAAGCCCAAGAGAGCCATTACCCGGGAGAGAGAGCCCTTGCCTGAAAGAGAGCTGTTGAAAAATGGCCCCCTTTTTATCCCCAAAGTCCCAGAATGCCTGCTTAGCTCTGCCCTTGGGTCCTTGCAGTTCTCTCCGTGGTATTGCTGGGAGTTGTAGTTTCCAATCACTGGAGTAGGGAGTGGAGTTCACAAAACTCTGCAGATTTCCTTTAGAACATCCTTTCCCCTTAACAATCATATGTACAATCCTATATATATCCTATACATACTGTATATACTGAATGACAGGCAAGTTATTTAATCTGCCTTAACCTCATTTTACTCACCTGTCAAAGGAAGATAACAATAGACTTTATAAAGCTGATAAGATAAAAGAACTGATACTTCGTTTTGAAATACACACATGTAACCTCCTTTTTGCCTATCAAAGAGAAAGTGTTTGCATATCATTAAATAATAATTTACTCTTCAAAAATTCTTTTAATAGGTGAAAATGATTCTATTTTATTATGGACCATAATTTATTCCATTAATCCAACTTTGTTAGACACATAGGCAATTTGCTATTCTTCATTATAAATTCTTCAAGGAGGGCTCTCCCTGGTGGTGCAATTGGTTAAAGCACCACATTATGAAGCTTTCTGCAGCCACTGCAGCATGAGTTCGATCCCCTGCCAGGGAGGTGACCCACATGGCATGCAGACCTCTCCTGACCCACCCACTGCTCCCTTCAGCAGTGTACTTTGTCAATCTGCCTGTTCCGCTCCTCAGTATATCTCTGGTGAATCTTCTCACCCACCACACTCTGGCCTGTACCCCAGTTTTGTAAGCATAAATAAATAAATCTTAAAAAATAAATTCTGCAAGGAAGAGGAAAAGATTCTTTGTGTACATACATGTTGATTTTCCTGGGAAAGGATTTTGACTCGTCTTGGTAAATCTCACTTCAGAGGACAGAATTTTCATTCACACCAGCATTTACTTAGTAATTCTTAGGAATTATAATTTTTATTATACTTTATGAATTTGTTATTCAAAAATCTAGTATTATGACTTTATGTTTAACTTCATGTTCTGAATTTCTTGAATGTAAACAATAGAATGAATTAGGCAAAAGGAAATACAGTGACTTGTGAAGGGCGCATTTAAAATTTAATGTTAGAAAGCTAAGATATCACAATAGCATTTATATTTTAATTAAATACTCTCATTGATTCAATAAATAAACCTTTGCACAAAATATAAAATTTTTCAAGAATCAACATTTACTAAGCAGCTATTCTGTAATATCTAACACAATCTAAGAAACAAAAAATGTTTTATTTGTAATTAGTTTTTCCTACAAAAACTTAAAAACATGCAGATGGGAATTGGAGGGGAATATGTTAAATGAAGGAAGTCAGAAGGAAAAAGACAGAGCTGGCAGAGCCTTACTTTTCTTTAAAAGAAACAGAAGTTTTCCCTACCCCAATCCTCTAATTTTGTACAGCACAAAATAGTGGAGGAAGGTTGAGTCTATACTTCAATCCAAATCCAGATTTTAAATCACCAAATTTCATTTTTTCAGTGTAAAATGCACAAATGAGGCCCTCATAAAATTATTCACTTTAGAATTTTATTTCCTTTGAGGTCCATTGACTGTATCCTTCAGTTTTTAGGGTTATCTACATTCTAGATTTATGTGATATTACAAGTCTGTAAAATAGGGTTATTATAAAGTTCTTCTTAACAATTTTTTCTAATCAGGCCAGTGCCAAAGACACAAGGTATTTGTATGCAGCCATACACCATCGCCTCGTTGCACTGAGAAGCTTTGACAAACAGAAAGATGGAGGTCATGTTGAAAGTCAGGCAGAAACAGTCCTCCAGCAATTAAACTGTGATAGCTGTGATGAGGATGAGGATGATTTTGTCCAAGTCACTAAAAACAGATCAGGTAAGTAATTTAAAAAAAAAATTTGGTCAGAGGTTTAAGAAATAAATCTAATACACAATCCTATTATATGAAATAGATATAAAAATTATTTATTTATGCATACAGAGCTGGGGTACAGACCAGAAGCAGTGAGGGGATTCACTAGAGACAGAGTGGGGAGCAGAACAGGCAGATAGCGGAAGTACATTGCCTAGGGAACAGTGGGAAAGACAGGAGAGGTCTGCTGTGCCATGTGGGTCTCCTCCAGGGCTGGGGATTAAATTCACACTGAAGTTGCTGGGGTTAGCTTGCAGTGCTGCATCCTGACCCACTGCACCACCAGGGAGAGCCCTGAAATAGATTTTTAAAAGTGAAGTGATCTGTTTATGGTGGGTAGTGGTGTTGGCTTGTTGTTTGGCTCTCATGACTCAGCTGAAAAATCAGCCTCAAATATATGGCTTTCAATGGTATTTTACCAAAAGTCAGCTTTATTGTGTTACCTGTATTCAAGTGTACCGAATTTCATGGAAGCTTCTGTTTACAATGCAGAGTATCACATGGCTACCCTGAAACTTACCATTTATTTCTCTTTTAACTTGTCATTTTCCCATCACTGACTCTAATGGAAGAATTATAAATACATGTAATAGAGAAACCAGTTATATCTATCTTGAAACACTAGAAATTGTTTATTCCCTTTTTTGGAGTTTTATTGCTTCATTTTCAAGAACCTTGTTTGTCTGGAACAAAAAGTACCATTTTGTTTATTGTGTCCGGATTTGTGAAGTGAACAAACTTGAAGTGGAACATATTTGAATGGTTAAGGAGCAGTTGACAGAGTTTAAAGTTTCAGGGCTTGTTCTGATGTGCGGATTTAAAACTAACGTTCATCATAATGACTGGAGAAAAACACTGTCAAGGAAATAAACAGTCAAGCTTTGTTACTACAGATGTAGCTATTCTAATAATCATCCAAGTATTCTCAGAAATAGCTTCACTTAGTCTTGATTTCTGTCCTATAGCAAATTGAGTAATATATACTTACTCTGTGTTAGTAAGCATTTTCCCAACTTTTAATCCTTTCATAGATATTAAATCTACTTTAGTCATATGTAATTTATCTAGAAAAGAACATGTACAGAATGTGAAGTATTTTCCTCACCCTAATACTAAAAATGTAATTAAGAGGAAAAAGCACAGAGCATACAGATCAGATTTGTAAACTGTTTGATGCAATGAAGTCAGAACATTCAATGAACTTGCTTTTTCTTTTGATTAAACAAGTGGTTTGTTGTTCTTTGAGATGTATGATATGTGCAAGTACAATTATTTTTTATATTTCTATGTTTATATGGACAACAATAAAGTGGAGACTATCAGAAAATGAATTGGTACTCATTAAAAAGGTAAACTACAAATAAGAATTAGAGGACACAATTAACAAACAAATGATATGTGTGTGTGTGTGTGTGTGTATGATATTTTAGGACATGGTAATATGTAATTATCTTAATGCAAAATGATAAACAATGGAAATAATATAAAGTAAATGCCAGTCACATATATTCCCTATCTCCTGTCATTCCTCTTGCCTGCTTCCCCCCAAACCTCCCCTCCCCACCCCAGCCTTTTCACTTACCTTTTCTAGGAGGTATTGCATAATATACTAAAATATTCAGGAAGCAATAAAATAAAAAGTCTAATTTTTAAAGCTTGGTTGTTAATGAATTAAGGAAGGGTTTAATTCCCTGAAAATGTCATTTTTAAAATTGGTAACATTTCCCGATGTTATTTATAAACTATAGAGTCCATGTACTTCATTTCCTCCCCAGTCAGCATATTCATGAGCATTCATGTGCAGTTTTATTACATGTACAAGAGTAAATGTAATATTGTTTAATACCATATTTTAAATTTATATCACAGATCCTTCTAGATGGACTCACAGACAATCCGTTGCCTGTTCTTGAGCACACCTACTGATAAAATGACAGCATCAACAAAAAGATTGACCACCTTACTGAAAATACAACCAACCTAGGTAAATAAGAAGATCCTATTCACTCCTTGAAGTGTTTTTATAGAAAAGCTCAAGAAATATAACTTGTTGCAATTAAAAGTTTTCTCTTATGTAAAGTTTTCTCTTATGTAGTCTCATAATTTTGAGGTCATACATTTTGATTATTGTGAAGAAAATGTACATTTAAAAAATACATGAATTTTGAAAGTTTAAAATTTACCATTTTTGATGAAGTTAATTTAGAAGAAGCTTTGATAACCAATTTGGACTATTCATCACATTGATGGATACAACAATTAAAATTATAAATTGTTAGATTTTAACATCTAAAATGCCTATTTTTTCGATCACATGTTGCCTGGCTATAAACAAATATTTTACAAAATTTCCAGAGTTATTTCTTTGAAAAGTGGCTATAACTGCATGACCACATTTCATTAAACCATGTTTCTCTTCTTAAAAATGTATATTTTCATTTAGTTTTGGATTTCCTAATACTTTAATATTCTGTATTCATGTAAATGCATTCCTTTAAAGAGAGTACTTGTTCTTAACTTGTATCCATTGCAACTTTTGGTCAGCACCCGAAAGTTGCTGAAAAAATAAACAAAATACAGCACCTATGTATTAAAATAGTGAGTACACAAAAAATAAAACATGCTAACTTGTTCTTTGCCTTGCTTATGGAATTAAATGGTCATTAATATTTATTCTAGTAGGCGTGACTATGTGGAAACCTATTTTAAAACAAACAGATACAGCCAAGTGAAATTTTTTCATCAGTGATGTTAAACTAATATCAACAATAAAGCAACAGAGTTTTGATGCTCCTCTTTTGAGATTTGTTTTAGAGATACTTCATGGGTAACACAAAAAAAATTAGTCTCAGCACTTACAGACATATTTCATCTTTAATTTTGACTGTGGTCCCTAAACAGCTTCCCTACCAGAGGTGCCTAGTACGACTGCCGTAACCAGACATGACAGACTAGGTGAATTAAACAACAGAAATTTATTCTCATATGGAGGGCCGGGAACTCCAAATCTAAAGTGCTGCCGGTGATGTTTTATTTTGTGGTCTCTTCTGGGCTGTACCCTCTCATGACCTCTAAGTTAGTGGGAGCAAGGGGAGAGAGAAGTTCCTCTGTCTCCTCTTCTAATGCACTAATGCTTTTAGACCAGGACCTGTCCCCTCCTAACCTCATCTAACCCTAGCTACCTCCTAACCTATCATCTCAAAATACCACCATATGGGTGGGTGGAGTTAGGGGGTTTAGCATATGAATTTGGTGGGGAACATAAACACACTGTCTGTAACAATGAGATAGGAACCACAGTTTCAAAATGATTTCTGAAAATGTTTGAACAACATATCTGGAATAATGGGATAACTTCACAAAATGCTACTTTGAAGAACAATATTCATTTGGATATATACATGTGAATATGCATTTTTAAGTTACATTATTATTGTACCTTTTATAGTAATAAGCAAGCTATGTATTTGTACTTGTTGCCAGATCTGAGCTCATCCCTAAAAGTTTAGTTTTGTGTATAAAAGCTGAATTAGCTCTTTCAGATTATAATTTAATCATTATGTTAATTGTTCAAAGTTTTGCTCTTTCCCTATAATGAGTAACTGTAACTTAGTAGCTACTAAGAGGCGCCCATTCATTCTTCTGCTGACTATAGAAGAAATGTAATAAAATATATTTAATACTAAATTAAGCAACAATTCAGGAAATGCAGAGAGGAGCTAATGTGAAAGAGGACAGAAGGAAGAAGGGAAAGACAGAAGGAAAAAAGAAAAAGTGAGTTGGAATGTGAAAGGAAGAACCAAAAGAATGGAGGAACAGAGAAGCTTAGTTAGGTTTGTTTTTTTTTTTTAAAAAAACACAAAAAACCCAAGATTAACTCTGATGCAGAATACACTCAGTGGAAAATGTTCATCAGAAGATAATATTAAGCAGAAACATTTGAAAAGGATACTGAAGAACTGAGTCTCTTATAAGATTTTAGCTGATATGGGGGCACTGTGAGTCACTAAGTGGTTAAATTAATGAACAGAGAGATCTTTATCCTTGACTTGTTCATTCTTGCCCTCATGCTAGGGTGGAGAAACAATATTTTCCAATTCCTGCCTCAAACATTTTAATATAATTTAAATTCCTTCTTGACCTGTGATTTTTCTTGTACTTCTCTACATATTTATCATTTCATCACCAGTACTTAACAGGTGGTCTGAAGCCTACTCGAATATAAAATAACCTCCATTGACATGTCTTGTATGTGTAAGAGAGACTCAGGTATTATCCAATAAAATGTCACAAATAAGGATTTGTTGTTCAGGAGACAGTCTGGACTAAAGAGACTAGTAATAGTTAAAGTCAGGGAAAAGGGGTAATATTTGCCAGTAGATATACTTTGTAACAAGCATAAGGCTAGGCTAGACACGTGTACATATGTTTATTATTTTACAAGATAACTATTATATTTTATAAATGAAGAAGAAGGTTGAGAAAGGTTAAATGCCTAGTCCAAAGCTCACAAAGGTAATAAATGGAGAAGCTGGGATTTGAACCAAGGTCATTTTAAATCTAAAGCCCAAACTCTTTTCTTACACAGCAGTGGATAAACTCTTGCAGAAAACTGCAGGGGGGGGGAGGACTAAGGAGGGAGGGCCAAATAGGCTTGAAAGATGATCTACAAAGATGAGTTTAGGAAGGATCCAGAAGGTCACTGAGAGATAGGAACACGATTAAGTCCTGGATTGTTGGGAGTCAGAGTAAAATGTGTCAAGAGGAAATGAAAAACATTTCAAATACTGCAGAAATATCAAGTCATCTTAGGGATGAAAAATATCATTTGAATTTACAGTCAGATCTCTTGGTAATCTTGGAAATAACAATAATTAGTGAAGTAGTGGGAAGAAATTAGATTCCAACAGGTTGAGGAATAGAAGGCAGATTGACATGACAACGATGAACTCATTCTATATACTCTTAGCTGTCAAGAGAAGATAGGTAATACATAAAAAGCTAGGGCTTATAACTTTTTTTTTTAAAGTAAAGATATCATAGATTTGAGCATGAAGAATAAAATCCAGTACAGAGGTTGAATCAAATATATATTAAAGGGAGCAATATTTTCCAGGAGTTAGAAGGGGTTGGGATCCAAAAATAACAAAGGGATGAGGAGGATATTCCAACTGAAAAGATGTCAATGGACTGAGTTTGAAGCTTAGTACACTGGGAGAGATGCAAATGGGAAGAAGTCAGTATCACATATGCACAACTGAAGTCAGGGTTTGATTCAAACCAGGTTTTATCAATTTACCTTTTTTTTCAGTCAGTGGATCAATAGACATTCTCTTTTTCATCCACTCTTCAAGCCTCAGTATCACTGACTTCTCTCTTTTCACTTAATACTTAATGAATTATAAAGTATTAGAATAACAAAACTAGAAGGACCTTGAGGGTATTCTAGTTATAAATGAGTAACTCACCTTCCAAATAAATTAAGAGGTATGCATAAGTTTTCACTACAAATCACTATCAGTAGCCACTGTGTTGGCAAAGGTCCCAGTCAGAAGGGGGTCAATGACCTACTAACAGTAGACCTCTATCCGAATCTCTTGTGTATTTACTAGTCTAATATACCACCTGGGACATAGTAGGGACTCAACAAATATTTATTGAACCCATAAATGAATGTCAGTGATGGTGGCTGGTTGAAAGGCCAGAGTAACTGATTCAGAATCAATCTGGGCTAAGTGGAACCTTGGTATCACTTTGGTTCAGCTTCCTTCTTTTATAGATGAGGAATTTGAGGCCCAGAAAGATGAAGTAACCTGCCCAAAGTCCAAAGCTAGTTACTGATAGTGCTGGAACTACAAAGAAGCAAAAAAGGGTGCCAAAGCAAATGGATCAGAGGGACAGGAAGGATAAACACTAGGATATGATTACCGTTTGATTCATTACAGTGTTTTCTTCCATTCCATGCCCCTGGCTCCAGCCCAGGTCATGGGTGTCTTTCCTACCAGCCCTCAAGACTCCCTTCCCCCTCTGCGCTCCCATCTGCTCAGCACTCCAAAGACAAATCAATAGTCATCAAACACTGCTTTCTCGACTCATTTGTTTCCAGCTAAAAGCCTTCAAAGGTTAACTACTACCTATTGGATAAAGTCCAATTTATAGTCTTAGCTCTTCATCTACTCTGTTCTATATACTTTTTCTGCCGATCTAGAAACACCCCCACTTGGCAAGAACAAACAGTGGATTCTGACGGCTGTCTACTTTTAATAGGTCATTGACCATACTTTTACCAGTATCCTGTGACTTGATCAAAGGTTACCAGGTTTCTCCTTCTGGACCAACAGCCTTGGTGATGGGCAGGCAGGGTAAGGACCCGTGTAGTCCCACATCAACTTTAGATGGCGCCGGCATTTGATGTGCAGCTCGCTCTCTCTCCACCTTGCAAGTTCTTGAGAGTTTCTGATAAAAAAGATCCCTCGTCTTCCTGTGCACACTGCTCCTGAGCTGGTCTCTTTTACACCCCTCGCCCAGCCATGGGTTTACCAGTCAATGGATGAACCAACAAAGGATCCAATTTTCTATCACTATCAATAAAAGGGTCTAGTTTTATGTGTGAAATGTGGTCTAGTGTTACGTGGTCTAGATTTCTGTGCTGTAGGGAGAAAAGCCCAGAACCCCACCGCACAGGTGCACAGCACCGACCTTCCCGCCAGGCACTCAAAGCCCCACCAGCAGCCCCAGCGCGAGCTCAGACCGGTTCCAGCTGGATTCCTCTGGCAGCTGGAATGCCAAATAGAATTCCAGCACTTCCCTCGGCGGCAGCCAATCCCCGACGCTCCTTGGGTCCCGAAATCGCAGGGGTCTCTGATTGGCTGGCAGAGTTGGCCTGGGGGCGGGCGGAGCGCGTACGTCAGGCTGTGGGCGGAGCCGGGGTTCGGCCCCTGCTGCGGCGAGCTGGCCACCGCGCAGGCGTGCTTGGGAACGGAGGCACAAACAAACGAAACTCATCACCGGGGCCTCCAGGCTGGCGGCGCCCGCCTTCCCCCAGCCAGGGCTCTCCCGCCTCCCCGCCGCTCCGCCTTCCCCGCCCCCGTCAACGTCTGGGCACGTCCCCCTCGCGGCGCGAGCCACGCACCGCGGTGCACTTAACCTCTGCCCGCCCGGCGCTAAGTTACAGGCTGGGGCGTCGCGGGCGGCTCGCACTCCTGGCGGCGGGGAGCGGAGGCAGGACCCGGGCCTGCAGCCCTGGCCGGGCGGACGATGACTTGCTACCGAGGCTTCCTGCTGGGCAGCTGTCGACGCGTGGCGGGCGGCCGGGCGGCGGCGCTGAGGGGGCCGGGTGCAGCCGGTCCTTGTCCTCCTTGTCCTTGGCCGCGTCCTTCTTCTTGAAGCGCCGCCGCCGCCGCAGGAAGCTGCCGTTCTCGAACATGTTGTAGGAGTCCGGGTCCAGCGTCCAGTAGCTGCCCTTGCCCGGCTTCTTGTCGTCGCGCGGCACCTTGACGAAGCACTCGTTGAGCGACAGGTTGTGGCGGATGGAGTTCTGCCAGCCCTGC
>NW_004567108.1:16133686-16250666 GCF_000260355.1 Condylura cristata | reverse complement strand
TGGGGCAGGGGCAGCCGCAGTCGCGCGAGCTGGCAGGCTGTGGCAGCCGCCCCGACGGCGGCTTCCGCCCATCCCGGGTGGTGGTGGTGGCCAAAACCACCCGGTACGAGTTCGAACAGCAGAGGTACCGTTACGCGGAGCTCTCAGAGGAGGACCTGAAGCAGCTGGTGGGTCCCGGCGTCTCCCGCCTCAGTGTCCCCTCTCGGCTCCAATGGGCACCCTGGCTCCCGCCGGCTTTGGGGGGCGGCTGCGCCCCCGCGGCAAGACCTCTCTGGACGACCCTTACTTCTAGCGTGCCATAGATAGCACCCCCGCCCCACTCCTGTCCCCCACACCCTCTGCCTTCGCTCGTGGCGCCCCCTCGTCTGTGTGACGGGAGAGTGGGGAGATAGAGGAGAAAGGGTCATTGTTATTGCAGGAACACCCCACCCCCAAGGTAGGGGCACCTTGAGGAAGCCTTGGAAGAGGACTCCACAGTGGGAGGGGTTTGGGGATTCGCTGGTGTCTTCACTGTCACCACCCCCTTGTTGAGTAAAATTTCAGCTCTGAGAGAGGTGGGCTGGAGGCAGAGGTCTGGGACTCTGGGGAGACCTCCCAGACCGCCTACAGAACCGGGGGGTCGGGGACGCCACCGCCGCGGGCAGGGGAAAAGAGGGCATGGTACTACGGACACACCCCCTTTTCCTTTGCCGGACTTTGAGGCCCTGGGACTGGAAAAAGCCCTTCTGGGTGAGCCTTTCCCATGCTGGAACGCGCTGATCGTCCAAGATTCTAGCAGTTTATTAAAAAGCACGCGTGCCGCACGTTGGTGCTGGAGAGCAAGTGAGAACATTTGGCTTTGACTATGTTCTTTAGTGGAAAGGTCAAGACAAAGGGCAGAAAACAGTCGTGTGTGAAATACGGAGCCTGCTTCTGTATTCAGGGAATATTCAGGGAAAGCCCCCTGAATATTATCTTTCCTCTCTTCATTTGGAAACTTCTGATCGCTCCCACTCACAGCAGGAACAGGGGAGTGAAGGTACCGTCATAAGCAGTATGTCCAGGAAACTCACTGCAAACCTCTTAATTGTTGACACGGTGCACCAGAAAGTTTTGGATTTCATTGCCTAGCCATAATCTTGTAGAGTTCTGTACACAAGAAGATAGCCTATTCTGAGCTTCTGATAATGGTTTGTAGGCTTCAGATTTTTGTAACAATTGTTGAGGCATGAAAATGAAATGGTAAATCACCTACTTAAGTACTGACTTTATTTTCAGTCTGAGCTTCTTGACTCTGATCACTTAATTAAGAGGGTCCCTGCATTCATATGATGTTGCTAGGCAGGTATGGATTTGTTTTCTTTTCCTTAAGTAGCACTTTATAGAAAACATTAGCGTCATTTAAAGAGTAAATCAGCAATTTGAACAGGAGATGGAGCAGTAAAGTTTTTTGGTAGGTAGTGAAAGTAAGGTGTTGCAGGAAATAGTAAATGTCAGAAGCAAGTACATTGTTTCTGTTTGGGGAAGGCTTATATCCCTTGGGTCTTCATTTTGCATTGTCTACCTTTTATGCCACATATCCATAAATAAATCCTTTATATAATTTTGTGAAAGTCTCCCAACACAACTAAATATTGTGCGCTTGATTGGCATGTTCAGTGTGGGGTTGGTGATCCAGGATTGATCCAGGAGTTGTAGGCCCAAGTATTATGTGGTTAAACTTCTGATGAGTCTCCAAGGGTGAAAATGATACTTTCTCTGCAGTTTTATTGTCAGTTTTCATAGTGCTTTAAGCTATATCGATGCAATATTAGGGTTGGACTAGTAAGCATCTTTACCTGCAGAGCTGAAATTTTTGAGACTGGTTATCTTTTTCAAGCTTTCAAGCAAATGGGTGACATTTGAATTATTGCTACATTAATTTTTAGATTGCTAAGCTGAATTGCCACTAATAAAAACTTTTTAAGTGAGTCTTTATAATGTTTGAAATATCCATTGTACCCATTTGAGTATCTAAGGAGAAGACTCAAATAGGTAAATATTTGTCTACTGCTGGGTATTACAATCAGCACAAGAAAACTTTGACGTAAAACTTATGGACTAGAGAGCACAGTTCTGTAAATACCAGGTAGTGAAGTAGTTGTCACTTTAATTAAATTTTATTGGGTTATTTCCTTATATGAGTCTATCATTTATATTATGACCAGTATTCAGAACTGAATGACATTAAGCAGATCCCAAACCAGAGATCAGGGACAAGCCAAAAAATTTTGAGGAGTCTGTGTTAAGATGTAATGTTGTTGACTTTTTTAAAAGATAGTAAGATAGTATCTTTATCATGTGAGTTGGGTTTTAAAGAAACGCAAGTGCGGATAGTATCATGGTAACTTGAAACTGTGTCTTTTTGTTGTGTTGGTGGTTTTGTTGCAAAATTGGTCTCTATTAGGTTACTATTTAAAATGCAAATGAAAGAGGATTGCATGCCACTACAATTTTATACTCCTACCTCTAGTGTATAAGTTTCTGACTTTGTATAAACTTAGAGGAAATCCCTAGATAATATCCAGAATATGTTTACATTCTCCACTTCTATCAAACTGGGTCTGAGTTTGAATTTCAATTACAAAGTGTGAAAGATTTGTGGGATCTAAAGTGAAAGCAGTGTATATTCTTTCATATTTTAATAGTTACACTTTATTTTTAAATCTTGTTTTTCCTTCCCCTGACTATTATTTTTGTGTGTATGGCTGTCAGTAGAGGATTTCTAATCAAGGATTTTACCTCTGTGGGCTCAGGACTTTGTAAAGGTTAAAATATTATAGCAGTTTACTTGAACAATTAAGAGATGCAGCTATTGGTAAAAGTGTAACTTTTTATTTAATTTTTTCTTCAAGATTTATTTATGCATACAAGAACTGTGGTGTAGGCCTGGGGGGTGGGGGTGAGGAGGTGATTCACCAGAGACAGTGGTGAGAAGAACTGAAATACTCTGCTGAGGGGAGCAGGAGATGAGATAGGAGAGGTCTGCTGTGTCTTGTGGGTCAGCTCCTTGATGGAGGGATTAAACTTAATCCCTTCTGCCACCTGGGAGGTCCATGTGTAGCTTTTTAAAACAGGATCCATGACACTCAAAATTTAGACCTTTAGATTACTCAAAGCTGACTGGAGAGTGTTTTTGAAATAGTAAATATTGCCTTATTGTAAATAAGTAAATAGCAAATATTATAAATAATAAGAAATGCCTTATTTGCTAGAGAGAGTCTATTTTAACATATTTAATGTATGCCAAATAAGAGTGACTTTTACACCCTCTTGTCCCTCACACAACCCAAGAGATAGTCTCCCCTAATAGTTTCCATTTTTAGTTATTTTTAAAACTTGTCTTAATAATAGATTAGAATGACTTCATTTAGCAGCCTTTCTATTTTAGATTAATTTATTCCTAGTTATTGCTCCTTAGCAGATTTAGAGGTTATAGTGCCTTGGATTGTGTTTCCTGTACTCACTTTCCTGAAAAAGATGTGTAATTTAAGTTGTAGTTCTTGGGAGGTAACAGTTTGCCACATGATGTGCAGTGAATATCAAACTGAAGAGTATGATCGGGAGTACTGCCAGAGCCTCCCGCCTCTCAAATCTTCAGACACAGGCACCAGGCCGCTCTATCTAAAGTGAACATCTTGCTTCTATACGCCTCTGCTAGGGGATTTGTTGAAAAGCAGATACCTGACACACTGTCTCCCTGTCTCTCCGTGTCTCTGTCTCTTTCTCTTTCACACAAGTACCCCTCTGCCCCACCCCATCAAGCCCGTGAGTGAATCTAATGCCCTTGTGGAGAACTCCCACTCTGCTTTTCTGAGATATAACCTTAAGGTTTTTTCACCTTGGATTATCCGCTTTTAACAAGCTCTCCAGTTGTACAAATGTTCTCCAGATCATACTTTGAGAAACACTGCTGTGAGCTAACCAACCATCAAGACTTTTTAGTGTATCAAATAGACTTCATGAACTATCACCTGTCTACCTCTTGAGTTTCATTTCTGATTCGTTCTTGTCTTGAACTTAATTTTACAATAATCTCTAACTTTTACTTTCCATTTAGATTTTGTAATGACTTAAAAAAAAGTATGTGTCAGTAGTACATTAAAATGTAAAAGATACAGAAGAGTATACAATGAATAGACTTTTTCTTGTACTTATTACTCAGTTTTTGCCTCTGGTAACCAGTGTTATCATTTCCTCATGTTTCCTCTAAGAAATAATCTACACAAATAAATCAACACATTGAAGTCCCCCTCTGCTTTTTTACTCAATTATAAACTATTTAAATTTTTCTGCATCTTGCTCCTTATTTTTCAGTCGCCTCTATAGTGTTCTATTGTATGTAAGCCTTACTTTATAAAAATAATAGTTGGTAGTGAATTATATTTGTGTTAATTTATTCATGTGTTAATCAAACTCAAAGATCTGAAGGTAGAATTGCTGAGATAAAAGCCACATGCAGGGCCCTCCCTCGGCTCTGTCACATAGTGCGTGACACAGTGCGTTAAAGCACAGCACTTGCAAGCTGGCTGCAGAACTTCAGTGCCAGATACCAGCCCCAAAGGTGATCCACATGGTGTGGCTGGCCTCTCCTGACCCACCCACTGCTCCCCTCAGCACTGTACTTTGTCAGTCTGCCTGTTCTGTCCCCACTCTGTCTCTGGTGAATCCTCTTACCATCTCTGCACCTCTGGCCTGTACCCCAGTTCTGTATGCATAAATAAATCTTTTTCAAAAAGCCACATGCAATTGAAAATGTAATAGATATTGCCACATTGTACCGGTGCACATCTTCACCAGCAAGTGTGAAGATGTTTCTTTTTCCATAAACAATGTATTAAATTTTGATCTTTGCCAACTGGTAGTTGAAACAAGATTTTAGGGTGGTTTGATTTATATCCCTCAGTATCTTTACTTTTGCAGCCCTCTTTGCTTTGAGTGTTTCTGCATCATCTAACCAAGTATTGTTCTTCCTTTGAAGTCAAGCTGAATCACTGTTCTCACCAGCTATCCTTGTTAATCTTGCTGTGCCTCTCTCTAGCCACCAAAGTTGTATTAGACAGTCCTCACAATCTAGAGTATAATTGGTGTCTATTTTTCTTCTCTAGTCTTTAAACTATTTGAGGGTAAGAAATGCACTCTCTCCACCTTCCATTTCCATTGCCTTGCCACCTCTTCCCCCCAAAAAAAGTGGGGAATGGTTTCTGATGTTTTTTGAAATCATTTTTAGTCCATTTCTTCCTGTGGTTTCCTACCTAGGGCCCAATCTGTAGCATCAGTTTTCCAGAATGTGTTAGTTGCTAGAGCTTAAAGTAGATTCCCAGCAAAAATTCTCTGAAGTTTTATGGATAAATATATTTGAAAACAGGAGCCTTAACAAAAGATGATTTTTATTGATCATGGGGTTTTTCTGGTAGAAATGTCTTAAATTCTGTGAGGCATAACTTGGAAAATAAAGGCATATATTCCCAATGTGGAAAATAGAGGCATAATTCCCTTCCATAAATGTCTGCAGTTAAACAGGAAACTCAAAAAGATTTAAAAGAATACCACAGTAGCTGAAATTCCACCATTAACAGAAGTATTGACTAATATGCTTTTTAGAGCCCTGATTTATAGTCTCCACTGTAAATCACTTATCTGGGAGGTTTAAATTTGCAAATATGTTGCCAGTTGTTGCGAGACTGTTATGAGCACATTTTTTTTACTGTGATCATGTTTCCCATATATTTAATTACATTAATTAAACTGGGTAAAAAAAGTGTTATTGATGCAAATTAGTACCTTCTCAGCTAGTAAAGTATAATTTTGACTTTATTTCACTCATTGCCCTTTGCAACATCTAACAGAAATGTGAATTTCAAAATAGCAGCAGTTATTTCATGCCTTAGAAATACTAATTTATATATATATTTATGTTCTTCATAATAGCCACTGGATGTGGATCATGCAGGAAATTAGACTAACTTCTGTAAAACCTATGCATTCATAGAGAGTTAGCTAATTAGCTTGCTTCTGAAAGCTGATAGCAGCAGTTATTTAATGCCTTAGAAATACTAATTTATATATATATTTATGTTCTTCATAATAACCACTGGATGTGGATCATGCAGGAAATTAGACTAACTTCTGTAAAACCTATGCATTCATAGAGAGTTAGCTAATTAGCTTGCTTCTGAAAGCTGATAGAATATGATAAAAAACAGGCTAGGTCGTGGCCTATGTAACTTAATAATTATAGTTGATACTTAGTGACCCCGTGAGAGTATTAATGGTTCTCAAGCATTCTAGATGAATTGCAGTCGTTCTAAATTTTGATCCTGGCAGCACAATAATATGACTTTGTAAACATGAACAACTAACCATCTCCTTTTTATCAGCATCTTTGGCTTTTTCTTTTTTTACATAATTTTTATAAAGATCAAATTAAATCTGTAATTTACATAATTTTATTTGAAATGGCATAATTCTAAAAGTAAACTCACCAAATTATGTAGCTAAAACAGCACATTTGATCACTTCAAAGTAAATTCCTTTGCTAAGGTCACTGAAGTAATTGAGGACTTACTGAATTTAACTCTGTTTAGTATTTTGTTTTAGTTTGTTTCTTGAAATCGTGAAAGTTTTTTCTTTGGGTTAGTATTTTCATAATGGAGAAAATAATTATAGAAGTTATGATCTGCTTTAAAAATACTTACCTTGCCATTATTGTCTACAGTCCTACTCCTTTTTCCTTACAGAAGTGAAGTGATGAGGGTCAGTTTTGATACTTAGGACTTCTGGGGGTGGTATGAAAGTAGGCTTCTGATGGTGGTAGTTTAGGGGAAGTGAGAAATAAAGATTTTCAAAAAACACTCTAGTTTAGAAATTCCAGGTACAAGCTATTGTGTAAGACCAGATAGAAGTTGACTAGAACTCAGGCAGTGGCAGTGTAAATTTGTTAAGAACAGATTGGAGAAACAGTTAACTATGCAATTGCTGCTGACTGGAGATTGAGTGGGAAGGGAAAATCAAAGGTGACACTTGGGTTTATTCTATTGATTAGGTAAATGATGATTAGTATTAACTGACATGTGGGGCTTAGAAAGGCTAATTGGAGAAGGAATGTCTAATCAGGTTTAGATGTTTTGGAGGGAGAGATACTTGAGCTACATATATATGGACATAAAGGTAGGTATTTGAAAATGTGTTCCTTTTTTAAAAGATGTTATTTATTTATGTATAGAACTGGGATGTAGTTTAGGGGTGCTGGGAGGTTGTGAGAGGATTTACCAGAGACAGAGTGGGAGGTAGTACAGGTGGATCCAATACACTGGTAGGGGGTGCAGTGGGGGAGTGGGGAGAATATGGTTTAGTTCCCTGGATGAGGATTGGATTTAGGCCACAACAGTGATAGTGTGCTAAGATTTAACTACTACTCCACCAAGGAGGCCCCTGAAAGTGTGTTCTTTTATATCTTAAGAGAAAGCAGGAGCCAGTGGTACAGATTTCAGGTTACTGATGTGTAGTTTTAGATCAAGTTCTAAGGGATGGGAAGATTATTCAAGGAAAAAGTTAAGTGCGATCTGATAAAACCAAAATGGAACCTTATGCAGTGCCGCCATACAGAGGAGGAGGTAAATGGAATTAAGAGAAAAATGTAGAGGTGAGAAGAGAATGGTGGAGAAAGTAAAAGTGAGCACCTGGGAGAGAAGATAAATGGAACAGAAATGACACAAGATAAATATCAAGTAGATCTGAAGAACTAGAGGTCGGTGTGCTAGGCCTGATTACCTGATTGTACAAGGCAAGTCATTTACTTTCTAGCCATTAATTAGGTACACTAATCAACTTAAGGCTTTTTTTTTTTGAGTAAGTTTTCCATTTAGTTAAGTGGATACCCTTTTAAGAGTATTTAAATTGTGCCTAGTAAGATCACATGCCAAACTCATTGTCTCAAAAGATTGTGTATTTCTTGTGTTTTAAATTGAAAAGACCTATTTCTTTCCCTTCCTGGGCCTCCACGAATACATGCCTTACCTGGAGAACAAAGTAGTAATGTTTGCCAGATTAGTAAAATACATTTAAAATTTTGTTTTTGTAATATATTCAGTTTTGATTAAGTTGCTAATTAAACATGTAGATCATTTGGAAAACAACTATCACATCTGAACTGAAGTGTGGTAAATTTTTGTCCATTGAGAATTCTCCTCTATTTCTTTCCTGCTATGTTGTCTTACAATATCAGCAATATGAGGAAAATGTTGGATCCTGGAGATTTTGTAGGAGGAAACACAGTTGCTCATATTGAAATGTGTGCTTTTGTAGATCTTTGAGCTTCACACTGCTTTTTCCAAGTACCCAGGTGAATAGTCTTAGACAAGTTTTTAAAATATATCTAAGAACTGACTGGAATTCTTAGAAAAAATGCTAGAGATTTTCACACCTAGTGTTTGGCATTGAAGAATTGAGAATGTCTTCTAAATTTCAGTAATTTATCAATCTCTTAACTATCAAATGCTTTATAAAGAACTCGTGTTCTTATTTTGTGTAATTTATGTATATTTTTGAGTCTTAAAAAGTTTTTGTTTAGAGAGGTAGCTAGAAATTCTTCTCAGTCTTTGAATATCATGAATCATTTGATCAGTGACTCAACACTTTGTAACTGATGTTCTTAAGTGGCTTTTAAAAACACTTTACCTTTTCTTTGCTTAGTTTAGCTAGTCCATGCTAATGAACCTTACTAACCTAACAAAATATGCCTTTAAAGAAAATTACTATAAAAACTTACATTCTCTAAATATATCAAGCATGAATTATTAGTTACTTGACAAGAAGAAATTTGAGTGGGAACAAGAATTTATGATGTGACGTTTTTGTTCCAGTGTTGTGATGCTATATGAGCTTTGTATTAATATTTGAAAGTTTAGTGTTGGTAGCAAAACTTATTAAAATCATGGAAAACTTAAGGTTTTTGGTTGATTTTCCAAAATTATTTTCCCCACAACTCAAGCCTTCTTTTATCATCTCAAATGAGTTTGCTAACACTCAACTGTTCAGTAGTATTAATTTTCTGGAGTTTGTTGAGGGCCAGGAAGTAAGCATACAGGCTTCTGAATAACCAGACTAAAATTTATAGTACTCACACAGTAGGTACTTTATTCCCCAAAATTGAAACATTGAAATCTGGAAAGGGCATCATTTAAGTTTTATATATTACAGATTAGAAGCAGAAAAATGGGTGAAGCTACTATAATAGATTTATATTCATTTGAATTTGTTCTCATTGTCCTTAACAGTTTTCAGTGTTACATTTAGTACATTTGATTGAGCTCAAAATGAATATATAGTAGGCACTCAGATATTTGCATAAATTTAATTTTATTGTAGCTTAATTTCTAGCTGTGTAAAAACACTTTCATTCTTAAAATGGGTTTAGGAGAAGTAATTACTGTAACAGAGTAATACATCATGGTTACTAATCTGTGAAAACCAGGGACTTGATTTTGAGTGTTTATTTGAGGTCACAGTTAAGTATTCAGAGGCGTATCAAAAACAGTTTGTGTGTACAAGTTAGATTGGAGATAGCTGTTGGGAATCACTTGTCTCAAAATACAAATCTCTTTTAATGCCTTCAAAGGATATCCCCAGGGAGAGAATAGAGACAAAAGTTCTTTTAATTCATATTCATTGAAAAATATTGATGCATTTTTAGTGAAGTCATAGTTGATAATAATAATAACAATCTGGGTGTTATTGGTATATTTAGGAATTTTACTCTTAGAATCTCTGACTTTCATTGTTGATTGAAATGGAGGATTATTATTATCTAGGTTATTGCTTTCTTTTAAAAAATATTCCTGCTGTTTGTTTGTTTTGTCTAAATATAATGAAATGTATTTAGGTATCTGTCCAGTGTACAATTGTGAGTTAACATCTGTGTGCTAATTTTCAAATAGCCAAATGCATTCTTAGCTTCTCTTTTGAGGAGCTCTCATTTCCCTTCAGATTATAGAGGACAAAATCATTTTAAAACCCTTAGCTTGATATTTATAGACCAGAGAGTGGAAACGTTAGCTATCAAAAATTAATAGTAATTATCTTGAATAATAAGATTTAAATTTTCTTTATAGATGTTTGTTCTATAATTTTTATACTTTTTTATAGAAAGTATAATACCTATTATTAAAATACTGTCTAGAAATTGTTTTGTTTTTCATGTTGTCATATGTAATATGTGAGAAAAAAGAGAGCCTTTTTAATAAATGATGCTAGGAAACATGTAATTTCTCCATCATATGGCCATAATTCCTTTGTCAAAAATTAGCTGTCCATATTAATGTAGAATTATCTCTGGGGTTTCAGTTCTATCCCATTGATTGGACTTTCTGTTTTTGTTCCAGTATCATACTGTTTTGATTACTACTGCTTTACAATACTGTTTGAAGCAGGAATTGTGATGTCTCCATTTTTCCTTTTTCTTTCAAGATTGTTTAAGCTCTTTGGAGCTGGTACTTTAAACCTACAAGTTAAAACTTAAGTAGAAAGTCTGATTTCAGAAAATTATGATTTCATTTTAATGCCAAATACAGCATTATGTTTCCCAAATCATGTCATCAACATGATTTCAAAATTTTCATATTTTACAGCTTGAGTGTTTTCCTTATTTTTTAAATGGGTTTTTAACACATTGCACATAGCAGTACTGTTTACAATTTGCCAAAACATGGAGCCAAACCAAGTGCCCTTCAGTAGATGAATGGATAAATTGGGGAGCATATAATCATTGGAATATTATACAGCTGTGAATTAAGATGAAGTGGTAGCATTTGTCGCAAAATCGATGGATCTTGAGGTGATTATGTTGACTGAAATCATTCAAAAAGTGAAAGACAGATTTCAGATGGTTTCACTCATCTGTGGAATATAAATGCTTAAACAGTTATATATATTAGATGAAATAAAAATTTGAACTCAAAAAAGAAGGTAATGGTTAACAGAAAAATAGAGAAAAGGGTTGAGGGGTTGGGAAGGAGGCAGATGACATATGGGCATAGATGGTTTGATGGAGTCTTAAAAAAAAATTCCCCATGACTAACAGTGATCTGGGAGAGCAGGAAGGCTCGAGCCATCCTGGATATCTCACGCAAAAAAACCCCAAAAAACAAACAAAAAACCAGAAAAATTTGTTAGCTTTAGAAATATAATGTCATGTAATGAGACAAACTTTATTTTATTTTGATATAGCTTGCCTTGAAAGGCTCAAGCTACAGTGGACTGCTTGAACGACATCATATTCATACCAAAAATGTAGAGCATATTCTAGAGAGTTTACGGTAAGTCTGTGGGGTTGGATGGACCTTTTTATTCAGAAGTTTCAACTTTTGTTTTTTTACTAACAGCTTATTTTTAGACTAAGTAAAAAGATTATCATTATAAAGTCATCTTCAGAAAATTAGATTATGGTCAGTGGACCATATAGTGTTTCTAAGGAAATTTTTATTGTACTCTGCAAATTTTCAGATGTTCAGTTACTTGGTCTGCTTGCAAAGTACCTTTTCTACAAAGAGTTTTGTATACAACAGGCTTTCAACTTATGTGGATAGCTGTTTAGCTGTTTTATCTCTTAAATAAATAGTAGTTTATAATGGGTATTCATTATAATAATGGAATGACTAAAAATTATTATAGAAACCAGTTAATTTGGAACTAAATGAAGTCAATAAATAAGTTTATATAAGAGAATCAGTATGAGAACATGCAAATTAGTGTTTTACTGTCTGTTGTTAGTGAATATTTGTTGAATTTAAAATAATAGCTATTCAATTTCATAATAAAAAAATGTTTGGGTCTTAATCTACTAGGTCAGTTTTGTATTAATGAATATTAGCATTGGAGGGACTAGAGAAAGTAAAATGAAATTCAGTGTATGGCTATTTGTCAAGGACTATAAAAGGTATTTTTAAAGCACATGGAAATTTGGGATCATCATTTACTTTATTCATATGCTTCTTGACATAGTTGATTTGTTAATTAAATGAAAATGAAGTTAAACTTATAAAAGCTAAATATGAGTTTGCTTATAAAACACACTTCTTTGTTTTTCAGCACCATTGTAATATCTGTCTTTCAGAAAACATACCCCTTTATGTTATAGAAATTTTATGTAAGCTTTACTTTTTTATCTTAGGAATGAGGGAATTGAGTTTCGTCTAGTAAAAAGGAGAGAATATGATGAAGAGACTGTTCGATGGGCAGATGCTGTCATAGCTGCAGGAGGTAATAGTTGTACAGAGGTAAAGATGTTGGAATATGGACATTGCTCTTGGATACATTTATTTCCAAATACCCTGTGAAATGGCTATAATGAAACAGTTTCTAATATAAGACAAACTTTTGCATTTTTATCATCAGGTTTAGGTCTAATTATGTTTTATACAATGTATTGTTTTTTTTAGCAAATGATATTACTGTGAAGGTCCCTATGTGTGTACTAAGGTATGCCTCTAACTTCAAATGTGATTCAAAGAATTACTTGTAGCTATAATTTGGTTTATGACGCCTCTCAAAAAAAATTGAAGATGTTTAAGAGGTTGAGATTGGATAAATTCCATCCCTTTAACCCTAATATACTTACATTTATTTTTCAAGAGATTTATTAAGTTTAAGTGACTATACTTTCTAAAGCTTTAAATTACAGCAGTTACAGAGAAAAACCCAAAGTTTGACACTTTGTGTTATATATTTTTATTAAAATAATTTTTGAATTTGGACTGGTAGTATGAGAGAAGGAAAGAAGATTGGCTAATGGAAGTGATGGGGTTAGAGTGGTGGTTCCAACTGGCATACTGCTGGCATCTGCTGGGTACAGGGCACTGCTAACACCCTGAAGGGAACAGCTCAGCCCTGCAGCAGAGACTCCCCTGGCGGAAAAATGTCAGTTTTGTCATTGTTTAGAAGTCCTGGATTAAAATGGGAGAGAATATAAAGATAGGAGAGAGGACGTGGGTTAGACTATGGCGAACAGGAGAGGGAAGTGATTGTTTAAACAAAAGTACCATTGTTGAAGTGGTTCTAAAAATTGGTTTTGTGACAGAAGTCTGGTTTTATCTTTGTCCCTTCAGGTGATGGCACAATGCTTCTAGCAGCAAGTAAAGTTTTGGACAGACTTAAGCCAGTTATTGGAGTAAACACTGATCCAGAACGGTAAAAGAAAATGTATTACTTTGGCTTTTTTTTTAATTTTTTATGTTATATATATGGAGCATCTATGCTTTGCTTTGCATAGCATCTGCGATTAATCTTAAGGTTTGGAAGCTTGTCTTTATTTTCTTATTGCAGTCATATTTCTGGGCTCTTGCTACAACAGTTGACTGTGGCACATGGTGTTTACGTGGAAGTTATCATTGTTCTTGGCTATAATGAATATTATATTAGAATCATGTACCAAAAACATTTGTGTGATAAAATTTAGCTATATAGCATTGGTTACCACCTTTTATATGTAGTTGTTTACAGGGATGTAGCTTATTTTTTAAGCTCAAACATGAGAATATGCATTTAGCTGGTATTAGAAAATTGTGATATGGGATGAACAAGTTATTTAGATTTGACTTCCCTGATGGTCTGAAATGTAATCTGTGGCAGAATAGAACTGTCATTGACCCAGATGAGTATTGATAAACTTTGGTATTGCTGAGAAGGATGAAGTAATAATGTTTCATCTTTATCCTTCCTGTGATTCTCATCTGCATTCCTGGTTATGCCTTTATTGATTTTCTAAGTAACCTCAGTGACTTATTGAAGGCAAATCCAAACCCTGTTCTTCCCCCCCCCCTTCCTCACCTTCACTGACATTTAACCTTCACTAAATTCTAGATACCCACAGCCATAACCTTACCTATACTTAATCTGGAATTTCCCTTCTGACTATAGGTCTTCTTATAGAGGAAGTGGAACTCACTGGATTAGAACTTCTTAAGTTTTTGCTTAAAAAATAATCTTAATTCTATCATTTATTCCTTTTTTTTCCCTGCACCCTTCACATATAATTCCTCTTAACCTAAAAGCTTAGTCAACATTCTCATTTTTCAACACAATTTATTAGATCCTTTACTGTGTCTCTTTTGCTTGGTTATTATCACTTTTTCTTCCCTTATCCTTGTGCTTGTTACCTCTACTTCCTTACTTCATAGATATTTTATAAACTTTTCTAGGTCTTTCCTGGATTTTTCATCAGGCAGTTCATTGACATTAATTTTGCTTCATAGACCAGTGATATCATTTACTAGACTTCCTGGACATTTTTTTTCCTTATTCTGCTTTCTGGAAAATTCTGATGCTCCCTGCTCCTTTTTGCATCTGTACTACTTTGGAATTTATGACACCCCTTTCTTCCTGTCTCTCATGTCTATTGCTTGGTCTCTGTCTTTTGCAAGACCTTGTATTTTAGTGCTGTAGATCTTTGACTGCATGTTGTTTACACCCCCCCATCCTCCACATTGTTCAAGGATCAACTACACAGTCATCGTATTCTGTATTACATCCCAGTCCTTATTTTATAACTGCAAACTTTGCTTTTTCAACACTTTTATCCAAATTGCCTGTCCTGCCCTAAACATTTTTCTTGAATACAAGTGTGAGTATCTGCTCACACTGTAGTTGGAGGCTTTTGCCCTGGTGAGGAAGTTTATTTATATTTAGATAAAATGTAAGAGAGTCCCATGATCTTCTCATTCCTTTGTATATGTGTATTGCCCTCATACTAGTTATTCAGTTGAGTTGTTCTTCATCATGTAAGACTGATATCTCTCTCTGATAGACTATAATTCCTTGTACGAAGAACTCTTATACCTTCAAAGTATATTCTTCTTGATTATTTTTCTCTTCTGTTTGTAAATTCCTTGAGTATAGGACTTTGTTTTTAATTTCTTTTATCACTGCTTATTGACTTATAGTCAGTAGACCGAACATTTGAAAAAAGAATGGTAAGTGATCTTAGAGAACAGGTTTTGGCCCAATTGAGTGTTTCCTGAGCATAAGTAATAGAGAGCATTGATTCACTTCTTATTTTTTGATTACCTTCAGTATTGACATATATGTATTTTAAAACATGGCATATGTCTTGTTATTGAAATAAGAAATTCTTTAGTTATCACATTTTATACTATTTGTTGAAATTTATCTTCCTTTACTGACTTAGTACTCAAACTTATGGGGGTTTTGAAACTGGCAGGCAGTAGTATTGTCTCTAATTTCTTTCCAGAATTATAAGCTTTAGAATTCTTTATCTCAAGCAGAAATGTTTTAAGTCTTCCAATGTATTATGTAATTCAGGGTTCCTGGTTTCTTTTTTCCTAGTGGAAAAAGAATGCCTCACAGTCCTTAAATAAGGCCAGAAGTTAATGTTGAATTTGTTTCTTCTCTGTATTATCAACTATTACATAACAAATCACCACACTTAAACAGTAATAGTCATTAATTAGTTAATCTTTCATGGTTTCTGTGTGTCAAAATTCAGGAACAGTTTTTCTCTGGGTGGTTTTGGCTTGGGGTCACTCATGAAGTTATGGTCAGATGCAGCTGGACTGTAGGCATCTGAGGACTTAACTTGTGCCAGAGAGTTCACTTCTAGGATGGCTTACTCACATTGACTCATCTAAATTAAATATAATTTTCTGTATACGTCTTATTAATTCTGCACTAGTAAGTAGTTGAATGCTTAGTAGTAATATGGAATAGAAGGCATGTCATTGCCAGCTTCCAGGATAATCTAGTATTTGCAGTTTTATGTGGTTCCCGAACCCTCATGTACTATCAGGGATGGGCTATGTGGCCAATAAAATATGGTGTGACTGTGTAGCTTCCAAGACTAGGTTATTAATGGTATTTTGGCTTCTGCATTGGTTTTTTGTACTCTTTGTTCTGGGGTTAGTCCGTTACGGTGCTGTGAGGACAGATAAGTAACCCAATGGAAAGGCTCACATGGAAAGCAATTGGCCACCACCAGTTTGTTAGCTGTGCCAGTGTGCCGTGTAGAAAGTAAGTCCTTTAGCTAAGTCAGACCTTAAACTGCTTGCAGCCTAGTTACAAGAGAACCTTTTGTCTAGAATATTTCAAAACGGATATATTTTATATACTTAGCAATGTGAAAAGTATTATAGTGAATATAAAAATGAAAAGAAACTTAGATCTTACCTAAATTTCTTAACCTTGGTATTGATCCTTTCAGATAAAGAAATTACTGGCTTAATCACACTTTGTAAAAATCTTTGCCTCTGCTCTTTATACTTGTAAGTTAATAGATGGACAGCTTCCTTCATGTTAGATGCCATGCTGTCCCGTCTTCTTACAGCAGCTTATCACTTTGTAATTTCTAGTCATTTGTCTTTATTTCTGTCCTTCACATTAAACTATTAACTCCTTGAAGGAATTCATTAGCATATTTTTTGAGTGTACTTTCTGGATTCTCTTTTAGTGACTTGAAATTTCTTAACTTACATTTTAAAGGGATATATGGTTCAAAACAATTTCATATTAGTTTGACTTCTCGGGCTAACCTTTTGAGAATGGTAGTTTGGAGATGTGGAAGGTGATGTTAAAGTGAGATGCAAACCCCATTGTACCACTAGATAATTTTATGAGGACTTCAGTCAGCAGGTTTGTTATTTTTATAGTTTTGCTGTGTTGTGGAAATAGTATTATATTATCTGACATTAAAGTTGGATGTAAACTTTCTTTGTTCTTGTTGGAAGTTTAAACAATTTTTGTAGCAAAACATGGAGTAAAGAATAGAAATTTTACTAAATATCTGATTTTTGTAGGATAATGATATTTTAAAAAGTAAACATTCTTTGTTTTCTTCTTCCTTTTACACCACTCCAAATCCCTTTGAAAATAAAGGTCTGAAGGTCATTTATGTCTTCCAGTTCGATACACACATTCCTTCCCAGAAGCCTTACAGAAGTTCTATCGTGGTGAGTTCAGGTATGAATTTCTTACTGTAGTTATATAAATATATTAAGAAATATGTGCCATTAACGAATTATTAACTATCGTTATAAAAGTTAATGTTGAATCACAGAAAAAGAGTATCTAACTTACTTTTTTCTTGTTCAATTGGTATGGTGTGGAGAAAGAAGCATTAACAGGTTACTGGGCCCTTAGCTGAATTGCAAATAGAGGTTCTCCTTTGGTGAGATAGGAGCTCTATCACTACTGTCTTAATCTTGTTACATGTTTTAAAAAGTTTTGTAGAAAGATTATTAAAACTGTTGCCTAAAATGCAGTGTTCAAATTCTTTGAGATTTTGTATTTTTTATCCTCATCTTTCATCTAGAATGACTGATGTTTAGAATTACTCCAGGCACATATACATACATACACACATACTGCTTTTTCTTTCTTGCATGTAAAGTGTTTCTTAAACATGGTGGATGTTTTTCATATTCTTTTTATGTAATTTGTTCAGTGGTTAGTTTCTCCAGAAGACAGGGAGGAGAAAAGGAGCTGAGATAATGCGAAAATCACAAGTTGAATTTTTTATTTCCTAGTTCTTAGATTTCGTAGTTTAGAGAAAGCTTTGTCCCAGGATATTTGTGAAATTGCATTGAATCCTGACTTCTGGAACCATTTTGTTAGTAATGATTCTGGTTCCTAGTCATTTAAAGAAGTTGGTACCTCCAGAAATGGCTACTCTGTCACCATTAAACAGGAGCACATATTTATGTGTATATCCAACAGATTCTGTCCCATGGCTCTTTAATACATTAATTTTCATTTTGAAAACAAACCCTATTTTTTTCTTTTTTTTACGAAAATGCCATTAAATTTTTTAGGTATCTTAAATGTTATAATACTTGTTATAATCTCTTTTTTTCGATATTGTAAAGAAAAGTGCACAATTGGGGGATGGATTTTTTTTTTAATTTATGACCACTTTAACACAATGTTATTTTAATTTCAGAATGCTTTTTTGTATATATTTCTTGATGAACACAGTACAGCTAGCTCATTATCTTGGCTTAGTAGATATTTGGTAAAAAGTTTAACTTTAATTCAAGTTACTTGGGAGCTTTTGCTTAAATTAGGTATTTATGTTATAATAGAAATGAGAAACATTTAAATTTGCCTTTGAGTAAGAAGAATCTGTAGTCTTTTGGTATTGGTATTTCTGGTATAATTTGTTCATGGAATTACTTGTTCTTTAATGTGAATTTTTGAATTTGGTGAAATTCTAAGACTGTCTAATTCTAAGTTAAAATATATCCTTTTAAAAACATAAATTCCTTTTCCTTTGCATTTCTAAGATGGTTATGGAGACAGCGTATCAGGTTGTACCTTGAAGGGACAGGCATAAATCCTGTTCCTGTGGACCTTCACGAGCAGCAGTTAAGTCTAAGTCAACATAGTAGAGCCTTCAATATTGAAAGAGTCCATGATGAAAGTAAGTGGATTGGGTGTTACATGTGTTTGGGGCAGTCGTACCTTATTTGGTTAAACTTGTAGTTATTTTGATCTCTAATTTTTAGAAGTAATTAGTTTACAGTCAGTTTGTTCTGGGATTTTAGTGCCACTAACTACATCAATAAAAGTACAGCGAACTATTTCAGCTGTAAAATATATTATTATTAGACTCTGAATGAAATATAGGAATATAACCTACTCCTAGTAGAAATATTTTCTAGGACAGTTTGAAAACTTAGTTGATCAGGAAATTTATAAAATGTCTGAGAGGCTAGTTGATTTTAAATAAAGGATCTTATTTTTAATTTTTAAAGTACTGCAGGGGAAAAAAAGCAAGCAGTAAAAATAAAACGAGTTAATTTGTGGAAAATTAAAGTTATACATTTATATATTTATTTTTAAGTATATTTAACATAATTAGAGTTATTGATTAAACCTTTTTGTATGGAAATTTTGTACCCTACTCTTAAGATCTGTGCATTTGTGTTAAAAGAATATTAGTATAAGATGATGTGCAGTTTTTAAATTTTTAAGTGTTAAGGTGAATTCTGAACTAATTTGTGAGTTCCAAATGAGTTACGAATAGTACAAAATATTAGTCATAGTTTACCACTTTTTCTAGTAATCATAAGGTTTGTGGTTGGAGTAAATTATTTATAAAAAATCTGAAATCAGAAAAATTTCAGATTTCTTAAAACTTACACTGGAAATTGTGATTGGTATATCTAGGCACCATTTTTTTAGGGGGCTTTATTAGAAGTTTTCTTTTAATAGAGGACTTTATTTTTCTGAAAAAAAACACATGAAGATTTTTAAGGTGTATATTATTGGGTTGTTAGAAAAATCATGACACATTTTGCACAAAAAAACATAGAAAAATACATCATGGTTTTTTTGACAACTCAATGTTTAAATTCTCTTCTTGACTGGAAATAACATTTCCTAGGAAGTTGCTATGTGGGATTTTGAATAGAGAGTAGTTTTGAGATGGTAAAGTTATATTACACGGTTTGACTTTCTATTTAGCTTCCTAATTTTGAACAATAGATTATAGAGGGGAAAATGAAACCCTAGTTTTTCAACTTAAAAAAGGGGATGATATGATTTTTAACAACTAAAATTTTGTATCATAGGTAAATTTATGTATAAGTTAAGGAAGAATTTATTATATTTATTTCCATCTTCAAGGGAAGGAAGAGTTGGTTTATTATTTAAAAACTTAATCTCATAAACTAATAATTTATCTCCAAGTTTGGTTGTTTAAAGTACATAGTGATAGGTATCATAGGTAAATTTATGTATAAGTTAAGGAAGAATTTATTATATTTATTTCCATCTTCAAGGGAAGGAAGAGTTGGTTTATTATTAAAAAACTTAATCTCATAAACTAATAATTTATCTCCAAGTTTGGTTGTTTAAAGTACATAGTGATAGTGAATTGATTTGATAAACAGTCTCAGTACCTTATTAGCTTAATGTAATGATGAAGCTTTATTTCTAACTAATGTCTCTTCTTGAGGGTGTTTTGAAGCACTTCCAGATGGTGACCCCTATCATCATATAAGGCCTCTGGATGATTTCATATATATGTATTATATTAGGAATCAAAGCAAATGAACTGAGAAAACAAAACAATTATTAATTATCAGACTTTGACAACTGAAGTAAGGTTTCTAAGGTTAAGAAGGAGAGAGGAAGGAGAAAGGGCCAAAAGAAGTAGGTGGTGGGAGGAAAAACTATTAACTAATGACATAGCAGTTAACTTTATAGGCGTATATGGATATGCTTTAAGCCTGTTAATTGCCTTACTAGAGAATAAAGATTTTTTTCTCATTTGGTTAGCTTATGAAAAGAAGCTATTGAGTGAAAAGAGCAAGTCAGAGGCCTATACATAGTATGATACCATTGTTATAAAGATCACTAATATCACTGATGTATAAAGAAATATTTGTGTGTAGTAAACCTATACTTAAAAAGACTTGAGGGCCCTCCCTGGTGGTGCAGCATGTTAAAGCACAGCACTAACAAGCTAAAGCCACTTCAGCATGCGTTTGTTCCCTGCCCGGGAGGTGACCACATGGTGCTGCAGACCTCTTCTGACCTGCCCGCTGCTCCCCTCAGCAGTGTACTTTGTCAGTCTGCCTGTTCTGCTCCCCACTCTGTCTCTGGTGAATCCTCTCACCGTCTCTGCACCTCTGGTCTGTACCCCAGTTCTGTATGCATATACAAGTAAATATTAAAAAAAAAAAAAACTTGAGAGAGACGGGCTTTACTTCAGGGATCATGTTAGGTGACTAAGGTTTATATTAGGTTACTTTAAATGACAGATGCTTAATTTATGTGTTGCTGTTAAAAGATCTGATTCAGTTAAAACAAAAATAAATATCTTAATGTTTCATAAGTAGTATTTCTAAAATTTACGGAGCTATCTTGGATTTTATTTTCATTTTCATTACATGTAGGGTCTGAATCTTCAGGACCCCAGCTTTTGCCAGTGAGAGCCCTAAATGAAGTCTTTATTGGAGAGAGTCTATCCTCCAGGTACTTTTAAATGTGTGATCTTGAGTTTGGAATTTAATATTTTCATAATTTTTGATGTTCAATTTCTTTAGCTTGAGATTTGTGACTATCATGTTCATATAAAAAGGAATTATTTAATGAAATATTGCCAAAACCTTCATACATGTTAAGAGGAAAGAGGTTTTATAATGAAAAAGTTGATGAAATCCTAGGTTAAACAGCTAGTTGTTTTAATGATATCCTTTAAAGCTGAAAAATTTGCTTATATTTATTTAGGATCCAATTAAGGGTCATGTATTAGCATATAATTTGGCATTGTGACCTTTTTAGAATTAAGAACAGTTTGTTAGTCCACCCCTACTTTCATCCATGATAGTCATAAATTTGAATGTTCAAGTAAATTGGTTTGTAGAATATCTCTTATTTTATATTTATATGACTTACTGTTTCCTCTGATAAAATTAAAATTCAGCATTTTTGGCAGGATTAATACATAGGTGATATTGTGACCTTATTAGTTCAATATCATAAGTCAAGCATATTGCGAGTTTAAAATTTATAACCATTTTGGCAGAAATTAAGGTTAATAAAATTCTTCATGATGAGTATAAAATATGTGTTTTATTAGTGATGAAATCTGTTTTCTGATGTTGAATGTAAGTAAGATTTAAGTTACCAGAATTTGTTTTTTGCAAAATTGTGTTTGTGTAACATTAGTTATTAGTCATAAAATGACTTCTATAATGTAAATTTAATTTAACTCTTGGCAGTACTTTAGAACTTGCCTTCTCATTTTTGTTAGCTACAGCTAAATCAGGAATGAAAGATTAGAGAGGAGTCTATGTCCCCACTTTTCTGTGTGACCCTTCGAAGGCCATCTAATGTTGATTTTCCTAGTTTACTGAGAATTCTGTATATTTTGAAATTGTGTTTGTTTGAAATCATATTCGTTCATAAGGTTATGGTGAGCAAAGCCTTAAGGTAGCAAGGTAGCTGTGTTTTAGCCAGTGACTTCATTGAGGTAGGACTGAAAAGAACAGGCTTGAATATTTTAACAATATTTTTGAGGCTGCAATTGTTTTGATTAGTGTAATATAAATTATCAATAGAAATACATTGTGTATCTGTTATGTGTGCTAGGGATATAAAGCTAGGGTGAACGCTTATCCCCTTGAAGGCGATAAACTAAAGTACTAAAATAAAGTATGTTCTAAGAAATTTAATGACAATATAGTCTTTAAGAAACTTAAAAATATAGTGAAGTTTAAAAAACATTTATTTTAACATAGTAAAACTTATGCTAGATATAAAGTATTGCTACATATCAAGTTTGAAGCATTATGAAAATGAACAATAGATATATAATAGAATAAAGAAGGAAGAAAAATATAACTCTAGTGGTATAATCTAAATATTGCTAAATATGTGAGACAAAAGAGCAACTTTAAATGGAATTGAAGAAAGTCTGCATTACAATAAGTAGGTGACAAAGGCTAGAATCTCTTGGGTTTATGCTTATTCTAGAGAACCCACTTAATGGCTTGTATTGTTTGTATATTTTAAAGGTTGAAACTTCTGAGAGCTTCTACTAGTGTAGTGTGGCTTCATAATTTGTACTTACTAAAAAGTGAAATAACTTGTAGAAGGAGGAAAACTGGGATTGTCAACTGATTAACTTTCAAGAATTCACTGAAGCCCCACGAGATGTCAGATTGAATGCTTTTATTTTCTGTGGCAAAGCGATTTGGTTGGTTTATCTCCTAAATAATGTCTGCTGCTGCTGCTTTTTGTATTCTTTGATGTCTCATCTTGTATCTTTACTAGCAATGTGCTTTTATAGCAGTGTGCTAGCTTCTGATGTAATTGCAAAAGGTTTAACTACTGGAGGTGTTAAAGCTTACTTTAAAAGACTCTGTGACATAGACCCTTGGGCAAAAAAGAAATGAACATTTATTGGAGGCCTGTAACATATGGAGCATTGTGTGTATTGTATATGTTATCACATTTAATACTCAAAGCAACCCTATGGGGAAAGGTAGTTCTGTTTGTCAGTGAAAAAACCTGAGATTTGGAGATTCAAATAACTTGACCAAGGTTATATAACTTGTGAATATCAGACCATTTTATAAACCCAGATCGATGTAAACCCTGAATCCAGATTCTGCGTTGAGGCTTCACTTTGCCCTGAAAACTTGAATGCTTTGCTTTGAAATGTGAAATGCAGCAATAATATTCCTGCCTCACTTTTAATGTTCTTAGATTTAAGAACATTTTTAAAAGCCCAATTTTTTTTTCTTTTCTCCTATTCTAACCTAGAATGTCTTATTCTTGGGCTGTAGCAGTGGACAATTTAAGAAGAAGTATACCCACTCTAAAGGGACTGTGAGTTTTATTGCTGCCTTAAAAAATAATTTCCCTGAAACAAAAATCCTGCTATGAGTTGACTAATCTTGATAAACCTGCATGTAAGAATAACACTAAATTTACTCATTTTATTTTGGCCTTCAGCATCTTTCACCTGAATATATTTTCTTCCTGTCCACCATTGCTTCTCTTACACCTTTACTTAACTTCTAAGCTCTTTTGTTTCTATGTGATTCAAGCATAATAGCAGTCATTCCTGTGGATCTGGCTGGCTTGTCTGTATGTATTGGGCTCCTAATGTACCTAAATTCCAGATTTTCTAGAGGACATCACAAAATTATGAAATAGATTAAATGTGAAAATTATTAAGGCTAGCTTTCTTTTATTTTTATGAAGAATGCTTTCCGACTTAAGAGAGAAAATGAAAAGGAATTATATCATGTAAAACTTTCACAGATTTAGGAAATTGGCAGGAGAAATTGAAAGTGGTAGAATGAGAGAAATTATCTATAGAGTGATAGTGTTTGTAAGCTTTGTTTAATAATTGTCACTATTTTAACATTTTTTAATTTTTGGAGAAAAAGAATCAGTGTTGATCAGTAACACCATTATTTTTAAGATGTAGTTTACAGCTTAGGCTTTCACATGTTTACGGAGTACTTTTAATAGTTGCAAATTATTTATATATTGTGCAGTTAGAGAATAGTATACTTGTAATGGTGTCATAATATCCACTTGGATATCTGTGAAAAAACACTTAAGAAGTTTAAGTTTTTTATGAATTTATGAAACTAAGAAATATAAGTAAACAAGAGGTTAGCAGAAACTGTTGGTAGGTAGTTCAAAGGATTAGACACAGATTAATGAAATACTAGCTACCAAGAATGAAACTTACTTAAGAAGTCATTTTCTTTCTGAGTTCTGAATTAAGCTGCTGGATGTGTTATATTTGATGAAAGCAATACTAATAATGTTAGGCCAAAGTTTTTAAGAAGCTTCTGTTTGAAATACTAGGAGTGATAGAAAAGAACAGGTAGATCAGAGAATGTAGTTACATGGAATTTAATTTGTTTTCACTTAATCAGTATTTGAATTAGCCCACAATATGTATTAAGTCAAGCTGGCCGACTTAGACTTTATTAGTTCTGAGAAGTACTACTTATCTATAAGTTCAACAAGTTCAGTTTTATATTCTCATTTCATAGGGCTTCCTACTATGAGATTTCAGTTGATGATGGTCCATGGGAAAAACAGAAGAGTTCAGGGCTCAATTTGTGTACTGGAACAGGATCAAAGGCCTGGTGAGTAACTTGGGATGTTACATATCAATTTTTGTGAAATCTTTTAAGTAACAAAGTTCATTCAAGAGCTTACATGCACGAAGCAGTCTGATGGTGTTACGTTGGTTGGTATAGTCTCTGCTTCACTCATTAGCTGGGTCCAAGAGTCCTGCCATGACATCATAGATTACAACTGCAGTCTCTGTTTTGTCATTATTTGATCATTATTTAGCCTACCGCATTAGATTTGTAAAGAGGAAAAAAAAGTTAAATATTTTATGGGACTATATATGTGTGTGTGGGTGTGTGTATTTTTTTTTTTTTTTACTAAGACCTTTTTAAATGATCGTAAAGAAAGGAAAAAGTATAATACAAAAAATATGCTACAGGTTTGTGCATTGAAAGCGTAATTGGAGATAACCTGGGGCATTCTCCACCCCTCACCTCCACACATATGTACAGGTGCATCCATATTTGAGTTGCTTTGCTGTTACAGACAGTGATTCAGTATATTGCTCCGTACCATCTTTTTATTTTACATGTATAGTTAGGCTAAATTACTAGAGTTTTGGCTAACTGATGGATGTCCACTTAAAATGTTAATATTGCAGAATTGTCCTCCAACTTCAATTTCTGTAATTTCATCAGTGTATGAGAAGATTTGATTTTTGATACTTGTGCAGGTATAGAACTTCTCTCTACACTTGTCTTCTCACCTGAGTACAATCTCCTAAAGTAACCTTATAGATAAAATATTAGTAGTACTTAAGATTTAGCACATTCAAAACTGTGTTTTTAATAATTTTTCTGTTTATCCTAACTTCATGCTACAGAGAAAAAGCATTCTTCCTCAAAATTTTGCTCTTACTTTTGAGTCTTCCTATTCTTTACTTTTCTACATTGGTCTATAAATCCTGTCATAAATACTTCTGAATCCTCGCTTCTGTTTTTCCATTTCTATTGCTGTTTTTTTAATTCAATGCCCATCCCCCTTTGTGCCTCACTCATTATTCTTCAGGCTGTCATCTATACTGACAAGAAAGTGATATTTCTAAAAAGTAGACTAACCTGACTATATTCCTCTGTGCTTTTATTCTTCTATTGACTATTGACTGTGCTCAGATTACTTAGTCGGTTGTAAAGCCCTTTAAATATGACCTAAGTACCTTATCAGCCTATTCCTGCCCTTTCTATACCCATCAGCTCACTTGAGACACTTCAAGCTATTTGCAATTCTCAGCACAACCATGTTCTCTGTGGCCTTTTTGTTTTTGCTCAATGCAATTTAGTCCTTCTTTGAATGCCTGAGCACTCTCACTTTCTATCCACTGGCTAGAAAGTTTGGTCTTAAGTGTCATTCTCTGAAGAATATTTTTACTAGGACCTAGTTCCTTTCATGAACATAATTAATCCTGTTTTGTTCTCCCCCAGTACCTTGTCCTTATAGCACTAACCACATCATTAGTTATCTAAAAAGTTAAACTTTTAGTTAGTTTGAGCACTTTGAGATGTTTGGGATAGTGACTGGTGATTGTTTCTTTGATGTTTTAACTTTTTATGTACACAGCATAGTACCTAATATATATTCACTCAAATACCTTTTGAATGAATGATCCCATGCTCATTAAAACTGCAACAGTATTTACTGAACTATAATTTTAAGTTCTAAGATTTCCTACTCTTCTTCCTTACATGATTCTGTCCTTGACAGATTTAATTCTAGAAGTGGAGTGCTCTTAGTGACAAAGTTACTAGGTGATGAAGATCTGAGACTTACATTGTTTTTCTATTGACTGTAGTAGAAGTTATGTCCGAGTTCAAATGGTGGTGATGTTTAGAATGGTGAAGATTGGAGGCCTAACAAGAACACGATGGCCAGCAAATGCTCAGGCACACAGTTTGTCTTTAATGTAGAATTAAGTCACTCGTAAAAGTAACGTTATTTAACTGAAATACAGATTACAACATAGAAAGTTAGTCTTCATTTAACACTAGTTCAGAGGACTTCATTTGGGTTGGGTAGTGGGATTCTCAATAACTTATAGTTCTTAAGATGTTAGAGCAGGTCTGTAAGGCTTTTTATCCTGTTAATGAAGTCTTACACAGTAAGGGGATCAGTCAGTATATATTTTTTTGAGAAATGCAGCTCATTTTATGGGCTTTTTATTTAAAATAGAAAATTCCAAAATTGTAATGATGTGGATAATCATAGGTATTAGACTGCAACTTATATATGTACCTTGCATTTGACATTGTCATTCATTGTTGAGTCCTTGCAATACCCAGGTAGTGCCTTACATGCCTTATATCTTAGAGCGTGTAGTAGTAATAGTGATGAGATAGGTATCTGACCCTTATATTAAAACAATAAAATCAGAATGCTTAAAGTATTTTACTTTATACCACATAGTACCATAGTAAGTAAAGAATGCATAAAGAATATATTTGGTGTGTTTTGAATGTGAAAATGGAGGGCAGATAATGATGAAAAGTTAAAATAATCAAGTGCCAGATTTTAGTTGTTTTTTTTTTTTTAATTATAGGAGTTAGTCTGAATAACCCTAATATTTTAATGTAAAAATGTGTGTATCTGCATACCCATTTCTCGGGCTCTTCCTGGTGGCACAAGTGGGTTAAAACACAGCACTAAGGAGCTAAAGCCACTTCAGCATGAATTCAGTCCCCAACCTGGAGGTGAACCACATGGCACGGGCAGACCTCTCCTGACCCACCCGCTGCTCCCCTCAGCAGAATACTTTTTTGATCTGTCTGTTCTCTTCCCTACTCTGTCTCTGGTGAATCCTCTCACTGCTCCTGAACCTCTGGCCGTACCCCAGTTCTGTATGCATAAATAAATAAATATTTAAAAAAAGAAAATATCCCATTTCTCAAAATGTGAAGGATACCCCTATATGGGATATAGAATATCCCTTACTTCCACTCCTGAATTAGGTTGAGTTGTGTGACTCATATTATTCCTATTCATTGGTATTATCTGTTAAGACCATGAGGTAGTAGAATTATTCTAAGTTGATTGGAAGAATTAAAAAAACAACCTTTCCATTACCATTGTGATAGACCCCAGGACAGTACTACTTTTAAAAGTTATTCATGTTTGTGTTAACAGTTGATTTTAAGTTGTTAAATAACTTAAAATCATACTGGTCAAAGATTTCTCATCATCAGGAAAACTTTTATTAATCCTCTTTTACTATTTTATTGAAGAAAAACTTAAATATGTTAAAAATATGTCAAATAGTACAAAAGTGTATGCAATGAGCACTAATATCTTTCATTTCATATTGTTAGTATTGATCGCCAGATATAACAATAATACATATATGTATAGCTTTTTATATGCAATAGAACAGGAAATACTACACACACACATTGTAATACTTGGATTTTAAACTCAACATAATGGTTATCTTTCCATATCAGCACATATAGTTCTAGTTCATTCCTTTAATGCTTGTGTAGTAATTTTGAGTAGCTATAATTTATCTAACCAGCTTTCTTATGGATACATACATATTTGAGTTGCTTTACTATTATAAACAAAGCTTCAATAAATACCTCCATATCATCTTTGTGTTTTACATGTGCAAGTATAGTTAGGCTAAATTACTAGAGTTTTAGCTAAATGATGGTATGTCCATTTAAAATGTTAATAGTGTAGAATTGTTTGCTAACTTCAGTTTCTATTAATACCATCAGTATATGTGCCATACTCATGCCAATACATTGTTAGTTTTTAATTCTTGAAACCCTGAGAAAAATTATTTTGTGTTTTTTTAAGTATAAGATTGAACACTTTTTCATACTGTAAACTTCCATGTACTTTACCTACTTTTTAAAACTGGGTGAAGTAACTACTGTCTTTTAGTTATTGTTGTTTATTTTTTTCCTGGTAATTTCTAAGCATACTTTTTTTATACTAAATAACATTCCTTTTTCATTTTTAGTATGTTTTTAGAATTACAACAAAAAAGAATTGATGTGGTGTTTGTTTCTAGGTCATTCAATATTAACAGGGTTGCAACTCAGGCTGTAGAAGATGTTTTAAATATTGGTAAGTACCAAAATAGCTACTTATATTATAACTGTAATTTGCAGTATAATGTATATCTTTTATTATATCTTACTCATTATATACAATATTTTGTTTAATCAAGATATTTTTTTCCTTTCCTCTTTCAATAGCAAAACGACAAGGAAATTTAAATCTTCCATTGAACAGAGAATTGGTAGAGAAAGGTGAGTGACAAATGATCATAATTACTAATAGTTTCTTTAAGTTCTGTGTTGTTTTTCAGGATGTTATCAAGACATGTACTTGCCTAATTAATAAAAGCAAATTTTTTTTAACTCATATACACTCTTATTATCACTTTAAATATGTTCAAAGAATAAAGTGTTTTAAAGGGGAACTTTATTCTAATTGTTTTCAACCATGAAAATATAACCTCTGTGAAACCCTAACATCAAACATGTCCTGGGAGATAGATAATATAGAAAGATACAAACCTGGCCAGTAAGTATATACCTAACCTCAGTGTGTCATTCAGTGCCTTCTGAAGAAGGAATTCATTTAGTTGTGAATACTCACCACATTCACTAAAATGTTTCCTTTCTGTCTATTCCTGTGCACTTAACTTAGGGTTTACTTAAGAAGCTAGAACTGTTGAAGAAGGATAGTAAGCAAAGAATTTGAAGGTGTGGTTTCTAATCCTAAACTAACCATTCCCTGAAACTATGGGGCAGCCTGATTTTTCCATGCCTCTACTTCCTCAGCTGAAACAAGGGAATGGATATAGATCACTGGTACACAATTCTTTAGATTTAGTATTTAGAATTTATCTTGCTAAAAATTTAAGTTCTTAAATTGAAAAACATTTCATTTGCTTTGTATACAACATTTTGAAATATTAAAGTACTCTTCTCTACCAAGATCATTTTTGTACCACCTCAAACTAACGCTTTTCTTGCTGTCTGTTGGTCAGAGAGAAAGCATCTCTGATAAAAAAAAAAAGTTCAGGCCCTCCCTGGTGGCGCAATGGGTTAAAGCACAGCACTGAGAAGCTTAAGCCACTTCCGCATGAGTTCGATTCCCACCTGCCCTGGAGGAGATCCACATGGCGTGGCAGACCTCTCCTGACCCGCCCGCTGCTCCCCTCAGCAGTGTACTTCGTGGATCTGCCTGTTCTGCTTCCCGCTATGTCTCTGGTGAATCCTCTCACCCTCCACATCTCTGGCCTGTTCCCCAGTTCTATACGAATAAATAAATCTTTAAAAAAAAAAGTTCAACAGAATATCCTGCATAATGACAGCTTCATTGGAAAAAGCATATTGTCAGTCAATATTTGAAAACTTTGTTTTATATCATTAAACTTATGAATTTTTGTATAACTTTACCCAAAAAGGAATATAGCAACTTAAGTTCCATTTTTTTGAGTGCCACAAATGAGTTTCTCTGTTTTTGGTAGTTTTTCCAAGTGTACCCTTTCTGCTATATTGTGGATTATGTAGGCTTCTGTGGGCTACTGAATTAATTCTTATTACTAAGGTTTAACATTTTTTTTTTTTAAAGATTTATTTGTACTTACAGAACTGGGGTACAGGCCAGAGGCTCAGGGACGGCGAGAGGCTTCACCAGAGACAGAGTGGGGAACAGAACAAGCAGATCGAGGAAGTACACTGCTGAGGGGAGCAGCGGGCGGGTCAGGAGAGGTCTGCCACGCCATGGGGTCACCTCCAGGGCAGGCGGGAATCAAACTCATGCGGAAGTGGCTTTAGCTTCTCAGTGCTGTGCTTTAACCCGCTGTGCCACCAGGGAGGGCCCAACATTTTTTTTTTTTAACGGAATGTGCTCTGAGTTCCAAGAAACTTGGTATTAAACAGACCTTTAGAAAGAATAGCATGTAGGACACTTCCTGGTGGAGGAACTGGTTAAGATACAGCACTGCCAGCTGGCTGCAGCCACTCCTGTGCCAGTTCGATCCAGACCCGAGTTGATCCACATGGCACAGACTTCTCTTGTCTTGCCCTCTGTTCTCCTCATCAGTGTATTTTGTCGATCTGCCTGTTCTGCTCCCCCCTCTGTCTCTAGTGAATCCTCTCACCGACCCTGCACCTCTGGCATGTATCCCAGTTCTGTATGCATAGATAAATAAATCTTAAAAAAAAGAGAATGGCATTTAAGTTGGAAATAGCATCCATTTTTCACTTTTCAGAAGTAGCCACTATTTATTGACAATGCTATTTATTTTCCTTTATAGTTACAAATGAATATAATGAATCATTGCTCTACAGTCCAGAGGAACCAAAAATACTGTTTAGTATTCGAGAACCAATAGCAAACAGAGTTTTCTCAAGCAGTCGTCAGCGTTGTTTCACCTCAAAGTAAGCTCCCAAAGTTTGACTCGTGATTGTCTTTATCCCATGTAATTATAAAGTGTACTTGGTTTGAAAAGTAGTCCAGTTCATTAGATTCATTCAATCAAATTTAATCTAGCACCAAGTAGATCTGTGGAACAAATGAGATATCATACCAACATGGTCAAAATAATTTTCGTTCAGACTTAATGTGCTATCTTAGAGAAGCAAAAATTTAAGTAAATAAAAGAAACATATTTAACTGGTGATGTGATTTTTTTTTTTTTTGGTAGTAAGACACAGTGAGGGGCCTCCCTGGTGGAGCAAGGGGTTAAAGTGCAGTACTATGAAGCTGGCAACTGCCACTGCTGCACTAGTTCCGCCCACATGGTGCAGCAGACCTTTCCTGTCTTGCCTTCTGGTCCCCTCAGCAGTGTATTTGGCCAGGCTGTCTGTTCTGCTCCCCAATCTGCCTCTGGTGAATCCTCTCACTCCTTGTACCTCTGCCCTACACTCCAGTTCTTGTATGAATAAATAAATCTTTAAATAAAAAGACACAGTGATACCACATTATCCTCTAAAAGAAACTTTTAGAGTGTACCTTTGTCCACTGATAAAGTGTCTGAGTGAATGGAGCTATACTGAATATTTAAACTTTGGTAATTTACTAATGTATTAGTCATTATGTCATGCCTAAGAGCCACTTGATCTTTAAAATCTGCCAGTTTTAATGATTATCGGCGGTTTTAATAAACTTAACTTCCAGTTAGAAAAACTTGATATTTAATGAGATGTTTCTTTCTTCATAGGGTTTCTGTTCGTTCTCGTTGTTGGGATGCTTGTATGGTTGTGGATGGAGGAACGTCTTTTGAGTTTAATGATGGAGCAATTGCTTCCATGATGATCAATAAAGAAGATGAACTTCAAACTGTGCTTCTGGAACAGTGAAGGATTTCCTCAGATGACAAGATTATGACTGAATATTTTCACTGTGGAAACAAACTACCAGTCATAAAGCTACATACTTTTGGTTATTTTTGAGACTGGTTGGCTCTGGACTCAAAAGTGACCCAAAAAGCGAGACTCTCATTATTCTTCTGTTGGATCTTAGTAAGGAATATGTTCAGTGTGTAAGAAAATGGACTAAACTGATTAGTATTAACTGAAATTTTTGTATTGTTTACAATTGGTATGCAGAGTACTGACATCTTTTTAAATTTAGAGGTAGGCTCAAATAAAGGATTAAATGTTTAGGATATGAAGTTTAACTGTACAAGTTTTTTTTTTTTTTTTCCCCTGCCTTCTTACTTTATGGAATTAGATCAGACACATATCACTTGATTGATACATATTTTTTATAGGACTTAAGAATCAAGATTTTTAACAAATTTTGATGATGGAGAACTTTGATAAATCCTGACATTGACCTAATTGAAGTAGGTAAATGTATTTTATATGTGCCAAGAATTTTCTAATTTCAGAACACAATGATATGAGGTTATTGATTTAAAGTTTTTAAAGTTCAAGTAGTCATTTTTGAAATTATTGTAGATACTTTAATTGACTTTCAGGTTACTTTTGACAATGCTGGGTGAAATACATGTACTGGACAAATCATGTTGCTTTTATAAACGTATTAATTATTCAGTAGCTATTTTAGGTCAGGATGAAGTGATTAGACATTCTATTAGAAGTTTGGTAAAACGTTTGAAAATATATTTTCATCTACTGCTAGTTTCATCAGAAAGAAAATGGATTCTTTAATATGCAGAACACATCAGTTTTGGAACTGCCTTACTGGTTTTCACCTAGCTCTTAATCAGGTTTCAAACATTAGCTTTGGAAAAGAAAATGTTAAGGTTTTTCTTTTTTCTCCATTATGAGACTTATTTTTGGAGGAAATTATTCTTACCTAATTTCTGCCCTACTTATAGGTAATCCTGGAACCTTTTGCTGCTTCATGAGACATTCTCATGTCATTTATTCAAAGTTGAGCCTGTTTATTTTTCATTTAATGTTAAGAATTTTTTGTTTAATCATTTTATTGTATACCCACTCTGTGCCATATACTGTGTCTGGTGCTGGATATATGTTGATGAATGAAACAGACTCTATCCTGATAGAACTTGAGCTTAGGAGTAAATTCTGTGAAAGTATACATAATCAAATTGAGCTCTCTTAGTTTTGCCAACACTTTCCATGTTCCTGTCAAATTTATATGACTGTTGTTAGTATTTAGGTTTTGATGTATATTCAGATTTTTTTTTTTGGTTAAGAATGTTTGCATAGACATGCATAACAAAAAGTTTAAATGATGCTTATAATTAAGGTTAGTGTTTTCCCAGAATTGGATCTAATTTCTGGTTTGATTTACAAATGATCTATTCAGATACCATTTTTATAAAGAAATAGAATTCAACAATATAAACTTCCCTAATAGGTTTAAAATACCTTCTTGTCAAAAATGCCTACTCAGTCTTTAATATCAAGGAAATCTAACTGTCCAAAATGGCATCATAGATATATTAATGTGTAACATATTAATAGGTAACCTGCTGTGTAAAATTATTCATAAGCCATATTTTTAAAGGTTTTGAAAATTTTAATGTGTTCTCTGTGTGATAATTTCTAACATTTCTGTGGTGTGGTGAGGGATTACATGTAAAGAATGATGAGAAGCAAAAGATGTTAGAATAGTGAAAATGCTTTAATGAATGAAGTTAACCTTTTAATTGCAACTATACATGAATAAAATTAAAATATTGTTATGTTCTCTTTTTTACTTCATTTACTGCCTTAACTCTTACGGGGTCGGTCAGATTTTTCCAAAATGCTCCAAAGGTCTTTGTACCCTGTTCCCCACTGCTAAGTATTACTCTGCGATCTGTTGACTTTACTAATTGCTAATATTTGAAACAAAATCATGATGTTATATAATCAGGTAAAGGGTTCACCTGAAAAATGTAAACTCTAAAGATAGTTTGACTTAAAACTTCTGATGCTCCATTTGTATTTATATTGTGGCCCCAGTAAATCAAATCACATTACATATTCCACTAAATGTATAGCCTTCAAGTATGAAGATTACCATTATTTTTTTAGATAACAAAACAATATGAATAAAATTAGTAAGAGCCAGCTACCAAATTTACTGAAAACATCACTTGAGTTGAAGATTTAAATATAAATTTAAGAATATATTGTTTATTGTTCTGCTGTGAAAATAATGTAAATTTTAGAGGTAAATCACTAAAATTCATTGCATTGTGCCAGTATACATAATATCAGCATCAGTAGACTAGGGTAGTAACCAAGACAACTGTATAAAAAAAAGATAACCAGCAACAATGTGACATGTAAATGATACAATGAAAAATATACATGGGGCATTAGAATAAAGGTACTGTGAACTAGAGGAGGAATTGTTTATCACAAGTAAAAATTTCTAATTGTTTATTTCAAATGCAGCTTATTCTCAACTTTAATTTGGGATGCTGAAAAGACAGTTCGAGATCCCCGAACAACACACCAAATTTTATACCAGAATGTAAGTTCCTTGGGACAGGGGAATGAGTTTGGACTTACTTTCACAATACCTAAAACTGGCATAACTGAGGAGTACTGCCATTAATAATGGTTTCATGATACTGAAACTTAGCATTTCTTAAGTAGTTTGTGAGAGAGGATTTGATATGTGGTTAGTTGAAATACGGACAAGGTTTGAGAACCAGGTTTTTAACAGAATGATCCCTCAACTGCAACTATTTGATCCCCCATATTTGTCTTTTTTGATTGAATGGATGAAAGGCTTGAATGATTTGTCAGGTTATCGGCATACTCCACTAGTATTACTTGACTTTTGCAAGAAAATTAAAATATATTTTTGTAATTAAGCATTATATAGAGCTCTTTCCCCCTGCTTCAGGTCTTTCATCAGAGGCTTTTATTTGTGAAATGATTCGTTACAACATTACCCTATTAATCTTTCAGATATGCTCATTAGCCTTTTAGATGTGTCACTGTGGCTTATTCACTTTACATGAAGTGTCAGATTAAAATACTGCCTAAATCTTAGCCCTCTGTGCACTTCCTGGCTCTTGTAGTGATGATGCCATTGCAAACTTAACTTATTATGAGATAATAGTTTTGAGAGAAAAAGGGACTTTACAACTTAACAGAAATGACTGCATGTCCAGCCAGTGTTTGGTTAAAAGGTGATACAAATGCAAAGTTACTGTTGAGACAGAATACAGTCTGATGTGCCTACGGTATATAGGTGGGCGTGGGAATAAGCTTTCAGTTGCTTCTGAAATTACCATAGTCCCAGCTATTTTAAGACCTCAGCAGTTTTAATGCTGTAAACTACAAGTTAAATATTTTGGAATTTGAGAAGTACCAAAATATTTTAATATTTAGATTCACCAAAAATAATTCAGATATTTAAGCAAAGGAAATGTGTAAAATGAAATTAACTCAAGTTTTAGAGCTTCATTTTGTATCATAGCTTCTTGATAAAGAATCTGCTGACTTCTTGGTGGTATTTGGGTAGGAAAGGTTGGGGAGGGGGTGGTAATGAAAGGATAATGTTTCTCATTTTAATCATAGTACTTAAGAAAAAGAGAAAAAAGGAATATAAATAAGTTGCAGACTCATTTTTATAAAAATGTGCTTTATTTTAAAACAAGTCTATAAAAGTCTATAAAAGAAATCACATATAAAAATACAGATTACTTTGACATATTAGCAAGATAGCTTATGGTTGAACTTGAATTCGAAAGTACTGTATATCTGAGGGTATCCAGAAGTCAGAGTCCAACTGATCCTATCGCCAGCCCCTGTCACTAATCTGTAAACAATAATTTCAAGTAGTATTTAGCACTTTTTAGAACGAATTGACACATTTCCTGTATAACACTACTTTACAGTGTTTTCCTTAGGTCTCAGAAGATAAGGGCACTTCATCATTTCTAAATTAGGTCTTACTTTAAAAAAAGAATGTTAACAGAAGTGGTGGATTTGGCTTTTTGTTCCACTTTGGATATAGGGGGAGCTCATCAATTTAAATATGAAACTAGTGTTTTGTGGTTTTTTTAAAGCAGAATTTAATTTTGCTTCATGTACCATTTAAAAATATATATCACTAATGCTATCCAAAGATAACACCTGAGTCTTAACTTTTATGTAGGTGCAAGTCATGTTTACTGCCCTGAAATCACATGGAACATACATCTGTGGCTGGAGCATCATTCTGATTGAGAGGAACAAGCATTTCTTAAGGAACTTTAGATCCAGTAACCTTACATAATGGGCAGTTTAAAGCAAATTATTGCAAGAGACACTATACAAAGACAATTTCAAATACCTGATTTCAGAGTAATATAAAAATAAACTCAAGAACTCAGCGGTAAAGGAAAAAGGCAACTTCAGTTCAATATTCCATCGAGCATTTCAACAATAGAGACGGCCTGGTTCCTGCCACCTTTCTAAAACAAAGCAAGTCATTTTAAAAGCTAAAAAGTCTGTGTTAACGTAATTGATATTAAAGTTTGAAGACCGTGCTTGTATTTCCTTAGCTACTACAGAATCACAGCAACAGTACATCAAAGGATATTTATGTGCATTAGAGGATACTTCACATTAATATGTCATATAAAACTGCCTCTTGAGCCTTCAAATTCCCCACTAATTCTATGCTTTGTATTTAGGTTTTAAGGTGAATTACCCAGGCAGGGCTATTTGTCTCTAGGATTCTTAATTTCAAATTGCTAGGCAAAGTTGAAATGGTGTGCTTTTTCTTTTCTATCCCTAGAAGAGACTGCTTAAAATGCTATAGTCCCATGATTTTTTCTGGTCACCTTGTAACACAAATAGCTTATTCTCCCAGTATATGTCATAAAAGCAATACTGAAAAATTAAATAGAAGAAAGTTACCATATAGTCTGTAGATGATTGCTGGTGACTTATAAGCTTGATTCTAAATAGATATAATAAGAAGGATACTTGGAAGAGGTGGGTCAGATTTCACTCTTTAAGGAGTCTTGAAATGATAGGCTTCTCCTAAAATATCAAAAGGCCTACAGGTTAGGCTCATAAAGGCATAGCAGTGACAGCTCACAGAATCATTACAGAAAAGCAACTTTTCACAGCTTTCTCTCAAATGAGTCTCTAATATACTTGCAGAAGGAAGGCAAAGGGAAAACCAAGAGTAAAAACAGCCTAGCACGTGCACATTTGGGCTTCCTGCCTACTTCCCTGTTCCAAAGGAGATACCATCCGACGATAAATAATTCATAGACAGCTTGATTTTTGAAGTGTCAGTCGGCATTTGATGCCCCATATCTCCTGGTTCTTTATGTTGCTTATGGTTGGCCTGGCAATGGTGGTGAAATGGGAACAATTAATCTGTAGATGAGGAAGGGCTTCCTTTAACAATTGAAGGGTGTTGTCTGGCACGATTCCAAAAACTTGTAGTGTTTTTAGTGTGGGAATTTCTCCAAGTTCACTGGAAAGAGAGAGAAACTTTCAGTCACAGTAGCTATGGGAACTGTTCTATTAGAGTTACATGACCTAGTTACAATTTGTGTCATAGTTTATAAAATGCAGTGTGATGGCATAATTTGCAATCGATTGAGAACACAAGGTGAATCAAACCAGAAAGAAGCTTGGACACTGAGGCCTGAGGAAACATAGCGGCAGAGAGCTTTGTTGTTACATAAAAACTCTAAGGCTCATTTACTACTAGAATCCAAAAATATTGGGTTCCTTTCTCCACTATTAATTTATATTTAGGGGTATTATTGTGTTGTAAGAAGAAACATACAAAACTACAGATAGTAAATGTCTTACTATGGCATCAATTGGAAACACCACAAATTACATGTAACTAAAAGAGATATGGATTTATTCTTTATTTGAACTAGTCCACCCACCCCCCAAAAGGAGATGTCAGAGGGTTGACAGCTCACTATTTGTTAATAGTCAAGTGGTGAAACCAAGCAGTGATCTCTACCAAAGTGTTTTAGGCTGGGACATGCAGTTGGGTGCAGATGGAGAAAAGGATGACCAACCACGTGAAGAGACAGACATCCAACCTCTCTAAACATTAACATTTTTCTTCTGTCACAGGTAAGCCTCATTTTGTCATCTCTTTTGGAATCTCACAGTAGATGAGATACAACTCTGTCCACAGGGAAATTCTGGTACACAGAAAAGTAAAAGGGATCCATTTCCCTAAAGTAAATACTTATTGGTAATGATTCTTCTTAACCCAGGTCTGTGCGCTTAGAATTTCATCTCTCTGATCTGTATTTGCTCCAGGTTGGGACACACAAAGTCTGAGGAAAGGAAATATTGACTTTGGAATTTCAACAAAAATCCCTCCACAGATCAATGGAACACATCAGTGACATAGAACTAGAAGCATTCTTTGTATTTTCATGCTGCCAGTAATTCCTTGAAAAACAAATTTCCCTTATAACAACTATTCTACATACCAATAACCAATGCAATGCATGTTCCTCAAGCCTCAGCTTAGCTTAGCTTGTGTTACTCTCCTGCTCCAAATCTTTCACAGATGTTCCCTTTTTATTTGCAGAACTCAAACTGTTCAGCCGGCTTTAAGACTGCCCAGGCCTAACTCGCAGACTGCTTCTCCATTCCCCCACTAAATTATTTAGTTGGCATTCAACTAGTGTCTAAAACACTATAGGTGCTTAGTATATATGTGAGCTGAATACAGGGTGATGGGCAATTTAGAATATTTTGTCCAAATAGAATAAATACACTTGAGCTCATAAGGCTTTGGAGGTCACAAGAGTCTTAAAGAAAATCAGGAAGAACAAATTGCCACTGATCGTTCAATTAACTAATTTCTGGAATGTAGAAAGCGGACTACAAAGAAAGGTCATAGTAACAGGCATTTACTATTACCACATATGAGGCTAGAAATCCTGCCTCAACCTTAAATCCCTTTCCTGTAAAAGTTAAAGAGGACACCAGAACCTAATGATAATCGTGATGACTTTAGTTCTGGGATTTGCAAATAGCCAAACTGTAAGGCATTCTGCAGTGGAAGGTATTATGAGAAAAAACCGTAGCTAGGATTAAGACATGGAAGTATAACATCAGAAGAAATGTGCTTGCAACAGGGAACGTGCTCTGGTGAGAAAGGAAGGCGCACCAGGTACTTGGAAGACATTCCTGGGCAAAGGTGAGTGAGCTGCACAAGATGGGGCCTTCCTAGGCCCACTCCCAAGTCAAAAAACAAGAAAGTCTTTAATATTTTAAGGAGGCCAAATAAACCAAAAACAGTCTTTTTGTAGGTGTGCCACCTGTCACAAAGCAGAACAAATCTGTAAGATGGTGACCACATAGCATCGAGAAGTGTTGTTGAAGCAACTTAACCTTACGTTCTGGGATAGTGAGTTCAGACGGGATACTTTAAAAAATGTTCACTGCATTACCTGATTGTATTATTTCACTTTTGTAACAAGTTTTGATCTTATCTTGAAAAAAAAAAAATCAAAAAGAATTTGAAAAGTCAAATAGGACAGCAAATAGAAATGAATCATTTAAGAGCCATTATTTTAAATTTAAATACAAAAAGAAGATAATGCCTTAGAGATCTGTTTAATTTTAATCAACTAAAGTTATCTCGAAATGCTTTCATGGGTTCACTCTTTCCCTCATCTACACAATATAACCCTGTTTTATAACATCTCAAGGTCCTCTGCTATAAAAATCTCCTGCTAACAATCTTTATTTAGTCTCTCTTAACCTTAGATCAGGTTACTATCTCCCGCTAGGGTTTCTTACTTGACTGAGAAATACAGAGTAATTAGAAGTCAGTTCTGATGTAGAAAATGAGACCAATCAAGGGATAAGGGAGTAAATACAATGGGAATCTATCCTTAGCAAGGGAACTGTACTTACTTAAGTACTTTAAAGCATTAAAACTACAGATGCTGCTCAAATTTTCTTTTTCCACTTCTGAGATAAACTTATGTGGCTCTTTGGAAATTATTGCTAAGGATTCTAGAATTCTTACAATGAATGTCATAGATATCCATTACTAGAATGACTGAAATTAGAGGGAAAGACATTTGAGTAGAAATAAATGCATAATTACATAATGCCCTAAAATTTAAATACAACCTCTATTTCCTCCATTTTTCACCCTAAAATTTAAATACAACCTCTATTTCCTCCATTTTTCACCTTTTTCTGATGATCTGATTTGTAACTAAACTCCTATTGCCCTAGTTTCTCTTAACTTCGAGATGAAGTTTTGACAAGTCACAGTAAGGCAGGGAGGGTTCACAGGGCTGTGACTGCAGTCGCACCAAGACCAAGTTCCCTGCAGGGACTACGATACAAGCCTTATCATCATGGTGGATAAAAATATCAAAATGTGAAGGCTCACAGCCTTCCCCTAATCTCTGCTCAAAAAAAAAAAAAAAAAAAAAAAAAGCATTTGGAGATTACCTACTTAGCTTCTTTCTCTCAGCAAAAAAGAACAAATGTATGACACATGGGTAGATTGTCTTGACACAATCAACCAAAATAGAATAATCACCATATTCCCCAGGGGCCTCACAGCCAAAGCAGCATTATGGCAAGGACAGGAGAGACTGGATGGCAAAGACCTTTTATGGGTAGATGGGGAGGAAGCCTCTCAAGAGTTATAGAAGCTAGAAAATGTAAGTGCAGAATTTTAATAAGAGTTCCACATTGATGAATGTAAATATAACACCTAAGAGAATGGAAAGTAATTCTTGGCATCCCTTTTTGTCAGTCAATTCTCCAGATGAGACACTCTGAGCCCCAAGATTAATTCAGAAAGTGATTAGTTAAAAATATAATTGCTGGATTTCTGACTCTAGTAGTTACCCCTGTATAGCTGAAGTATTTGATTTATTCATTAATTTTGAGACTATTGCAAGCGCCACGCCAGTAATTAGAGGACTGCATCCACTCCTCCTTCAGTTTACCACCTTGGCTGGGAATGAGAGGGGAAAATCACCATCCCTGGGATGGCGGACTACATGGTTTCATGTGGACAATATTGATTGGAATAAGAAAGAAGAACACGTGATTCGAGATACTGACTTTGGGGTTTTCAATACAGTTGCTATAAACATACTTAACATGAAGAATCGTCTAGCCCTTTGGGAAGAAGATTTTGTAAAAATAGATGGTACTGCTCCCAGGATGACTTAGTAGGCCAGGGTCTTAGAAGGGCAGACCAGGTTCCTTGTTTCTTTGAATTCCTTTGATTTTAGTAACAAGTGACATCTCTTCTGGTCACTGAAAGTACTTACAGTAAAGTCTCAGGTATTATATCATAGCACCGACTGAGAGACAGGTGTTGGAGGTAGCTGAGCTGGTAAAGTTCCTCAAAGCAATCATTCGTTAACATAGCACTATCACTGCAACAGAGCAAAGAACAGATTCAAAACCTACCAATCCACCCTAGAATGAGAAGACAGAAATAGTCTCCTGTTTACTTCCTTCAAATCAACATATTAAGATTCTTTCTTCATTCAATGAGCAATTATACTTTTCAATCATTTCTGATAGCAATTAAAAAAATACCTTAAGTCTAGGTGGACAAGATTGGGGCATCGTCCAACTAAGGTAGAGACATCTATGAAAACAAATGATAGTCACCATGAAACAAAGAAAAAGACAATGGCATCTGCTCGCAATATTATTACTTTACATGCTAGAAGTTTAGAACAATACAATTAGAAGTCACACATCTTTACAAAGAAAACAAATTATCACCTTAGCACGTAACATTTTCTATGCAGAAAAGAAAATTCAAGAGAATCACCTGAAAACTATTGGACATCAAAAGAAAACATATAAAATGACTAAATCTACCTCTTATCTATGTATCAGCAATACTAGCTGGAAAAATAAAAATGAAACAAATCCCATTCACAGTAGAAAAAAAGCAAAAGCAACCACTACACACACACACACACACACACAACACACACACACACACACACATATACACACACACATAGATATAGATATATAGATATATAAAGCCTATCACAAAGATAGCATTTACAATCAAAGGGGGCACTCGTGGAGTATTAAAGATAAAATTGCTGCCACAACCTGTAAAAATATATTTCTCAAGTAATATAATCAATATATTCAAATAAAGCCCACTTCTATTAAAGAGTTCTACAAACAAAAATATGGTAATTACTAGATCTTGAGACAGAGTTTCTGTACATGGAAGAAAACATAACAAACACTGATAATTTGCTACATAAAATCTTAAAACCTTACCATATTAAAGCAAAACAAAACATTAGCAAAATTTAAGTAGCAGAAAACCAGGCAAGTCCTTAATAGACAGCTGTCATATATAAAGAGAAAAAAGCAACAGTGAACATGACACTTTGCAAAAATAACAACAAAATGGAGCAAGAAATACAAAATGAAATACTGCTTTCCTGTCAGTGAATGAAAAAAAATTTGATTATACTCCAAATTAGTGAAATGCAATAATGCAAGTACCCCAGTACATAAGTAGATACTCATTTTTAAAGATGTATTTTTATTTGTTTATGCATACATAAGTAGATACTCATTTTTAAAGATGTATTTTTATTTGTTTATGCATACAAGAATGGGGGTGTAGGCCATAGATGTGGGGGGTGAGAGGATTCATCAGAGAGTGTGGGGAGCAGAACAGTTGGACTGACTGAAATCCACTGCTGAGGGGAGCAGTGGGAGAGACAGGAGAAGTCCGCTGTGCCATGTGGGTCACCCCCTGGCTGAGGATGGCTTCATGATACTGTTCTTAACCCCTTTTGCCCCCAGGGAGGCCCGTAAGTAGATACTTAATTTTATATAGATTTTCAGGATGGAAAACTGTTTTCTTTTTTTTTGAGGAAGAAGTGATTTTTTTCAAACACACACACAAACTCAACATTTGCACAAAGAAAGAGAGGAGTGGTGGGGGAGGAAATACACCCTGATGTTAAATGCAGTTACCAGGCTCGGTGGGATTATAAAATTTTTCAGAATTTGGAAGAAAGTCAGATGAGCAACGCTGTCGTCAGCAAATCAATCAATGTCACTTATTAAACAAAGAAGTCCATTAATGTTTGGGGTTTCCTTCTGTATCTTTAGTCACATCCACCCCAACCCCCGAATCCTAGATTTTCAATATGTGACAGGCCTCTCAGATTTATGCATAAGACCAAATACTTGATTTCTTTAAATCTGCTCCTTAGTTCCTAAAGTCTTTGCCATCTCAGTAAGTGGTAACTTCACTGATCTAACCAGCGGCGCAAAAAATCTGGGAGTCACACTTGAATGTTTTTCTCACATCCCACATTCAATCTGCTACTAAATCCTGCTGAGCCTGCTTTCAAAATAGATTCCAAGTACGATCATTTGTCACCATGTTGAATGTTACCACCCTGGCTTGCTACAGCCTTTCCTCAACAAGCCACAAGGATAAGACTTTAACAAAGCAAGTCAGATCCTATTATTCCCTGCTCAGAATATGCCAACGGCCTCCCATCTCAGAAAAATCCAAATCTAGCTTTTGGTTTACAGAGCTCGTGGTTATCCCATCTAGCACAGTGTTCCCTCTTCCTTCTTGCTGGCCCTAGAACCTTCTTTGCTTACATGTTTAGATGGCTGCTCCTGCACTCATTCAGGCCTCTGCCCATGTCATTTCCTCTGAGGGGCCCCCTTCCAGCTCCTTCCTACCACACTCCACCTGCTTACTTGCTTTCCTTTCCTTCTTTACATTTCCCTTCCTTTCTTCACATTTAGTTACTTGTTGATGGCCTGGTGCCCCACTAGCAGGTCAACTTCACCAGAGTGATGCCCACCATATAACCGAGAGCACGAATGCATCCCCTTCCTTCTGCACCCCTGTACTTGCCCCAAGAACAGCTGCTATTTTATTACCTACTATTTTTGCCAGAACTCAGTAAACAGGCGATCTGTTCTTTTTCAGAGGAACAAAGGAAAGTGTTATAAGCCAAACTTGGACAAAATTAATAGCTGCTTGCCTACAGCAGAGTTAGGTGACCTTGCATCCAGAACCTCAATTCATTTCAGAAGAACTCTCAGTAGAGTGGGAATTTGAGAGATAGGAAGAAAATGTCAATAGAGGCACTACCTTCTCGTCTTCCGAGGATAAAGAAGGCAGAACTGACAAAGGGATTCGCCGGGAAGAGGCTGCTCACTACGGGGAATTCAGCAGCCTTAGAAGGAATTTGGCAGGCGCTGCCTAAAGCTGGAGAATAAGGCTGAAGCCTTGACTCCGCGATTCCACTTGAGAAGCCTTGCCAGGACACACAAAGCTTTGTCTCTGTCCTTTCATACAGGGAAAGGCTGGAAAGTTTCTCAATGTCAGCTACAAGGAGATCCACTGGGTAAGTTATTCTTAAAAGTCGATACAAATTATTCCCTAACTATATATATATGTGTGTATCGCACAATCACAGAAAACAGGGTTATCTTAAAAAAGCGTATTACAAAGTATGCCACACTCTATGTTCCATTTTAAAAGATACTTTTGTATAAGAAAGAGTTGGCATGGCGCTGAGGAGATTATTGTTAATTTATCGTTGTGTTTTTCCCCATATTTTACATAGCCTTGAGAAAGACTATATAATGCTATAGTCAGATCTAAAATAAAATAGTGCAGAATACCATGTGTGGAGGAAGGAATTAAAAAACACACAGGGGCCTCTGTGGTGGCCCAGGGGTTGAAGTCTCAGGGCTATCAAGCTACCGGCAGCTACTGCAGCATGAGTTCAATCCCCGCCCAGGGAGTTGACCCGTATGGTGCACCAGATCTCTCCTGTCTAACCTCACTAGTATATTTCAGTCAGTCCAACTGTTCTGCTCCCCATTCTGTCTCTGGTGAATCCTCTTAACCTCCCTTCCCCACCTCTGGCCTGCACCCCAGTTCTTGCATGCATGCATAAATAAAAAGAAATCTTAAAAAATAAAAATACAACTGTTGCTTATACAGACCACCAGAAAAATGTTCCCCTTGTCTAAGACAGAGGCGATCAGACTCAAGGTTGAGTAAAGATTCAAGCTTCTGGCTTCTGAGGAGAATCTAGTTCATTTTCTGTATTCTGACCCATCTTACTTAGCCTAGTATGGACAGCATGCCCTCAAGAAGAGGTTTCCAACTACTACTTAAATGTTAAGATGCATTCTGCAAGTGATTGATTCCAATCTTTTAACTTGTAATCCACGTTATAATAAACAAAACCCATTAGGTGAGCAATGCCAGCATCAGGACTGTGGTGCTGCCTGGGCTTGCTTAACCTGACTTCAGGCAGAAATTCTGCTTCAAAGTAAGTTCTCTGAAAGGACAAAGGTTTCCATTTTTAGATTCTGGATTCAAATCCTCTACCCACAAGCTGCTGGCCTTAATCTAATTCATGTGATCAGCTACTGCCTCAGCTGAGAAAAGCGAGGATCAACACTACACTTCCTGGCTCAAGTGAGAGAACAGCACCTGCTTTTGCTGTTGCTGTGGTTAAGGGCCTACAAGAAGGTCTCACCTGATCTCTGGAGATTCTTCCTGTAACCGCTAAGATTGAGCTGGGTGATGGTCTTTGACACATGTGCAACAGCCACTTGCACATGCTTTTCAGTGAAGTCAAAACACCAGGAGAGGTTCAGCTCATCCAATCTGCACACAAGAATGCAACAAAGAAAGCATGAAATCACTGCACAGGAATGAGTCCTCTAGGCAGCACTGGCTCAAGCAGAAAAAACAAAATACGAGCCAGACTCCTATCTCATACACGGCCTCTGCTTCTCCAAGCGGCTACCTTTGCCCTAGAAAGTTGCCAGGGGATCTGAGTGACTGACACTAGTGAATGCTGCCCCCTTGTGGAGACGGGAGGGGCAAGCTCTTCCCTTCAAACTTGGTTCCAGAAATGGAGGTAGCTAGGATATTCCAGCCGGCCTCAGTTCTTTCCCAACTACTCATGTTGTTAGCAAATAACCACAGAACTGAGCAGTCACTTGAGATCTTTTAAGATGGTCTTGGCTTATTTGGCCTCGGTTAGCTGAGCAAATAATAATGTTCAATCATTAAGCCACATACCCCTCCTGGCATTACTGAATAATGTGGCCTGTATATCTTATCTCACGGATAACATTCTTCTAAGGCTACTTCCAACAGGTCATTAAGGAAACATAGGTACGCACCAGGGGATATTAAAAAGGAAACACAGCATACACGCACACATATATACACATATGCATGCATGTACATATATATACACAAGTGTGCACATGTGCACACACACACTATTGTGTATTTTGTAAACCATGTCCCCAATCAGTAACACCCGTAATTGTATCCTTTATTTATGATGTTTTTAATCCTAGCACCCAAATTAGGGAGGATGTTTGCTATGTATCAAATTTAATCAAAACCTCTAAGCTAGGTCTATAGATACTATAGGGAGAAAACCTGACCATATGGACAGTCAGGTGAAAACAGATTAATTTCAACTCGACTAGTGAAACTTCATACACAAGCTATCGGGCGAGATTGGCTCTTCCGATTCCAGCACTCGCTGCACATGGGCAGCCCCTCCCCTGGCGCTTGGCCCCAGAAAGTGTTTGTGGACAGAGCCAGCAGTGGATGATGGGCATCGTGCCTCGGGCTCAGGATGCAGGCGGAGGTCAGCAGAGATGGCGATGGCAGTGCTCCCCTGCCACGCAGCCCCAGAGCATGCAGCCATTGTTTCAGGGCTGCAGGGAGCAGCGCAGCTCCATGGGCCAGCTCCAGAGCGGTGGCTCCCACCAGCTGCAGGCAATAGAGAGGCTCATGGTGCCTGCATGGTGGAAGGCAGGGTCAGGTGCGCGCTATGAGCTGGTTAGCACTACAGTCCAATCAGTCTGCCACAGGATTGAAAATGGTCCAGTCAGACTTGTAGGTGAGGAGCCTGAAAAGGTTAAAGGCAGGGCAGGAGCCAGCTGGGGAGGCAGGCTCTGATGCAGCCTGTTCCGTAAGGAGGCTCTGTTTCTGACCTCTGAGGGAGAAAGGACGAGCAGCCGACCTCCGAAGAAAGAAGAGAAGCCGAAGTTTCCCAGAAGTTGGGGCCACTGGCTGGCCCTGCCTGACACCTCCTGAAAGGAGCCTCAGACCCAGGACTGGTGTCTCAAAGAGCTGTTTGTTGTTGTTGTGAGCCAACAACTCACAAAGAGCTGCTGACACAGTGACTTTGACAGTGCTGCTTCAGTGACCTGTGGTGACCAGAGCTACATGTCAGTGCTGTTGACAGGTGACTGGCACTCCTTGTCCAGGTCACTTGAGAAACTTTAGCTGCTCCTGAACAACCAGCACTGCCTTCTGGTGCTGTTCAGTGAGCGACTGTGGTGTCATCTCTGCAGCCCTGCCCACGAGCGCCTCAGTTACGGTGAGTTGGACACTGGCCCGCTGCTTGTCCACAATGCATGAGTTCTAGGGCCCTGCTGGTGGGGCAGTACCCTCTTGAATGAGCAGCCTTTTGCTGGCACATCCTGGGCGCTGCGGACACTATCTGGGGTGAGAGAGCCAACCACCCTTCCCATTTGTTAACGAACCCTCATTATTGTTGTTCCTGGGGTCTGAGTGGTCTTGCAGTTGAGAACGAGGGTGAAAACCCACAGTGACCTGTCCTCTATTAGGTACTACCTGTTGGCTCGCCATGGACCCTCCAAAACCCCATTTCATTATTTATAAACCTATTTCATTTTCTTATTTTAGTAAGTTTAAAAACGAGAGGTCATTTTGCAAAGTAAAGTATCTTTTGCAAACCTAATGGAGTTGGCTCCGGAGTTTGCACAAGGCTTGGAGGGAAAAGGATACTGCATCATCCAAATCAAGAGCTGGGAAAGTTAAGGACAGCTTTCAAAAACAACCCCTTATGTTTGTGTGCGGAATAATTGTCTATTTGCAACAACAACTCTGTAATCAAGTCTCAAATTTTTCCCACCTGCAACAGCTGCTGAGTAACATCTTCAGGGCAGATTCGGAAAATCCAGAACACCCAGAAAGGTTCAGGCGCATTAAATTTGCATTCTGCGCAAGATTACTGCAAAAAGAGAAAAGCGTCAGAAGACTACCATTAGGATAATGTGAGCACTGAGGAAAACAGGTTAGTGAAGCGGTAATTCACACAGGCCGCTGAGCAGAACCGAGTTCAAACACCGCTCAGCTCACACCAAGCAGGATGCTTCGCTGATCCAGGAAATGGTAAAATTGGTGCTTCTTGGGAGGGCTGATAAGATGAAATGATATAATTTAAGAAAGACTGTAGTGGCTGACCCAGATCAGTGCGCTAGAAATACTGATCTAGGCAGCACTGGAATAAACACTTCCATTTCACCCATTCTTGGAATTAGATGACAGGCCACCTTCTACATGCAAAGTCAGTGGGTTCTTCGACTGAAAAACCTCTCCCACAGCCCTCCTCTACATTCGCAAGAGGCCCATGTTAGAGAAACTCAATCAGCACAAGAGCCTGCGTCACATTACTTTGTGGGGTTCAAATCTTGGTGGTGCCTCCTAATTATGTGACCTTGGACAAGTTGTTCAGTTTCCCTGTGCCTCAGTTTCCACATGTGTAAACAGGGAATAGTAAGAAGTGTTTCACAGGGTGGTGACGAGAATTAAATGAACAATTACCCTCGAAAAAATTGGTGTCTGGCACACACTAAGTGTTTGACAGATAACAGCGACAATTACTATGTTTCTCACCTGAGTGAACCCAAGGACATCTGAACTAGACTAGCTTCTTCCATGTCAGACTGTCCCTTGGAGGTGCCAAAAGGAACAAAATTTGTAAATCTCAGTTCTGAGATGTTCTTTCCAGTCTCAGAACCTCTTTCCATCACGCTTCCTTCTTCATAACCTACCATAGAGTCAATAGATTTCTTATCCCACAGCAAAGGTCCCCTAGGCTCTGACCCCCCACTTACCCCGTCACTGAGCCCTGTGACCCAGCCACCCCCACTACTACAGAGCCTTGAGCCACACAGGCAGCTTTAGCTAGATGCTTCGTTTGCCCATCACTTGGCGATCTCCTACCTGAATGTATTTGATACTCAATGTAAGAGTCACTTCCTGTGAGGTGGCCACCCTCCCCGCAGTAATTAGGTCTCCCTGTGTTTCCACACAGTCACCGATGCAATAACAACACAGCATGCTGTCATTGTGGCCCCTCCCAGTGTGAGGCAGGGGCCATGCCTTTCATCCTGCATGAGGTCTGGCATAGAGGCAGCAGGCCTCGGGAGTCCAGGAAAGCTCTGCAGACGCTGAAACAAGCACGGGTGTGTGTATTCAGAGTCCGCCTGGCTCTGGACAGAAGGGCATCCCCGCTACACCCAGGACACATGTAAGCCAGCTGCCACTGGGACCGCTCCTGGCCGCACTCACTTGATAATGGGGTCCGAGAGCTGCAGCCCTTCCAGGCTGAGATTCTGTAGCTTGGAGCAGGGAGACAGAATGCCGTGGAGGGCAGAAACGTCGATCACTGAGTTTGACAGGTCCATGTGCTGTACACGAAAAGGGCTAACACAGAGAAAGGGGCTCGGTAAGGCGGCTCTCCCATGGAGAGCACGTGCCACCCAGCCCCGCCTCCTCCCTAAATGTGCAGCCAGTCACACACCAGCTCTCCAGATACACTGCTAGTATTAGCTAGGTTCTGGTCATAAAACAAATAGCCGCTAACTTCCATCCTCATTCATTTTCAAATTCAAGGGGATGTTTGCCAAGTGAAGAGGTGACTGCTAGGCAGTTCCAGCTACAGTTAATTAGTGGGCACGTCAGAATGAGCTGGATGTGGGTGACCAGAGGGTGACACCGTGACACCTGGTGAGGGTGAGTGGGTGAAGGGCAGGGCGCACACTAAAGCAGGGGCCACCTGATTAAGCAAGGTGCAAAGGGAGGCTGTCTAGCCGTAGATATACTAATATTGGGGTGTCTGGAGAGTTTTCAGGCCTGGAGGCTTGCAGTGTTAGAAATAGTGTGAGGAAAAAGAATATTGGATGGCTTCACTTAGAGGAGGAGTAAAGAGAAACCAAATAAAGGGTCAATAAAAAATAACAGAGAAAACTAGCAGGCAAGCTACAGAGGTGATGCATGTCATGGGGGAAGGGCAGAAACGGCAGAACTATGGTGATGGTTCATGGGTGGTATGGTGGTGAGAAATTTATGGGAACTATACCTGAGGAGAGAAGTCAAATAATGTACAAATATAAACAACAATGTAAGAAAATGAAAAGTTCAATCAGAAAAAAGAAAAAAAGGAGTTTGAATGAAACAGCTGGAAACGAGGATTTGAGAGCCTGGCATGATGGAGGTGGACGGGAGACCTGGCTTATCTAAGGTCAGTGCACGTCTGACTAAAGAAGCCCTGCTGCAGAGAACCCCATGAGAGCAGCTAAATGTGCACCCCTGAGCCCTGAGTGAAAATGGGGTGATGCCACGCAGCTGGGCTAGTCCCATCACCAGGGCCGTATGACAAAATATGCCGTCACTTCAGTGACGCGTGACAAGGCTGGGTCTCAGAAAAAGAAGGCTTCGACCTGTTTCCTACCTCAAGATTTAGAAGAAGGGGGTTTCTCTTCTTTTACCTGAAATGTTCAATTGATGGTTGGTCCATAAACGATCGTGGGCAGCGGAAGGCAATCACACCTCGAGAGAGCAACCGACCAGTCACGTCTGGATGCAGGTTTTTACCTGTAAGGTCTAAGGTCTGCCAGAGAGACTCATCAAACCTGGAAAAGAGGAAGTGATCCATTTAAGTGGGGACACAGGACATAGCAGGTCCCTTTACACCATATGTGCCTTTAAATTGCCTTAAAGCAAATTCTGAAGGAAGCTTTATTTTTCAGCTGACATACAATTAGTTATGATACTTTTAAGACACAAAAGGATATTTCTGGGCCATATCATGGATAAGCACCACTGTCCTGGTTTTGTGTACTGCCAGTTTAGATGGCTTGATACTCTCATTAGCAAGGCCCACAAGCTTGAACCAGAGAAAAAAATTCAACCATTCAGTTCAGCTGGATAACTTTAAAAATGATTGTTTAATTTTTTTTAACTGATTATCAATTAGATGGGTAGGATTCAAAATGGCCTAAGTGATTCCACTAGCCACTTTTGTTAAGCATGAATAGTTCCCAACCTACCCTAAATAACATATAAATATAACCATAAGTTCAAACTGAAAACTAAATCTTTTATTTCCTCTCCTGCTTCCAATCCTGTGGCCCATTATTGCTTTCGCAGTTCACCAAGACTTTCCCCATGAAGCTCTGTCCACACCTAAGTGTCCCTCCAAACTGATGAAAGTACCAGAAACTGTTGGCTGACATATGCTAGATGCTTCCAGGAGCCAGGCGGTGCACGGGCAGCTCTAGTTTGCATCCTTATAACTGCCCTGGCCTGAAGGCGCCATCGCCCGCATTTTATATATGGGAGTGTGAGAATCAAGTGTTAGGTAACTTAATCAGCTGAAGTGGCACAGGGACTGCGCGCTAATGCCAGAGCCCCGAGCTCTCTCTCCTCACCTCAGACACTGCCCGCCCACCCCATTGAGAACGGCTGTGCCCCTTGGCACCCCTAAAACTCTCCTCACAAATGGAGGTCAGCATCCAGTGGACATGTGCGTGCATCACTGAACACAAGGAAAAGAACTTTCAGAAGTGGCCCAAGGAGACCCCCATCTTTGACTGTAAAATGAAGATACAAAAAACATAAAGATAACCTGACTTACCTGTGCTGCTGTTATTTTTCTTAGCTTTTAGCTTCATGATACCCAAAGGAATGAAGGAATAACCCTCACACCACTTCCTTCTCCACACAGATCAACAGGGTTTGCAAATACTCACGCTAGATGATACCATCTTTTGCAGACACTGGAGACTTTCAGGAGTTCAGGGAGGCAAAGACAGGAAAAGATTCCCAAGAGCAGTTCATCTGGAAGGGAGTCCCATGAAACACCTTTGAGGGGGTAGAAAAGAAGTGTTTTCCATGACTGTTTTCTCCTCATCAGATCCAGAGGGTAAGAAGACCTACAGCACTCATCCAATTACCCTTGTCATTGTTTTTAAGCTCATCCATATTCTGTGAACTCTGAAATGAGCACCCCACTTCCTCCATAACAAGAATTGAAAAACCCACATAATACTTTTCACAACACTCTTTTCTTCAGAGCCAGCCAACCAAGGTTAGGTGAGGAGCCGCTATTATTAGTCTAGATCAGATCCCTACTGGCTCTGGCATCCATAACAATGCCTGAGATTCTGGGTGTTTGTGTGCTCACTAAGGGATGCCAGCCTCTTTCTTTGAAGGGGGTTTGGTAGAGGATTTACCAAATGACCATCTATATATGACAAATGAGTCTTCTTCCGGAAAGCATGCAGAAATCAATTTACTTGAAAAAGCAGTATTAAAGAAGGACTCTCATCTTGTAATTTAGTATTTATTACGCACCAGGCCTCCTGGTGGCACAGGAGTCAGGGTAGTGCTATCAAGCTATGCCAGCCACTGCAGCACAAGTTTGATCCCCAGCTGGCCAGGGGATCTGCCTATTCTGCTCTCTACTCTCCCACTCTGTCTCTGGTGAATTCTCTTACACCCCCTCCTAAACATAAACCTCTGGCCTGCACCCCAGTTCTCGTATGCATAAATAAATCTTCTAAAAAATATATTTACTAAGTACCCACTATATGCCTGGAATTGTTTTAGTGTTGGGGAAAGAGCAGACAACATAACTTCCTGGAACTCATATTCTAGTGGGAAGAAATGGTCACATGCACAAAATAAGCCAATTGCATGATGTAAGCAAAGTGAGGGAGTCAGCTCTCTGAGGACCTCAAATCTGCTAGGTATAGGGAACAGCATGTTTGTTTTGAGGAACAGCAAAGTGATCAGTGAGGAAGAGTGTAGAGATGGAAGGAAATGAGGTCATGACACAGCTCTCTGTTATGACTCCATGTTGGGAGGAGTTGCTAGAAGGATCAAGCATGGGAATGACAGGGTCTCACAAAGGCTACAGTGGGATCATTCTGGCTGCTGTGTTCAGAATGAACTGAAAGGAGAAAAAGGTAGAAGCGGGAAGATAATTTTCTTGATCTTACAAAAGCAAAACAGCTATTGAACAAGTATGAAACTCCCCCGCATGGGTACACAGAATAACTCATGAGATCAGGGTAAGATGGAAACAAGCAGGTCCGGCGAAATCCTGGACGTGGTTACTTCGGGTTAGTAACTTGGCCTCCTGGTGTCTAACTCCAGTCCATCTTGGATGCCATTCTAATGAATCCTCGCTACACCGTGAGGGTTGATTTTATGTGATAACCAGCTCAGGGGCTGCCCAGATATTTGGACAAAGACACTGTTCTGAGTGTCAGCGAAAATGTTCCTGGAAGAAATTCGCATCTGAATCTGTAGTATGAGGAAGGAGACTCCCTCCCCAGTGTGGGTGAAAATCATCCAACCCAAGGTAGAGAGAAGAGGCTGTCTCTGCCTGCCTTGAGATGGACATAGGCTTTTCAGACCCGGAGTGGGATTACATCACTGGCTGCTGGTCTCAGGCTTATGCTCTGAAAATCCTGGCATGTTTCAGCTTCCATGTTTCCACTGAGCTAATTCCTTATTATAAATCCCCACCTTCCTTCTACTTGTTCTTTGTCTCAGGAAAACTATAGGATAGCCCTCCTACATTTAAGGGGTTCGAGCACTGTTCCAAGCTCTGTGAATTGGATGTAGAAGGGCATCCAGGGGAGACGGACAGGGCAGTGCTTCCTCCGGGCAATCCTAAAACAACACTCGAGATCAGAACCTTGACCAGTGCCCCCAAATAGCTGAAAGTGTACCCTGCCAGTGGAGGCTGAAAGCTTTCTTCAGAGCCTCACCCACTGGCTGGGTCTGTTAATCCAGAACTAAGGCCCAGCCATTGGTAGCTACTTGTAATTCACAGAACGAGTCCTTAGGCCTGGTGTCTTAATGCCCCGACCGGCTGTGCTCGCCCCCAAGTGGTAGTAACTTAGTGAAGTTGATCTTTTCAAAGCTCCCAGCTCTTCTGGAAGTCCTCCCAGGATATCACCAAGAAAAGATAATCTTTTTTTTTAATTGCAATTTTTTATTATCTGTTTAGGTTCCTAGTAGGCCACACATTCTTGAGAACAAGAACTGAATCGCCTTTTACAATTTCTATTTCTAGTAAATAGCATGTCTGATACATTCATTGTTTCACATTATTTATTGAACATGTACTATAGGCGGGGGTCTGTTCTAGGATGGAGAAATATAAAGGTGAATAAGGCACGACCTGCTGAGAGCCTGAGAGCACAGACAAATAAACAGGACATTTTAAAATAAAGTATCACGAGGACTTCAACAGAGATCAGAGTGCTGTATGTGCTGGGCAGTGTATTGGGGCAGAGCAGTGATCAGGGCAGCCTTCCTGGAAGAAGTGGCCACTACTGAAGAATGAGTAGGAGTAAGTAGTTGCTCAATTAACGCCTGTGCCTCTGAAGCACAGCGGCAGAGGGATGCAGGTGGCTCATACACACTGATCCTGGACACCTCCTGGCCAGGGAGCCCCATATTATACAGGCATCCTCACTGCTACACATCTCCTCCTAGGTCAGCATGGACAGAGGCTGCAGGGCCTGAAACTGGGTTCTTACTCTGTGATCCAAATTGGAAAAATGCTGATAGGTTTTTCTTCCATTCATTCTTATCCCTGACTTCTGCTGCCTCTTGCATAGGGAGGTCATATTTATTTAGAAAAAAATTACACGTCTCATAATTTGATTTGGCAAAAAATTACATGTCTTGTCATTTTGCCAGTGGAATCTTGGGCAGGTTACTTAATCCCTCTGGGGCTTGGTTTCTTCATCTGTAGGAATGGGAAAAAAGATTTATTTGCAAAGTTGCGGACAGTGAAGGCTGAGGTATGAGAAAGGTTAAATTAAGCAGCACAGAGTTCAGCCTTCTCTTCATGCCTTTCTTCCTTTGCTTTCCTCATTAAATCTGAAGATTTTCTTTCATGAAAAGATTTTCTTTTCAGTGTTGCTTAGAATTTTTACCTACATGAAAATATCTAAGGTCGTAGGGTGTGGGGATGGGTAGACACAGACAAATAAACAAGACATTTTAAAATAAAGTAGTTTAGTCCTCTATCTAAGTGTGGGATCCACAGGCTCTCATTCAAAGTCATTTATTTGGGAAGTGATTCCAGAAAGCACTGGAAAGAGTGAAGAGACATGAAAAGGAAGGAAAGCCAATCTGAGTGTGTTAATAAGCAATATCCCATATAGCACCTGCCCCAGACAAGGGATGGGTGCTGGGTCACTGCTGGCAGTCATTAGTTGGGGTCTGTGGGGAGGGGGGAGCAGGAATGTTAACTCCCTAGCATGACTGCCTGTTGAAATCCTTCAAGTAGAGTCAAATCTGCATGCAGGAGAAAATTTTCGGCTCATGAGGGCATGATGCCTTTCCAGGGGTTAGAGCTGGGGCACCAATGTGTTTATGGGAATCAGGAAGGAGGAAAAAAGGAAGTTGGGGGGGCTTGCTGGGAAGTACAGAAGAGAGAAATAAATGAACAAACTTTCTATTTTGCTGGGAAGACATAACTCAGAAACACAAGAGCACTATTGGAGATGTCACTTAATGCTTAGGAATATTTGGCTCAGCCACGAACAGAGGTTTGCAGAGAGCTGTAGAGGACAGTCAAGCCGGCAAGGAATCAGAGGATACAAAAGGCTTTGCATGTAGCTCTCATCTTTGTCTGTCCAACTCCTACTCATCCTTCACTTCTCAGATTCAATGTCACTTCTTCAGAGCCTTCCAGGGTCATCAGCACTGCTCTCATAGCCAGATGTGTGCACTTGGGACAAAACAGGCCTTTGACTAACCTTTGCTAAATGCACACACAGCTCACTCCCCCTCATGCAAAACGGGAAGATGCTCATTCTGTCCTTACCAACTGATTACCTGCCCAGGGCTAGGACAGTCTGGCAATATCTATAAGAAGAAAGTGCCCATTGACAGATCACAAAGGAATGACTGACACCTGAGAGAAGAATCTGCCTCTGCCTTTTTACAGACAAGACGGTTGGCTTCTCAAGGCCAAATTTCCTCAATTGTGAAATGAGAAGGCCGGCCTGTGGCTTCGATGCAATAAACATTCCTGGGTGCCTAATGAGTGTGTTAGTGCTTGGAGCTGGGCGGAGTGCAACCTTAAACACATACATCACTAGACAAAACTATTTACCAAAAGCCTGAAAAAGGCACAGGCATTTATTAAAGCCTGTTGGTGCTAACCTGGACAACCAGTTTGTGCGGATATTATCCAGTTTATAGATAAGGAAACTTAGCTGAGTCAAGTAACTTCCCCAACTGATACCAACTATTAGGGAGTAGAGCCAAGAGGAAAAACTTGGGTTGGCCCCAAGGTGAAGCCACTGGGGGGCACTGCAGGTGGAGAACAAGCGGAGACAAAACCCAGCACAAGGGTAACAGGCAGGCTGCAAGGTGGGCAGGAGCTTAGCAGAACATGCAACTCTTGACAAAAGTGGCAAGGTCACCCCGCTAGTAAGCCGAACAGTAGGAACTCAAACCCAGCTCGCTCCAAGCCACGCCCTTTCTTCCCAAGTGCCTCCAGGATCTGTCTTCTCCCAGATGAGTCTTAATGCTCTACAAGTTTAGAAAAGGTGAGAATGAAATGACTTCCTATGCGAAAAGAAAACAACCAGCATTAGGGAGAGAGGAGGGGCAGAAAGGGAGAACAGCTGCCCAGAGCCATCAGCGGATTAGCTAGAGGAAGCTGTGCTCAAGGAAACCTCAGCCTCTGCCAGCAGATATCAGGGTCTCCGGCCACTGACCGCAGGACGTGGCTGATCCCAGGGCCCCTGGGGTGAGCGGGTGTGTACTTGTGGGGGTGCCACAGCCTAAGGTGGCTGCGAGCCAAGCAGATGGGGGAGAAGTCTCGCTGCACGGAGCCGTTTGAGCGCACAGCTGGTATCCAGGCTGGTGATATGCTTAATCTAATTTTACTTGCCATTTTTAATTTTTAAAACATCAACCATCTGTTTCCTGACTCTTCTGCTGCCCATTCTGCTCGCCTACAGTAAGTGGAAAAGTCCAGAGCAGGTCTTCTCTTCCCTTAGCCTCTTCGAAACCCTTTGGGGCTGCATGCAGCCTCCTGCATGGAAAGAGACAACTTCAGGGGCAAGAAAGCTGCGATTTGGCCAGGTTCATACACACAATGGTCATCCCTGGCCAGTCCCTATTTCCATGGTCATCACGACTCAACCCAGCTCTTTCCCCTTCTGTAAGCACATCACAGTCTATGCCTCTTAAATTCTCCTGCATTCAAGAGTTTTCGCAGTGTAAGATTTGCAGTCTCACTAACACATCTTTGACACATTCCTTTCTTGAATCACCTACGCTCCGATTCAAATGAAAGCTCCAAAATAACCTTAATCATAAAAACATTTGACTACTAAAATTGGTCCTCTCTAAGCATAGATGAATTCTACCTGTGGAAGAGCAGGTTCTGGGTTCACCACCGACTGGTACTGGGGTTTCATTTCCTTAAGGGTGGGAGCTTGCTCTTGGCTAGTTTGTTTTTAGTAACAACCCATGCTCCCATTCTGGACGACTATAGATATTGACCCCATTTGTGGGTCCTCTCCCCATTCTGGAAGACTATAGATATTGACCCCATTTGTGGGTCCTCTCTCCACAAATGATTAAGGGAAAACAAGAGGCCAGCCTAGCTCTTGGCGTCCCAGGGGAAGGCGGGGATTGGCTAGGTGGACAAACCTGAGAAAAGATAACAAAAGTAGAGAACTGGACTCAACTGTATTTCTGGGACTTTCTCAGTCCTCAAGTATACGGAGAATAGCAAAGAAACCTTAGGAACTGGGGTTTGGAGACTAAGGCACAGCCACATACAAGCTCTCTGAGAGCAGAGGCGATGCCGGTTGTATTTATTCCCTGTCTCTAGAGTGGTGCTAAATAAGTACATGGTGCAAGAATGAATCGAAAAGGCAAAGCGGTGTGGTGGGAGAATCCTACAGGCTTCAAGGAAACTGTCTGTTGAGATGTGTAGGCTGCGATTCACTGGTTAAGTCATGAAATCAACTTAGTTTGCCCAGCACTGTTTTCAAAGAACAGAATAGGAAATCTCTTTTAGTTTCATGACATCTCAGTTTCAGATCAACACCCAGGATAATGTAAAATATATTTCTTATTGGCAAAATGTTTTTTAAAAACGGAGGAAAAACATTTCCCTGCTGGTAATAAAAAGCAGATTTCAGGGCTGAAGGTGGAATCAAAAGCTCAGGAATTGTGTGCTTTAAACATGTTCCTTGGGGACATCAGTGTGCTCCATGCAACTGTGGAGTTGCCAGTCTGAACCACTGCAGGATCTGCTTTCAAGCCTTTAGCCAGCATGGAGTTGCTGATCAACACACTGGTTCAATGGCATACTCATGGTCACCCCCAGTTTAAAGAGGGGAGTGGAGGCATTTTATGACTATGACTAAAAATGTAGTGGTCGTCTTTCTCCCCATCACTGACCTACCACTGGGCCATTTGTTCCAGCAACTTGCACACTCACCTCAAGGGCCAATAAGACCTGGGGTGGCATGAGTTGGTCAGAGTCTTTATCATCCAAAGTAAATAGATGAAGAAGATTTAGCTGCCAGATGTATGCCCAGCTTGGGGCAGGCGGGGAGAGACTGCTGAGGGAAGAACTAAGAAAAACTCGCAGGCAGGGCCAGTGCGATCAGGTGTCTATGTACAGAGGCGTGGCCTTCCTCCCTAATCCTGCCAGAGCTGCTCACCACCTGTTCTGACAACTGCAGACAAAACTCTTTGGCATGATGGCCAGATTACCCTGGAGCCCATTGGGAATCCTCTGTACCAGCTGTCCCTCCCCCAAGCTGCACTGCAGGTAGGCTCACACAGTACAGACTACACCATTAGGGTCCCTCTGTGCTGCTCTCAAATAACTATTTAATCTCCTTCACTTTATAAATATTTTTTTTCAGTCAAGTTTAACAAGGTTGATTTGATTGGACCACTTCCAGGCCCTTCTAAGAGCTTTCACTTTTGCTGAGGCTCTCACCTTGGACGCCCTTCTGCATGGGAAGCTTAGGGTCATGTTGACACGGGGCTCCCTCCCCCCCAGCAAGAGTCACTCAGCAGCTGCTAGTGGATTGGCTGCCATTTTGCTGTGAGCTCCTCCTAATGCACTGTCATTGTTCCTCTTAACTCGCCTTGCAATTTCCTCAGACACACCAACTACCCCTGTATTTCTTTATTTCTGATCTCACTTCCACAGTGCCTTGCTTTAAAAAATAACTTTTTTCTTTACATCTGTATGTGGAGATGGAAGGAGATACAGCAACTACATGTCAAGTTAGAAGTCATTTTCACTGGAAAAATAAATCCAAATCTGTTTGTCTCAGCAGGAAGTTTTTTTTTTTTTTTTTAAACCAGATTTGGTCGGTCAATCCCCAAATTGCTGGCATTGCATTCCAAACACTAAATATAGCAATGGCACTCAAATCTGATGAAAGAAAAAAGAGGACACTGAGAGGATCACACTGTCATAGTGCAAACAAAAGGAAAAATGAAGCAGCCTCCCAAGTGTGTGGCAGACATCTTAGCGACCAGATCACTGGCTGGACTTACCCAGTGTGGTGTGCCGGTCAGCTGTCTAAGAGCTTTTGCTATACTCTTGTATTGAATTTGATCTTCGTAGCAACCCACAGGAGGATTGCCTTACACTTCACAAAGAAAGTAAGACAGAGAAAGCCGAAGTAACTTCCCTTGGTTGGTAAACAGCAGAATTGGAATTCAAAGCCAGAATGTGTAATTTTACCATAAACCCTTCAATGAATTCTAATTAATCCAGTTCCTGATGTAGATACCCAGACCTTACCTTGAAGGTTATTTTTCTTAAAGAAAGGGTCAAAAACTAAAAAAAATAAATACCCAGATTCTCTTAAAGGAAAGCATGCAACCAGCCAATCAACACTACTGCAAAAGAAGTCAGATTGGGGATCAGTTTAGACTTTATCACTCTTCTACAATTTCAACTGCATCCTAATTCTGTGGAATGTAATGTCAGAATCCATTTAATCTGACCACTGTTATCTCCACTCCCACACCTCCTAAGAAATCTCCAAGCTTCTATCCTCCACGCCTAACAGTTAATCTCAACATATTAGCGTGTCCCTATTAAAGGTCATATATCACAGCTCTCTCAATACCTCTAGCTGCTCTCCCTTTTGCTCATTCCACTTTTGGAATATAACTTCCTTGTTCCTTGACTGGTCGCGAAAAAGCTTCTTTGTGAAGTTCTGTTCCCTCTGCTCAGCATTCTCCTCCAAGTAACCATGGCATAGTCCCTCACCTCCTTAATGTTTTATTTAAAGCTCATTGTCCAAGTGAGGCTACTTTCAGTTTACTGTTTGAAATTGCAGCCTATCTTCCCACCCCAAAATTTCCAACCTCCCTTGGCTTGTAGTTTTGTTATTCAACATGGCATGTATCACCTTCTAACAGACTGCAGATTTATTTTGCTTATTGCATCAGCTCTCTAGCATAGACACTTCAGGACAGTAGCTATGTTTATGTTTTGCTCACTGCTGTAAGCTCCATACTAGAGAAATGCCTTGCACATAATCTGTGCTCAAGCAAGTACTTCCTGAATAATGCTTTAAAAATTTTAAATGCATCATTGCACATTTTATTACATGCCTGATATACCATCCAAATAACACCCCTGAAACTACTCAAGTTATATTCTGCTCAGAGCACTACGCAGTGGCTTGTTTTCTTCCCTATCACCATCCTGAGTGTGTTCCTTTGACCTTCTCACCCCTCTGCCCCCACATCTTAACCTCAGAGCCCTTAGGTTGTTTATTATAAATTAATGTTTAAGTGATTTGTGAGAAAAATTGATAACCCCAGGTCAATGCACTATGTTTACACTATGGGTTTGATTACTGCTGGGTCCTAATCTACTCTGGCAGGTATTTATTCACATAATGGAGAAGCTTGGGAATGGGGAGCTTTAAAGGGGGGAATGGCATTATGAGCTCTATATTTCAGTCGTCTACTCTAGCTCTGGGGAATACTTGAGGAGGAGAAGGCTGAAATCATGAGTTCAGGCAAGAGATTACTAGAGTTTGAGAAATATTTAGAAGGCAAGAAAGAACGGCTCAGTGACTAGATGTTGGGGGCTGGTGGGAATCTGAGTAACCATCAGGATTTGGAGTTGTGTAACTGAACAGATGCCCCTGGTAATGGAGACAGAGCATACCAGGAGAATTCCATTTGGGAGTGGACCTGGGCAGGTAAGCTTGGCTTACCATTTGGCTGAGCATTCACTTTAGTAGTTCTCTGACAAATATCTAGAGTGATTATGAGGACCAAAAAAGCTCAACCAGAGCAGCAGAATAGAAACAGAGAATTCCACAGGTTCATTGTTTACATTTTCGTTTATCAGTGGCACCCGGTTGCCCTTTGAGCAGCAGGAAGTTTCCCTGCTAATCAAAAAGGCAGGAATGTCTTCTTCTGAGTTAAATTTCACACAGGTTACAAATCACTTGGACACCAGAAGATAGCTACTAAGATTCCTGCAGACTTCAAGGATAATTAATTGGTCCATTTCTTTGGAAAATAATTTCATAACGAAGCAATTTTAAAAGGTCCCCATCCTAAACAAATCTTCCTGAACAAATCTTCATTCTGCACAACAAAATCGTTCAATTCCCTCTATGTGATCGACATTTTTATCCTCATACATTACCTGGAGAGTTGTCTTTATTCAGCTTAGGTCTGCGAACGATCACAAAGTCTTTGTCATTCCCTTTGCTCTTGAGCCTTTTCCGTGGGGGGCTCTGCGAGTGGCTGAGGTTTGAGAGCAGTTCTTGGGGGATGTTCTCACTGTCTACCTCCTCCTTCTCTAACGCGGAGACCCCCATGCCTGAGAGAAGTTCTGAAGTCTTGCTGGAATCCCATCCCCACGTGAAACTAGTGGTAACGTTGCTGCTTTGGTCTGGAATCTCCTGGAGGTGTTTCCTGCAGAAATGCATAAAACACATCTCCTTGCTTTAAAGAATAAATAAAATAAAAAATTCCATGATGGGTCTAAGCAAAATTTCATGTATTGTAGAAATTTTCACACAAGCATTTTTACGTGCCTGTGATCAGCATGAAAAAGAAAATAACTGAACAAGTGGAAAAATCTGTTTGATTTACGATCATGCAGTAGGACTCAAGAATTTCTTAAAGTGGAGGGAACAGACAGGGGGAGGGGAAGGGCGATCATACAATGATGGAAACCGTAGCAGGAAAGCCCAGTGACGGAAACCAAACAGAAACATACACTGATCCCTGCACTAACGCATCCATCCATCCACGCCGTCCCAAAAGAGGCTAAGCAATCATTTACATCGCAGCATTAGTAACAATATTAGCAATCAGCACTAATCGCGGCCTAAAGGAATCAAGACGGTCATTCATACTCTGCCTCTTTTTGCAATCAGTTTACCTATGCATGGTGTCCACAGGTTCCGAGCGTTTTAAATATGTGCATTAATCTCGGAGCTGCCCGCCTCCTGGATTCCCGCTTTGGCGTCAGGCGGCTGACGGCGTGCTGCTCCGACCCCCTAGACCCGCGAACTGTAGCAGTGTTGCATCCCTGCCGCGCGCGCAAGCCTCTCCCGCCCGCTCTCTTCCGCCGCAGTCTCTCCGGCCCCGATGCCTGCTGGGAACTGTAGTTTCCGCCTTGCCTCGCAGTACGCCTGGGTCTCCAAGACTTCCTGCCCCTGCAGTTTGGCCCGCCTCCGAGATACCCACAACCCTCCGCGGTCGCCGGGCGGGGACCGCCCACGGAGTAGGCGGGGAAGCGGAAGCGGGCGGCGCTCCGGCTGACTGGGAAATGTCAGCCGCTTGACTGGGGACGGGCTTGCCTTTCCCGGGAGCCCGCAGGCCTTCTGGTGACCGCCACCAGTGGCGTTTTGGAGAGCGCGCCCCAGCCACTGGACAGCTGTGGTGGACGCAGTTTCCCGGCCCTTCCAGACGCTGTCGCTGGCGAGATCTGATGGTGAGCCAGAGGGGGAGAGCGTGAGGCTTTTGGGGGTCGGGGGTCTGTGGCTCAGCGCGAGCGGAGAGAGAAAGGACCCCGGGGAGCTCGACCGGTCGCCGCCGCGGTGCCCTCTCCCTGCGTCCCTGAGGGAGGCTGGAGTCCGGCGGGCCCGCCAGGTGAGAGGCTGAGAGCCGCGGGCGTCACACCTGCCCGGCGCCTGCCAGCAAGCTGATTCCTCCGCCGCGGAGAGGGCGGCCCTTCGGACTGGATCCCTGGAAGGATCCGTTCTGATCTGTGGACCCGTCGCCTGCTCGACGTGGGGCTCAGATCAGATTCACGTGGGAATGCGCTTCTGTAAATTGAAGCGCAGCTGGAACGAGGGACGGTGATTTCAGTTTAAAAGAGCAGGAGACCACAGTGGTTCCTGTGCGCGGTGCACAAGCCTGGGCATCCCCTGCAGCCTTGGCAGATCCCACAGATGATACCATGGGGATAAGGAAGGTGACTGTGAGTTTGCAGAGGGCTTCCCGGTGCCGCTCTTGGGGCTACCAGCAAAGCCACTAGGTTTGATAGTGGCTGTCTCTGCGTCTGGTTGCGTCGCTCCCTAAAAGCAAGCTGCTCTAGCTCAGCTGAGAAGACTTTGGGGGCCATTGGAGGAGGGAGCATGTCCCATTCCGGATAGGATGACCATGCGAAATCCGTTGTGTAAACTATACTCCAACTAAGAGACCAGGGGGAATAGTGATAGAGGGAAGGGGGAGCAGAGGGGGTACATAGGTCCAGAAGAAGCAGGCCAGCGTCATCACAAAAATAGTAGAGTATTAGTTCAGGAAGCTGAATGACATACCTTCTTGGTTTTTTTGGATAAATGATTTACTTTATGCTGACACAGAACCTGTGGTGAGGCATGTATTGATTCAGGCTTGATGATTTGATTAAAAAGTAACCACCTCCTTATTTCCACAAGTGCAAGGAACTGAATCCAACCAATCCCGATGAACTTGGAAGCAGATTCCACCCCAGTCTCCAGATAAAAGCCCACCCAGCCTTCACCTTGATTTCTTCCTGGGAGACCCTGAGACCTGCCCAATGGAGCTGTGAGGAAATAATGTCACAGTAATGCTGCAGCGAATTATAACATTGTAGCTAACTCTACGTTCCCTTTTGTTCTTTCTTGGATTAAGTTATTTGAAGAGGAATTGCTAGGACGAAGGGTATGTACCTTTATTTAAGGATTTTGATAAATATTGCCAAGTTGCTGGCAATGAAGTTTTTGCTATAAGTTATACTGGAGTTGCCCCCAAATCGCTTATTTTTACTAGATTTTTAAAAAAAGATTGATTTATTTATTCATACAGAACTGGGGTACAGGCCAGAGATGTGGAGGGTGATAGGATTCACCAGAGACAGAGTAGGGAGCAGAACAGGCAGATCCACGAAGTACACTGCTGAGGGGAGCAGGGGGCGGGTCAGGAGAGGTCTGCCAGGCCATGTGGTCACCTCCGGGGCAGGCAGGGATCGAACTCATGCGGAAGTGGCTTTAGCTTCTTAATGCTGTGCTTTAACCCGTTGCTCCACCAGGGAGGGCCTATTTTTACTAGATTTGAATTGTTACTTTATGCATTTAATATACAAGTAACTGTATTAAATTGCAAATAAGGCACTCAGAGCAGTGACAGAAAATTATTGAGTTGAAATAACTGAAACAGGTTATTGGAGTTTTTAAGGAACCTTGAACATTGCTATAACATTCAAGATTTTAAAAAGACATTTCCTCATTTGAATTTAAGTATAAGGTTAATGATGAGGATCTTAAAACATTTACTCAATATTTTTATATTTATTTTCAATTTTATGGGATCCATAGGTGTAAAAATTTTGTGTCAGAACTATAGGAGCTCAGCTTGAACAGAAATAGATGTACAGTATGTGTGGTAAACAGATTAGTAGGCCCATGGATGTGTATCCTTTCATCCCAAAAGCCAGAAAATGACTAGATTGCTTGAGGACCTACTGAGATAAGATGCATCCTTACTAGCTGAGACTACAACAGGAGATAAGAAAGATTCAAGCATGGACTTGAAGAAGGATTTGACAAGCCATGGCTACCTCTGACGTATCACATGCAAAGACCAAAGAGAGGCCTTCTAGAAAGGAAAAGACAAATAAATGCCTGCTGACAGCAAGCAAGGGAACAGGGCACTCGGTCCTATACAGCCAGATGTTCTGCAAAATTGAATTTTTGTGAATCCCCTGAATGAAGTTAGCAATGGATTCTTCTCCAGAGGCGTCAGAGAACAAACTTGCTGACACTTTGATTTTGATCTTGTGAGGGTCTAAGTAGAGAATTCATTTGAACCATATTTCACCTGGACCCACAAAAGCTGATACATGGCCCATGAAAACTGTAAGATATGGGAGTTGTAATGCCATGAAGTTTATAGCAGTTGTTTACAGCAATAGGAGACTAATATGCTGAGGACGGGGAGAGTAGAGAGATAGCAAACCTTTTGCTGATATCTATGGCAGTATGTATAATGAAAAGGTTTTTTAAATGTATGACTTTATTAAATATCTGTGATAAGATTTTCTGCACATAAAAGAGTAACTTTCATTAAAAAAATAAGATTTATATAGACAAGTGAAAATCATCTTATATGGTTGTAAATACTTTGTAAACCTATAAATGAGTAAGAATTTCAGGTCTTGAAAGTTCCTAGACAAGATTAGCTATTTGAAACAAAGGACAGGTTACTTTCAAATGCTCTGTCTTATTTTGAAAAAATATTAAGTAGTGGGCTATGGATGATGTAGAAAACTTGGTTTTATAAAATATCTGTTTTTCTAGGATCTAGTTAATAATGCATTTGTATAAAATATTTTGTTAGGACATAAAATGAAGAAGCAAACATAAATGACACTATATTGAGAATGTTCACATCTAAAATTCTTATCCTATTTTTAGAGCTAGTATAATTTTTGTTAAAGTAACTTTCCTAAAGATAAGATATATGTAAAATTTTTTAAGATATACTTTAAAAAATAAATTGTTGAGTCTCGAGAATAGAAATTAGTCTTTTCCTATTTTCATAGTTCATTGTAAAGCATGACAATTTTCCAGATCTGTCAGTTCATCAGTTAAGAAATATTTAGAAATTTACAAATGATCGTCTTCTGTGTTCGTCCCACATTTTTTTTTCCTTTTCCAGTTTTTCAGATATGATCCAGACCTGTACGTGAATTATTTTGGTTTGTTAGAGTGAACATCTGATAATGAGTGGTGCAGCTTTGGGACTCGAGATTGTTTTTGTCTTTTTTTTGGCATTGTTTTTACTTCACCGATATGGAGACTTTAAGAAACAGCATAGACTTGTAATTGTTGGAACACTACTAGCTTGGTATCTCTGCTTCCTTATTGTCTTCATACTGCCTCTGGATGTTAGCACGGTAAGAGGTGAAACAAGTTAAAAGGCACTTGTAATCATATAGCATGTTCAAAATGTGGGTCTTGAGACAGCTAAATTATGTAAGGTTAGACAGACCTGTAGATTGAGTTTAAACATTACTATGTGAATTGGATCATTTTATAGGTATAGTGAGAAAGGTAATTTGGGATAGATAGGATCCCTTAAATACTTGGCAGGCTTTTGATTTCCAGCTTTAAACCATGCATTCTTTGTTTTAGACAATATATAACCGGTGCAAGCATGCTGCTGCAAATTCAAGCCCCCCTGAGAATAACATTACAGGAGTGTATGCAACTGCTACCCCAGCTCCAAGGTACTTTCTTCTAATATTGTGCGAGGCAAATTATTTTTTACAGTTTTTACCATTTGAATTTTATGTTTCTAAAAGTTTATCCTGTCCTTACCCCTCCCATACCTGTGTCCTTTCCTAGTAGATTTCTAATTATTTTGTATTTTATTAAATGGTATAAATGTGAAATATTTAGTGTGTACAAGGCTTTTCAGTACATATTAATGGAAAACTTGAGATTGTTTTTGTCTTTTTTGGCATTATTTTTACTTCACCGATATGGAGACTTAACAGCATAGACTTAAACAGCATAAACTTGTAATTGTTGGAACATACTAGCTTGGTATCTCTGCTTCCTTACTGTCTTCATACTGCCTCTGGATGTTAACACATTAAGAGGTGAAACAAGTTAAAAGGCACTTGTAATCATATAGCATGTTCAAAATGTGGGTTTTGAGACAGCTAAATTATGTAAGGTTAGACAGACTTGTAGATTGAATTTAAATATTACTATATGAATTTGGTCATTTAGTCTTGGCTCTATCCCTTACTAAGTACACATCTTCCAAGAGCTATTTTCTTTTCATCCTGTCTTCAGTTTGGAAAAAAGAAAAATGAGGTACGCATTCTTTCGCCTGATTTACAAGGTTGTACTAAAGACAAGAAGGTTAACCATAAATAGGATATTCCTTTCATATTTCACATTCTTTCAAATCATTATAGTTTTAGACTAAGAGCTAATGAAGTTCAAATTATCAAAAGATATTTAATGCATATTAAACTTCTAAATGAAAAAATGATGTTTACTATAGCTGTAATCAGTGATTCAGGTAGCATTTCATGTTTCTTTTAAATTTTTTTTTGCATGTTTCTTTATGTAGCTGTTATTTTAAAAATATAATTTGAATTAAGGGTAAATTTCATATGTAAATATTATCCCCTGTGAAGTGCTATTCAAGATTGGATATTGATCTGGTCAAAGTCCTTCCTACAGGATAGCCTCACAGTCTAGGAAAACTACTAATGAAAGAATCTATGGTCAGAGATACATCGTATCTTCAGAAAACTGAAGCAGAATTATATAGAGATGTTGGCATATATGTCCTAGGGACTGCTATAGTGACTGGTGTAGGTAGTATTCTACTTCTAGAAATTAATTCGTTAATGTCTCCAAAAATAAATAAATAAATAAACACAAAACCTCACAACTAGGATGAATTTGCATTTTAACTTAATTGTCAATTTTACAATTGTCAATTTATCAAATCAGAGATGTGGTAATCAAGATGCACTTGCTTTTAAAGAATGTTGAATTATTAATTTATTGGATGAGCATTACTTCCTCTCTATTCATTGACTAAAAATATACTAACACTGGAAACTTAAATTGCATTCCACTTTAGAACAAATTGTTTTGTTTCCTGTATGTAGTTTTGAGTTTGATGGTCAGCTTTGAATTTTAAACTTTTTATGAAATTTTAAAGTTTGACTCAGTAATTTACAGCTTGTATGTCAATGAACTTTACAGCACAAATTAATGGCATAACTCATTTAAGTTGTCATAATTTATAATTAATTTTCTTTAAATTGCTATTAAACAGCCAGCACTCTTGTTTCAAACCATGGAGTTACATTCCTGATGGAATCATGCCAATTTTCTGGAGGGTAGTATATTGGACATCACAATTTTTAACTTGGTAAGTAGTAATGAAGAATGAGTTGTTTAAACTTTGGCTAAAGTTTAAAAAAAGTCATTATTTCTCAGTAAACCTTCATATTTTAGAATTTATTCACACTTCACTTTCTCCCACTCTTAAATCTTTTTTTTTAAGGATTCATTTATTTTTGTGTAGAAGAACTAGGGTGTAGGCTGGAGGTGAAGTAAGTGAGTGGATTCACCAGAGACAGTTCCCTCCCTTAAGTCTATGAATCTTCTTTCTACTAGCCCAAGTCTCTCCTACCTTAAAATAAAAAAATATATATAGGCAAACAAGAATGGGAAACATAAACAAAAATGTTGCTTGTCACCGTTGACTTTCATTTATTGCTTTTTCTCATAGCCCTCTTCAACTTGGTCTTCTTCCAGCCCCGTTATTCACGAAACTGCTCTTCTTATCCCCATTTCTTTGCATCTGCTCAGCGCAGCTTTTTGAATTTACTTCTTGACTTCTATTTTATGGGCTCATTTCTTAATACTGCCAGATCCCTAGGATCTGGTTATCTTGTTTTGTGATTCTCTCTGAACAACATTAATTAAAGATGTAGTTTCATTAACCTGTGATGCATTCAGATTTTTAGATGTCCATAAAGCTTCCCTCATACCCTCCCCCATTCTTACTTTCCACAAAGAGTAAATCACCATGGACTAATTTTGTCTGTTTTCACATTTAACAGGCCTTTTGTCAACTCCTCTTCAGTCACTCACAAACTTGTTCTTCCTGCTGACCATTGTGACAGTCTTTATTTCTAGGAATGTACTTCCTCCTGCCTTAAAGCCTTTGTTCTCTGCAAAGTTTAGCATTAATGATTTATTATATTTTACCTAATGTCAGTTGCTCCATGGAATGAATGACATGTTAAAATTAGTATATATGTATCTCTAGTATCTGGAGATGATTCAAATACAGCAAGCCTTTTAAAATCATGTTTTCTCCATCTAGGATTCTGTTACCTTTTATGCAATCATATGCAAGATCAGGAGGGTTTTCCATTACTGGAAAGATCAAAACTGCTCTGATTGAGAATGCAATCTACTATGGCACCTATTTGTTGATTTTTGGAGCATTTTTGATTTATGTAGCTGTGAACCCACGTTTGCACTTAGAGTGGTATGTTTCCATTTTTAAAATTAATTTTTATCTCATATTTGCGGGTAAAGATATTCCATTGAGAAATTTATATTTTAAAATTTTCCAGAAAGAATATCTGAATATATTGCTAGGAAGGAAAATATGGAATAGTATCTTTAAGTACAGTTATTACAGAGAACTAATACTTTTTCCAATAGATAGCTTTATGTTAAAAGTGTTAGCCATTATGATGGATAGGCTTGCATATTTTGTATATGAAAAATGTCTGTTTCTGCTTCACTGGAACTTCTGCAGTTTTTCTTAAGTTCTGATTGTAGTTGTGAAGCATGTTTCTTTAATAATCAAGTTTAGGTAGTGCTTTTAAAATTGAAACCTTTTTTCGATAATATACATGATGGGCTAGATATGAAAAACTTAGGGATAGAGTAGTAATAATTCTTACTGTTGCATTACTTAAAGAGGTCTTTGTATAGCTTTTTTTTTAAAAAAAAAAGATTTATTTATTTGTGCATGCAGAATTGGGGAACAGGCCAGAGGTGCAGAGGCAGTAAGAGAATTCACCGGAGACAGAGTGGGGAGCAGAACAGGCAGATTGTCGAAGTACACTGCTGAGGGGAATAACGGGTGGGTCAGGAGAGGTCTGCCAGCCATGTGGGTCACCTCCTGGGCAGGTGGAGATCAAACTCATGCTGAAGTGGCTTTAGCTTCTTAGTGCTGTCCTTTAACTTGCTGTACCACCAGAGAGGGCCATGTATAACTCTTTTTAAACAAAAGATGTGATTATTTTTTCAGGGTTTGAAAATTTATTAGACTTTTCCTGATTAATATTGAGTAAGAAACCACCTAATGAAAAATATGTTTTCTTTAGTAAAATACATGTATATTCTTGCCTGAGTTAGATTTTACTTTTAAATTGAAGCAATGTTTCCTGTGTTAAAGTCCATTTGTGCAGTCACACTCTAACTTTCTGTTAAAACACCTATTATCGGCCCTCCCTGGTGGCACAGCGGGTTAAAGCACAGCACTAAGAAGCTAAAGCCACTTCCGCATGAATTCGATTCCCACCTGCCCCGGATGTGACCACATGGCACAGCAGACCTCTCCTGACCCGCCCTGCTGCTCCCCTCAGCAGTGTACTTCATAGATCTGCCTGTTCTGCACCTCACTCTGTCTCTGGTGAAGCCTCTTGCCGCCCCTGAGCCTCTGGCCTGTACCCCAGTTCTGTATGCACAAATAAATAAATCTTAAAAAAAAAAACACCTATTATCTGCCTTGACTCAAAGAATAGCTGAGGATTTAAAAATATGATTATTCATATAAAATCCTAGTCATCCTTTCAAGGCAATTTTCTGAAAAATCAGTTAATATCATTTTTTTGCATTTTGTTGGAAATTTTGTCTATCACAGCTTCCTGTTTATGGGTCTCTCTGTTAGGAATCAGCTCCAGACAATTGGTATAGCTGCTGCAAATACATGGGGCCTGTTTCTTCTTGTGCTGTTGTTGGGATATGGCTTAGTGGAAATTCCTCGGTCATACTGGAATGGAGCAAAAAGAGGTTATTTACTAATGAAAACGTATTTTAAGGCAGCCAAATTGATAACAGAGAAAGCAGATGCAGAGGAGACCTTAGAAGATGTCATGGAGGTAAGCAAGCTTAAACCTTAAACCTTTTGTCATCAGTCAGCTAGTTGTGTTGCCACCTTTTCCCCCCTTGTTTTTGTTTTGTTTTTATTATTTTATAGAGAAAACATTGGTTTACAATATTGCATGATTTAGAGATACAGGATCATCTCCTTAAGAGTAGTATTAACATACCAATACAGCAAGGCACCCATAGTGCTTCATAGTCCATTGGAACATCCTCGATGTCTACCTTCCCCTGCCGACTCTGTTGGCCTCAATACTGCACTCAGATCTCTAGGGTTTGTTAATTGGTTTGATATTGTCTGACCCTTTTTTTTTAATTTCTCTACATTCCACATATAGTAAACCATTTGGTATTTGTCATTCTCTTCTACTTTTTACTTATTATTCTACTTTTTCACTTAATATTCCCTCCAATTCCATCTATATTGTCACAAATGGCAATAGCTCAGTAGCAGAGTAGTATTCCATTGTGTACATATACCCTATCTTCTCAGTTCACTCATCTGCCCTTAGGCACTTAGGTTGATTCTATTACCTGACTTTTACAAATATGCAGTGAATGTAGGATTGCAAATATCCCTTCAAATCCATGTTTTTGAATTCATTGGGTAGGTTCCTAAGAATGGAATTGCTGCATCTATGATAGATTTGTTTTTAGGCTTTTGGAAAACCTCCGTACTGTTTTGCATAGGGGCTGAATCAGACTGTATTCCCATCCACAGTATATAAGAATTCCACAGCCTTAACTACATCTATTGTTTCTGATCTTTTTGATATGGGCCATTCTCACAGATATGAAATACTATCACTCTGGTTTTGATTCGCATCCCTGATGATGAGTAATGATGAACCCGTTTTCATGAGTCTGTTTTCTTTGGAAGAGTATCTTAGTATGGATTGTGCTGAACTTACACCTAGCACAGTGCTCTTAATCAACAAATGTGGAATGAATCATTAGTTATGACTCTCCATTGAATGGAGCAGGTGCTTTGTGATATTTATAACCTGTTCTTTCTCTGATTTCTTCGCTGTATTTTAGATAAAGAGATAATTTAGGTTGATAAAGAGGAATACAGTCCTTTTCTTTTGGGATTGCAAAATTTGTCTGCTACATTATGCTTTTAAAATGATGCTTATTCTTCTTTATGTATCAAGTAAGGAAATTATCAGAGTCTTATCTGGAAAGTAGATGAAGATAATAGCAGTTCATTAACTTTGTATTTTTAACTGTGCTCTTAAGAATTTTTATTTGGTAAAAGGAACTTTGTGTATATGCTAAGTAATTTGTGTTGAAATTATACTTGCGAGAATATATATTTAGTGCCTAGAGCATTCTCACTTTAAATGTCTGATCTAGAGAAATGGCAGTATTTTTCTTTTAATATTCTTACAGGAGGTTCGTAAAGTGAATGAAAATATCAAATATAACCACCCACTGAGAAAATGTGTTGATACAATACTTAAAAAGGTAAAGATAGTGTATTCTTATCTGTTTTCTTTTGAAATATAAATTCAACTTAATATTGTAATAAAAGCCTCAGAAAAAGTATGAGATAGCCTATGAGTGAGCACTTCCTAATTTTCTTCCATTTTCCTGAAAATATTAACCATAAATCAGTAGTAGTTTGTATATAGAATTTCTTCTTTTGCTATAAAGGTTTAGTATTAATCAATTGGTAGCATTTTTCTTTTGAAATGTGGGTTTAGTGGTTATATTAGTAATGTATAATTGTTTGACACAGAAATGGAACTGGTCCTTTCCAGTTTGGAGAAGACTCACTGAATATGTCCTGTAAAAAATAAAGTAGGCTTCAATAGCTCCTTCAGTCAGTTTCTTATATGTGATTTTACAATGTATCATATGTCATAAAAGGAATGACATGATGGAATATTTAACACAGATATTTTATAAGCGATGCAATTTGGGTTTTGATGCATTGGATATTGAATTAGTAATATTGATATACTTCCAAATATGATTATCCCCACACTACTTTATTTTCCCATTTTTAAATATACTTCCTGATTGTTAGTATTTCTTTTGGCTAAGATGATAGCCATTTTTACTACATTTCAAGACATACTCAGGGAGGTTGATTAACTTGCTCACTTTTATGTAGATAGTAAATTATTAATAGTGGGGTAAATAACTTCAAATCATGTATTCATTTCACTGTACTATAGTTTTTAAAAATTCAGCATCTTTAATTGTTCTGATACTTCATTACTTAACTAGGAAAATAGTTGACAGTTTTGTCAGGTGCTTCCCTAAAACAGCCCTTTCAAATATTGTAGCTTTATATCAATAAACTCCCTGTTTCTGTCCATCCTCAGTTGATATATTTGAACATGTATATTCTTGTTAATAGAGCTAAAAAAGCTTAATTCAGCTTTAAAAACATTTTCAAGAAAATGTCACTAACTAAATATCCAATTTTTTAAAGATGTCAGGAAATGAAGATGTTTTTGATTTGAAAATTAAAAATAGCCAAGAATGAAAGATTCTTAATAAAATATAAAATTTTTATCTTATGCAAATAAAATTTTAAAAATCTACTGATTTCTTTAGTGCCCTACAGAATATCAGGAAAAAATGGGTAGGAACATGGATGACTATGAAGATTTTGATGAAAAGCATAATACCTACCCAAGTGAAAAAAGTCTAGTAAAGCTCCATAAACAGGTAATTTTATTAATTATGGCTATTTTACTTACTGATTTTGATTTATAATTGCCCTACACAAAGGGAATTTTTAGTGAATGTGTATCTGAAACTTTATCATATCCTTATTACTCTTGGAAGTGTTTTGACCTTGTCAAACAAATGTTTCTTTACAAAAGTACTGTTGGCATTTGGGGAGGGAGAATTATTCACTGTACATAGCTGTTACATATATTATAGAATATAAATATCCCTACACTGGCACCTTTTCATTACTGTTATAACTAAAACATCCATAGTAGGGAGTTGAACCACTGTTGGATCTGAATACTGATAAATATACCCTCTATTTTCTTTTTATGCAGGTGATTTATGCAGTTCAGAGGCACCGTCGAACTCAAGTACAATGGCAAGTTCTTTTGGAACAAGCATTTTATCTAGAAGATGTAGCAAAAAATGAAACTAGTGCTACTCGTCAATTTGTCCACACCTTTCAATCGCCAGAACCAGAAAATAAATTTACCCAGTATTTTTATAATCCTACAGTTGGTATGTATTTTATATAGATTTAAAAGTTAATGATAATTTTTGTGAAGGAAAAAGCTAATTTTATTTGTACGATTTGACATTTACCTTATGATAATATTATCTGACAAACGTATTCCCAAGAAGTATTTTATGTTTCATACAGTATATAACCTCAGTTTCTGTTGTTATCAATATTTCACAGTTAACCAACTCTATGCAAGAACTATGCAATATACTCAGCATATTTTATAGATACAATCTATACTTATGATATTTGGAATTATAAGCAATTTATATAACAAGATTGGGACTCTTCTTCAATCTCACATAACACTATAATATTCCCCTAAAACACCTTTGATGATTTAGATTTCTTAGTTAATTACAAAAGCCATATCAATAGTAATAATTATTTTATTCTCCTTTATGACACTCTTTAAATGTAATCAATTTGGTGTGAAGAACTTAATGAAATACAAGTACCACAATATTAAAGCTTCTGTTTACCTTATTTGTTTATATAAATATTTATGACCACTTTTCTCTTTTGCATATTTGGTGTTGAGTATGAAGATAAACTGACCCCTAACAAATATGTCAGAAAACTTCTTCAGTGAAGAACTTATTAAATAAAGAAATCATATAATACTTGTTTTCATTCATTCAACAAATGTTAGAACAATTACATGCTTTATAGTACCAGTTGTGATGTACATTAGTGAACAAAAATGATAAGCATTCCTGTTGTTAGAGAGTGAGAAAAATAAGCATAACACAGATATAAGTAAGCTGCTATATAGGTAGTAGTTGGCCATAGAAATACATCAGTACACTGTATCATCTCCAGATGTTATTCAGATTTTGCTAAATATCCTGATAATATTTTGTAAGAAATCTCAGTTCATGCTTTGCTTTCATTGTTCTGTCTTCTCTCATCTGGAACAGTTTCTCAGTGACAGTTTTGGTTTCATGATATCAATGTTTCCAAAGAACATAGGATACTCACTTGCTTACTGAGTATCACTGAAGTGATGCTTCCCTATGACAGACAGGCTTTTTGGGCAAGGACACTGAAGCAAGTGATGTCATATTTTTGTTGTGCTTGATAGCAGTACACACATAATTCCAGTTTGCCCCATTGGTGGTGATTATTTGGTGAGGATGGTGTCTTCTGGTTCCTTTGCTATAAAATTACTATTTTTTTCTTTACAATGATATATCTTACATAGAGATATATTGAAACATTGTAAATACTCTATTATGCTTGTCATTTTCCTAATTTTTTTTTCTTTTATCTTCCAGAATGGTACTGGGAATGTCTTTTGCGACCATGGTTCTATAGGATACTTGCTGTGGTGTTGTCCATCTTCTCTGTGATTGTTGTGTGGTCAGAGTGCACTTTCTTTAGCACTACGCCTGTCTTATCACTCTTTGCAGTCTTTATACAGCTGGCAGAAAAAACATACAATTATATTTATATCGAGGTCAGTTTATTTTATATCTTCATTAACATATTTCAGCTTTTAGTGTAATCTTTAATTTTCATATCTTTTCATACATCCTAGTAATAGTGAGAGCAGTGAAGTTTTCCACCGTGATGTTATCCAGACATCCAAAAATGAGTCTCATCAACTTACACAGAACTTTATTTGAGAAGGGATGGAAAGGTGCAAAATAGTACAAAATTCTCTAATGAGCTTTGATCCTGTTTATATCTGAAGCTACATACCTTATAGTTTTCATGTGGAGAACTGCAAAAGGATAAGACGTCAGGTTTGCTGGGGGTAGATTTGAAACTTACTTCTAGGATGTGGAACTGCTGGATGAGAGGTAGATTTTTGTCATAACTTTATCTTCTTAGGTAATTAAAAAGAAACTCCTATGTTTAAATTTTAGCTGGAAAAAGGATAATGTTTATGATAGAGTACAAAGTGGTAAAGTCTCTTAAACTTTGTTTCCCCCCACAGATTGCTTGCTTCCTTTCCATCTTCTTCCTGAGTATCTGTGTTTATTCTACTGTGTTCAGGATTCGTGTATTTAACTATTACTACTTGGCTTCACATCACCAGACTGATGCTTACAGCCTTCTTTTCAGTGGCATGTAAGTAGGATTGTGTTTAGAAGCAAGAGAAATGTCTCCATTACAGATTTCTTATCAGCCTCCCTTTTATTTTTTGTTGTTGATGGGTGTCCTAATAACATTAATATTTCTATGAGCTAATTATGTTTAAGAATCAATTAGGTATTGGTGATTGTTACTTCAATCCTGCTTGAAGTTTAAGGTTAAAATAGGTATGCTAGGTTAGGAAGGACAAGACATAATGAGCTAAATTTACCAATTAGAGACTCAGTGAATATATTAATAAGTAAGTGAAACATTTGAAACTTTAGAGAATAAATCAGATCTAGAGCATGTTCTGAGGTTCACTGGCCTTGAACTGAATGGTGGAGGATTTGGAAAACCAAAAGAAGTTATTTATTTTTTTTTTTTAAAGATTTATTTGTTTGTGCATACAGAACTGGGGTACAGGCCAGAGGCTCAGGGGCGGTGAGAGGCTTCTCCAAGGATAGAGTGGGGAGCAGAACAGGCAGATCTACGAAGCACACTGCTGAGGGAAGCAGCGGGCGGGTCAGGAGAGGTCTGGCCCGCCATGTGGTCTCCTCCGGGGCAGGCGGCAGGCGGGAATCGAACTCATGCGGAAGTGGCTTCAGATTCTCAGTGCTGTGCTTTAACCCGCTGCGCCACCACGGAGGGCCAAAAGAAGTTATTTTTACTAAGAGATTTTGTAAGAGTTTGCAGAGGTGACTCCAGCATGGCCTAGATTGCACAATCTGTTATTTGTCTGTTTTGGAAAACAATCATAAAGATATTCATAAAGGCTGGATTTGGGGAAGTTCACAGAGAAACTGATACCTGAATCATCTTCAAGACTTTTTTTTAACCTTTCCCCCCAAGTGATTGTACATTCAGGAAATTGCAAATATACTTAGAGAGTCCCTTAAGCTTTACCCAGCCTCCTCTAGTGGAGATGATTTATACAGCTATTGTATAATATAAAAAATAGGAAATTGACATTGACACATTATTGTTAACTACTACAGACCTTATTTACTTCTCATTTTTAATCTTTCATGCATCTGTGTATGTATGTGTAGATCCCTTCAGCCACCACAATTAAGAGAACTGTTCTATCACCACAAACGAACTCCTCTTATTACTCTTTGTATTTTATCCTCCATTAATTCTCTTCTCCTCTAATTCTGTAGTTCTGAAAATTTCTCATTTTTTTTCTGAACACACCAAGCTCTTATATACCTGTATTTGTCAGCATGACATTCTTTTAAGACATCTTCAGATCCTTTGTGTACCAAGTACAGTTAACCTTGTGGATGTTTCCACCCTTGTCTCTGCTGAGACAGATTGCACAGATGGTAGACTTAAAAGAGGGACATATGAAGACACTCCATATGGGGACAAGCAGTGGCAAGCACCAAAGTTTGAAGCTGGGGTTCTGCCATATGGTGGTAATACTTTAGGGGAATGGGATTAATAGGATTTTCCAAAAGTCTTCCAAATAAGTAAGTCCAGTTAACATTAAGAAGAATTTAAAATATCCTTTCTGCCTATGATGCCACTGAATAAGCATAATAAAAGTCTCCCTTTCCGCTTCTGTTATATCTGAGTCTAAGAAGTCAGAACGGCTGTGGAAGCTCCTGATTGGAGCTTTAAGCTTTGAAACAACCGATGAGCATCTGAAAAGCCATTATAAGCAATGGGAAAGACTCAGACTCTGTGGTAATAGTCTCATCATGATGGTGAATAAATGTCTTTAAAAAAAGAATTTGAGGGCCCTCCCTGGTGGTGCAGTGGGTTAGGACGCACCACGGCAAGCTGGTGGCAACGGCTTCAGTGCGAGTTCCATCCCCTGCCCTGGAGGTGGTCCACATGGCGCAGCAGACCTCTCCTGACCTGCCCACTGCTCCCCTCAGCAGTGTACTTCCTCCATCTTCCTGTTCTGCTCCCCACTTGTCTCTGGTGGAGTCTCTCACTGCCCCTGCACCTCTGGCTTGTACCCCAGTTCTGTCTGAACAAATAAATCTTTAAAAAGAAAAAAAAACTTCAAAATTTAAAAGTACAAGAAATTAAAAAGAATTTGAGATATATGTGACACAAATAAATGAAAATAATAGTTACAATGATACAAAAAATGTTCTTGATGCCTTTCCATATATCATGAAATACAAATGTATTTTGCTGTATTTAAAAAAATATATTCTCGTCATGATCTTTATTACAGGTTATTTTGTCGTTTGACTCCTCCTTTATGTCTCAATTTTTTGGGTTTGACTCATATGGATTCATCTATCTCTCACAAGAATACACAACCAACTGCTTATACTTCCGTAAGTATGGTCAGAAAGCAGATGTTTAGATTCATTATTTACATGAGATGTTATTGTGAAATTTCTTTTAGTGCTGATGGAAAAATTCTACAGCATTATTAGGATCTTTTTTAATAACTAAAACTTTAAAAATATGATATGCATATACTAATTACTGAATAAAAGTGACTTTACTTTCTTTTAAAAGAAAATTGGTTTTGATTCATACAGATTCTCTAGCTAAGTAGTATCAATAGACTTGACCTGTAATAACTTTTATATTTAGTCATATTTCATTTTCATTAGTATTTATAAAATTTAAATTTTTAAGAGAAAACCTTACTAAGCAAATTAACATATAATTAAAATGTAACTGTATTAGTTTACGGTGTATTTCGTGTTTGATGTATGTGTATAAATTGCAAATGGCTAATGACAATAAGTGACATCCATCACCTCATATACTTAGAACTTTTTTCAGTTTTTCTACTTTCTAATTTTTCCTCATTCTTAAAGTAGTTTATTTAAACTTTTTGAAAGTCCAAGATTATCAGTGTAACTGGTAATGGATAAATTTTGTATGATGGAAAATAATAAAACATAGCACTGTACTGATTAAACTTTTTTCTTGCTCTTCAGATTATGGGTTCCATGAAAGTTTTATCCTTTATTGCAGATGGATTCTATATATATTATCCTATGTTGGTGGTAATCCTCTGTATTGCCACTTATTTTAGGTAAGAAACTTAACATTAAATATTTTTACTCATTTTGTTAGCCTGATCTAGATATTGTTAAAGTCCTAACCTCCTGAATGTTCTTTTTTTTTTTTTTTTAAAGATTTATTTATTATTTGTACAGTACTGGGGTACAGGTCAGAGATGTGGAGGGTGAGAGGATTCACCAGAGACAGAGCGGGGAGCAGAACAGGCAGAACCACGAAGTACACTGCTGAGGGGAGCAGCAGGCGGGTCAGGAGAGGTCTGCCGCGCCATGTGGGCACCTCCAGGGCAGGCGGGGATCGAACTCATGTGGAAGCGGCTTTAGATTCTCAGTGCTGTGCTTTAACCCGCTGCGCCACCAGGGAGGGCCCTGAATGTTCTTTTAAATATTCACTGGAGGGTCACTGTGAATTTTTGCAGGTCTGGGGGTAGTTTAAAGAGATTGCTTGAGTAATCATGTTAGCTTCTTTCTCTGAAAATATTTTCAAGGAAAGAGAGGAAGAGTTTTCTGTAATAAATATTTAGGCTACAGAGTGATAGGATTAACTTTACAGATTGTTAACTTTAAATTCTGGCTTTTGACTCTACCAGACAATGTAGCTTATCACATACCCCCATGACCAGCTTTTATCCAGCAACTTATATTAGTTTTTGGGCTTCTCCCACAATTATTGTGGAGTTTCTAGGTGTATCAGACTACAGTCTAGTCAGCACGAAGGGTTACATGAAGGACAGTGGAAATCAGACAGTACATGTGACCTGGAAAATTCACTAATTTGTTTTTATGGGATTAGAAAAAGCAGTAGAATCTTGGTAGAGGTAAGATTGGAAAGAAGTTAAAGGGCATGTTCTAGCTCTCTGTTTTCCTTACTTTCACATATCAGGTGCCTTCTATACGCTTATCTGCTCTCTTCTCTTCTAAAGTGTTCCATGGCACACCAAAAATACCACTTTTTAGAGAAATAGTTTATTCATATTAATTGGCTTGCTTCTCTGATGAAAATGTTTCATCCAGCTGTCTTTAAATCTCCCAGTACCATTGTGTGGTTGTCAATAATATACAATTGGTAAAGTTAGGGTATTGAATAAATTATATAAATAAATAAAGTATTTTATATAAATAAATAAATATATTTTATTTATATAAATAAATATATTTTATATAAGTAAATAAAGTATTGCTTGAAATTAATTCTCTATTGAATTTTAAAAGACATGTTTATTTTACTTTTTCCTATGTAAAAGAACCAAAGGGTGTAATTTAAAATAAAATTGTAAATTTAAACTGATAGTAAGCCTAGTATTTCAAGCTTTTTCTTTAAAGGTAGAAAATGATACTTTGAATGTTTAAGGCTCAGATCTGATTATATGCATATGAAAGGCCTATAAAATTATTAATGGAAAATTAAGAGCTTGTGATCTATAAATGATGTCTTTTCATGTTAATAACTATGTTATCAATATCAGCATCTCTTATTACCTTCTTAAATTGTTATATAGATCAAGTAGTGGGTGGGATTTTTTTTGTCAGGTACAAAATCTTAAATAAATTTAAGGAATTATTGTCTAAAAATAAAATTGTTAAACTTAAAAATAATCAATTAAATGTATTCTTTTAAAGTTAATTAGGATAATTTAATATATCAATTTGTATTTAACGTGAAAAAACTTTCCATATTCCTCATTTTCAAATTATCTTTCAACATATTCAGTTATAGGCATCTATAAAGCAGTGCTTTTTAATATTTCATTGGTATCTTGACTTTATAAATCCATTTTTTGTAAATGCATCCATAATTAGTCTATACTAACCACATAGCCACACCCAGAATTAATATGGAGAAATTAACTGTCTAGAGAATGTAAAACTACCTTGTAAAATTTTAGACAAAAGTAAGACCTTCCCAGAAACAGTGATCCAGTTTGGGACTTTTCATCTGAGTCATAGTATTCCCACAAAGATATGAGGATGATAAGGGAACATTGAAAGTCACATAATTAGTATGATTATCTCTCTTAAACCTGATAATATAAAACATTCCTTATATACTATAAAAAACAGATGTATTCTGAATTAACCAGGAATGTATGTATTGTGAGTGTAAATTAGGCAATCTTCACAATATTTTAATTGTTCCACTTGCTTTCTCTTGTGCCACTTTCTCTTCCTTGTACTCATTCTGAGTTTGTAATAAAATATATTTTAGTAGAACTGACTAGCTCTCAAATGAAAAATACAAAAGAAAATCAATGTGCATGATTAAGGTTTCGAAACCAGAATGTTACACACTTGGAAATTTTGATTGTGTATGTACATTGTCCATGTTAAAATTACTTCTGAATACAAGAAAAGATTAAAGCTGCTTTTGGATTATAGTCATTGTTTAACATCCTTATATAAACATTCTCTCAAGATATGCTGATATCCTGACTTAATTTATTTCTGTAAGAATATGGTGCATACCCTGGTCGGTAGTGTACTCAGCATATAAACATCTTAGAAAGAAAAAATAAATACATTTTTAAGTGTAGCTTGCTGTAAGTTGCCACAATAACTAATGGTCAAACATAAGTGTTTTGGGGAAGCAACTAAACTAAAGAGCAATTAGAACAATGTAACATTTATATGATGTGAAATAATGCTTGTCTTTTTGGAAATCTGCTTCTATTAGTTTGGGGACTCGATGTTTGAATCTACTTGGTTTCCAACAGTTCATGGGAGATAATGATATGACATCAGATTTAGTTGATGAAGGGAAAGAATTAATCAGACAAGGTAAGATTTGTCTTTTAAAATAAATGAAGGAATAGTGTTAAGACTCAAAATGTAAAGTTAATGTCTATAACTTGTTAATTCTAATTTATCTTAAGAAATTATAAATTAATGGTTTTAGCTAAAAATCTATGTAGCCTTTATAGAAAAGATAATTTGAAAATAAAATGATGGTTTCATCTGTCTTTACGAAATTCTGCAGCAGAAACTATTAGTATATCTAAGTAAATGATGCCCTCTGTAGTGTTGGAGTAATTTTTATATTCTCAAACAGATTTGCAGAGTTCAGTTCAATTGTAAAACTCATTTAATTAAGAAATACCGTTTTAATATAGGTCTATAGGAATTTGATGATTATTTACAAACTATTAGAATACATGGCACTCTGTTTGAATTTAATCTTATAACTAAATGTATCAAATTTCCTAATGGTCAAGAAATGGTAGGATAGCAAAAAGAAAAACAAAACAAAACAAAACAAAATTTGAACTTGGAGACATCATTTCTTAGGCATAGTCTCCCTAAGTGTGTCTGAGGCTTTTTGTGATCATTAATTAATGTAAGCCAAAATGTGTTAAGCCTCTAAAATAAGCTGATGTAACCTTTAAGTGCTCTCATAGCAAGGTGGTGTCTAGTTGATGTAACAATTCTGCTGTTTTTAGCATTAATTAGACCTCATCTAGAAGTATCATATCCAGTCCTGTGTAAGATTTCCTAGAGTGAGATTGATAAGCCAAAGGTATTTAGAGAACGATAGCCAAGTTGTAACTCTGGCCAGCTAAATTTACATGATTTTTTACATGTAAACATTTACATGTTTCGATAAAACTAAATTTTCATGATAAAATAAAATTTACAGAGAAGCAAATGTCAAGTCACACTAAAGGAAACCTTTTCCTTCATTAAAATCATTTAAACAAAGCCAAAAAACTATCTATAAAATAAAGTTTTCTCTAAGGAGCTAAGAGGCCTCCGTGGTCTTTTCCAACAATCATCTGTTACTTTGACTTTGTGGTAATTTAAAAGAAATTGACCAAACCTTGATACCTTTACTTCAGTGAATCTGTATCTAATTAAACAATACAATACCAAATTTGAGACAACTTTTCTGTCTTTAGAGAAGAGAAAAAGGCAAAGACAAGAAGAAGGTGAAAATCGAAGAAGAGTAAGTACAGTACTTATTAAATTGCTGTAACCTAAAGGTTAATATTAAATATAAGAATCTTGTGGATCTAGAAAAATGATTAAAATCTGAAAAATAATGGGCAATTACATAGGACATATTTTTAACGAATGGTGACTTTAATGCTTTTCAGTTGTATATGCTTAGGTGTCTTATCAAGACCTGTTTTTAAAAGTCATTAGCATTGAGTTTCTCAATTACCTCATCTAGTAGTTTCTTGCATAAGGCAGGTATTTGGTAAATATTTGTTGAATAAATGAATTAATTCATATAATCTTGCTGTTGAAGTGGATTTGATTGCTTTAAAATTACTACTTTTTTTCCATAACATGACATTTATTGTATTCCTCTTTAATTTTTCTTTAATCCTCCATTTGCTGATGCAAATGAACTCCCTTGTGGAGAGTGAAAAAGCAGAGAGAGAGAAATCTAGTCAGTTACCACAAATTTTCAACACCTAAGTGTATCTGCATTGGCGACATGAAGATTCAGAGGCTATGTGATTGTTCTCTTCATGTATTTTAATGTGTTATGTGAAGGGAGACTTGTTCTTACTTCAGAATGCATATAACTAAAACCAAGTAGTAGAATTTACAGGAGGTAGACTTCATCTCTCTAAAAATGTCTAACTTCCACAGTTTACCAAAATTGCAGTGGGCTGCTCACTCATAGAGAGAACCCAAAATCATCTGACATGGCTATTAGAGAAAAAAACCCTGCACTGTTAAGTTAGGTAACTTCTAATCACCCTTTCAAGTTTTAGTGAACAGAATCCTAGTTAATACGGTTTTCTTGCACCTGACATGGTGATGCACAGTTCCCTATGAATCATGACCTTATGTTTACAACTTTAGCTGCTGTTGAAAATGACTTTTCAGGTGTCTAGTGTTTATAGTTTATTTGGATGGAAGAAATTTTGTTAATATCTCATAAAATTCTCATAACTTACAACTACTTGTGGTAGTTGTAATGTTGCTATGACATTTAGAAAAAAGACTAAAATAACTTGAAATAGTCATAGATGGAAAAATGTCTACATATATGTCTTTTTAAAAGTTAAATTTGGGGTTTGTATTCAATTCATGCAGAGATAAGAAAATTATAATTTTTAAAGGCATTATGCTAATTATATTGATTTTCTGATGAATTTTAAGTGGGATAAAATTAAATATATAATCTGTTTAAAATCTGTTTGCACTATTGACTTATTTTCTGCCTTTGAGTTCTTTTGTTACATAGTAGTTTATATTGCTTTCCTAGGAATGGAAGGAACGTTATGGGCATAACAGAGAAGATTCCACTAGAAACAGAAATGTTCATAGTGACCCAAAAGAGTCAAACTTCTCAGACATTAGTACCAACCGCTGTAAGTTTATTTTCTAGTTCTTTTAGAAGTTATCTTTTTCTTAGATTTGGTTGCTTGCATAGACTCGGAACTAAGATACTGACTTAGGAATGCCTTTATCATACTGTAAATGTGACTCTGCAATGATGTTCTTTTTCATCCCTCAGTATAGAAGGAAGAGGAAAGTGAAATGTGCTGTATGGTAGAAGGAGAAAACAAGACAAAAAATGAGTAGTTGTGACTGTAGTACCCTCAGTAATATCAGTGCTTACCCCAGACATAGTCTGGGCAGGTACTTATTACCTAGAGTTTTTTTTGTTTTTGTGTTTTTACTTTTGTTTAGTTGATGGAGACTATTCTGTCATTTTGTATTTTACTGAACCAAATATGTCAGGTACCTTCTCAGGGAAACAGAGAAGATAAATTTTCTGTCCTTGGAATGCTTATAATTTAGTGAGGGCAGATAACAGACAGTAGACAAATGCCAGTGAGTTGGGTTAGGAAACTTCCTCACATTTTTTAATCCTGTCCTCTGCCTCTGGAGAGGTGGGTGACAAGAGCCTGTTTTTGCTGTCACTGCAGTAAATAGAAGGTGTAGTTTGTCTTGTAGGAGAGAACAGAAGGGTATACACCTGATGCTCAGGACTTAGAAAGGGAAGCCTTTACAGGTAAGAATGTCAGTACTTAACTGAGCATTTACTAATGAATTTTGTTTACCCAAAATGAGGGTATTTTTGGCAGAAGGAAGAATGTGACATAAGAGAGACTTGGGAAAACGCAAGTTTTCTCTGTGACCATAACTAAAGATCTTGAATTAATTACATCATACAGAAAAATCTTAGACAAGAGTGAAATTTAGCAGCCTCTGGATTGACTATGAACCCAACTGAAACTTGATTTGATAATGAACAATTTCATTGTTACAATAACATTGTTTAAATATTCATTCTTATTCATATTAAGTCTACTTTGTGCGTTCGCATTTAGATTAACTACAAGGGAGAATTTTCCCTTCATATTTTCTATCGTATTGTTTAGCATTTAATCTTTTTTTGGAGACCCCCATAAAAGTCATCTTTTCTTAATATTGTCTTCACAATCAAAAATGCAGATCCTTCAGAAACTTCACTTTTCTTCCTACCAATCCATAGACTGTGACTCATAAATTAAAAGACAGTGAGAAAGTCTACATTTTTTTCTTCCTTTGCAGCAGCATCCAAGTATACAAGAGCTAGTAATAGGACTGAAAGGGACCGTATAGAACTTCTCCAAGATGCAGAACCTTTGGATTTTAATGCAGAAACATTCACTGATGATCCTCTTGACTCTGAATCAGGAAGGTAAGTTCCGGCTTTGTCTTTCCAACTCTCGCTTATCTCTGAACTTAATAATTTACTGACTTGAGATGTAAACATAAGAAAAAAGCATATTAAGCAGACTTTGACACATCTTGTATCTCCTTAATACTTTTTATCTCCTTAATACTTTTATATTAAAAATATATATAGGTTCTGCTGGTGTTGGTAATTAAAATTGGTATAGTCATAATACCAATTCTTTATCATAAAAAAGCATTGAAATCAGTAGTAGTAAGAATCTTAACAATGCCTATTTCTGACAATCCCATTATGAAAAGTATTATATTTAACAACAGCTATGTGGCTGTTCCTCGGTATCAGACACTATTCTAAGCATTGTAACAGTGATGTATTTTATGATTGTTAAAACAATTGGATTTGAATCCAGACAGACTCGATAACTTACCCAGAGTCACATAGCTTGTAAATGATAAAGTCATGCATTCAAACCACAGGAATCTGGCAATAGAATTGTAGCTTTTAGTCACTAGGCTATATGGAAATAATTAAACAAAAAGCAACATGTCATATGCATGAAGATATTTACTGTATAGTTTTGCCTAAAAATGCCAAAAACAGCTGGGATATATTTATATTCAACATTTGAGAGTGTTATTAAATCTCTTAAATTCCATAATGTGTTTTACAAGACTCCACCCCTTTCTTTTAACATTTCTCTCCCTGTAGCATGTATATTCTAGGCTCTGAAACAGTTGGATGATTTATAATTAAGTAACTCCTCCTTAGGTTAATATCCTTGGAGAATAAGTTTCTGTTTTCAGCTGCTAAATAGATTTTCCAATGCTTAGAAATTATATAGCCATTTCCTCTTAATGTATCCTTGTTTCTCTCTCCTTTATTATTTTTGATGCCTCAGATCATTTCTTTATCCACCTTTCAGATACCAACCTGGTGGACGATACCTTTCAATGTCTCGCAGCAGAATATTTGAGGATGTTTAAAGTTGGAAAGAATTTATGAAATAACTGACCAACATCCATCATATCAGTTCAGTGATTAAAAACATTTCTGTGTCCAGTGAAAAGTGTTATGATCACATCTTAGTAGTAATAGTTAGTGTTCATTGGAAAGAGTACTATCTTTTCTAAAAGGATTCATTACATACCATTCCTAAAGTGTCTGCCTTAGAAGTCTAGTTACAATAGAAGGATTTAATTTATGATAAAGATCAGTATATGTTGAGAACATGTAGTTGCTTGTTTCAGATTTTTTTTTCAGGAAAGTTGCTTTAAAGTTCTAAGGAAAGCCATATAGTCATAACTGAAAAATATTTAGAGTTTATTATTTACATTCACTATTCGTGTTATTTATGATTTATATTTTTGTTGTTTCTAAAGAAAATGTTAGTAATTCCAAAGAGATGGAGACCTCAACTAACCATATTTACAAAACCCATGTCTTAACACAAGGCTTACTTAGCAGACACAACTGAATGTAAAAAGCGCTTTTTCATTCTTGTATGCAAGTTAGTTTTTGCCTGCATAATTAAGGTTATTTCTCAACTGATAGTGCTAGGACCTTTAGCATGAATGCTGCAATCAGGTGATATAGTATTCTTTCAGTCTTTAGTAGTAACTAGGAATTGTTTTATGCTGTTGGTACTGCTTTGTAAAAGATTTTCATTTTAGAGAGAAATGCTGATCTTTGCTGTGTTTAAGTGTTTATCATTCCATTTAAGGCAAACCCTAAACATTAATATTAAATAGTAAAATTTTTGTTAATTACTGAAAGTTCCCACAAAATTATCTAATTTTTAAAGGTGCTTGCTTATGCTTTTCGAAAAAGAACCCCTAGTTATTCAAAGGTAAAAAACTAATCCATTTACTGTTTCTACTAATATTTAAAATTGTGGTTTATAGAAATCAAATGATATTAGATTGGCTATTGTAAAAACTTGGTTAAACACGATTATTATTTTAAATTGAATTTTTAACCTTTGTATTTGAGCCGAAGGTGGTATATTCTAAAGCATCGGTGTTTTATTGCATGAGGGAATGTACTTGAGTACAACATGCTTGTAGAGGGTTTTTTATGTCTATGAACTGTTTCTGACGCTTACAGAATCCACGCTGTGGCTTCACCCAATGCTGACTACACCAGTCTAAGTTTAACACATTTTTCCTATATAATTTTTTAATAGCAGTTACTTTCATTCTTAAGTATCCCAGTTTGAAGATGGGTTATAGAGGGCTCCTAAACATATGACTATAGATTTCTTGAAGGTACCCTTTCTTCCAAATTATAATTTAATTTTTTTTCATTTTTAAGTGTTACCATGTAAAGTTTTTAAAGACACAGTTCTATGCAGGTACTGAAAGAATAGTGTATCATCCGAATTAATGTGATTTTCTTTACTATTTATAACTAAGATTAGATCTCCTTTAAAAAGTTGGATAGATTTTACTCATAATCAAAGGTCCTATAGACTGGCCATTTGAGAGCAAACACACAAACATGCAGTCTTTTATTGGAAATTATGGTTAGGAAGCAATAGGCCAGGAACAGAGATAATTACATATTTTTGGTAATTTCATGATTGACTCTTTGAATACCTTAGGCAAATCTTAATAACCTTTCAGTGCCTCAATTTCTTCATTTGTGAAATGAAGACAATGCTTCTATTTACCTGCTGATCTACCTCACAAAGCTATTGTGAGGGTATTAAGTTGATGTTTGTATACTGAAAAATTTAAAAGGTGTTGGATAGGGACATGATTGCTTCAGAATGGGGTCTGGTTTCTTACTACTATAGAGAAGTTTGCAAGTCCCCATGCAAAAACTCTTTTGGGGGTAATTCATCAAAAGGCCTGTGAAAATAGTGTTGTTTTTTTATTTTGCCTTCAGGTTTGCTTTAGAATACTTTCCTTAAGTATAATGTTTTTTCTTATCAAGTTTCATCATGAAACTCAAATGTTATTGATAGAAGCAGAGAAGGAAGAAATTATCCAATTAATTTTATAATGCCTTCAGATAAATTGATAGAAATGTGTAAGAGAATGTACTATTTTCTTTTGTTATTAATTTTTTATGATTATAGTAATTGGTGTATATGTAATAATTCACAAACAGGATAGGTCCTGTTGTGACTTTTGAGGTATTTCCAAAATAATTTTTGGTGTTTTAAGTTATCCAAAGTATTCAACATTTTAGGCAGAATATGCCGTATAGGATGTTTTTATAAAATCAAATAGGAAGATTACCTCATAAATTTGAGTTCAGAAGTATTGATTTTATACTTATAAATGTAGAGTTTATTGCTGGGGATCTGAGGTAATATTTGTGAAGCCACTTGTGTAAAAAAACAATAGTATAGCTTAGATTTCTGTTCTGAGATACATTAAAATGTAGTATCTATTGCAAAACACTACTACTAAATTCATATACTTCACAGGCAAATCACATTTCTTAAAAGAGTTAATGCTGACCATTACTTTTTGATGTCTTTCTTACAAAATAATAGATATCTGATCAAATTTTCTAAATTATTTTTCTAAACATTTGTTAAAGTTATTCAGTGAGCCAGAAATTCAAAAAGTAGTAATTAACAGCAAAAGTAATAATAATGTTAATTTGTGAAGCACCTGTAAGTTGCTAATTAACTTTTCTTTCTTCATCAGTAATTTGTTGTTATCTGTAGTATATTTTTATAAAAAAAATTATGATAAGAAATAAGGTATAGGGCTAATTATTAGAATTTGCTCTCTCAAAAAAAAATGAATACAGGGCTTTGGAATAATTTTGTCATTTTCAGGAATAAAAAGAAGTAAACCAAAACCAAAATATTTAAGAGCTTTCCACTTATTAAAGAATAGATCAGAGAATCTGACAGTCCAGACCTTCCCCCCACCTCTATAAAGCTGCCGATTGATTTGACTAGATAATCAGTCCTAAAACATGGTAGTTGTGTATCCAGATGAAGTTAAATATTAGATAGGAAAGCCAGTGTTGTTTTTCTTAAGTATATTTTAGTGTATTAATGAAGGACTTTTATTTCTGTACAGTAAAAAAAACCTCATTGTTTTTTCTTACCTTTGATAGATTTAGGGAATGTTCTTGATGATGTATTACTTACTACTTTAAAGAAAAACTGTACTCTCCATAATTATAATTTACACTGTTCACTAATGTGAATTTTGTACTTGTGGTTTGAGTGGACTATGCCTGAAAATTAAAAGGCTGTGTATATTTGCACTAATAGGAAAATATGTCCCTGAAAAATCTTAACTTACTTGAATCTCCAAAGTATAATGAATCATACTGTATTAAATTCTAAATGTTAAAAAGTAAATGGATTTAGAATTTTATCTTTGTTTTCTTCCTCCTTTCATAACCTTCCTTTTCTGAGGTCTCTGTGGTGTGATTTTCAGTGGACTTGACAGACTTTACTTCTACTTGTTTTGTGTACAAAGTTATTTTTTAACATCAGTACACTAAAAAGGAGCTAGATCTCACTACTTGAATAGCAGCATTGCAACTGAAATACTGAAATCGATTTTGGTAGAGAACTGAACAATATTGCATGTAAAAGTGATGTATGCTGATCTACTGTGTTGTGTTTTAAGTCGTTAAGGAGGGCAGTTCAGTTAAATTGAGTTACTCTCAAAGTTGTTTGGCATACAAATAGAGTTCCAAAAGCAGTGATTGTTAAAAGTAGAGTATTAAAAAGAGTGAGAACACTATTTGTGAAATTGAATTCACAGATAACATGCATCATGGTCAAAGTTTTCATTAGGGAAGGTTGAAATGATGTTAAGGGGTTCACAGAAGAATATCAGTTCCTTCTGTTTGGGGTACTTCTTTTCAACTCAGTGATTCTTTTTGCCCACAGACCTAGAAAACCAGACAGGGCTTAGTCTCTGCCCCAAATTCTGGCAGCTCGGTGCGCTGTCTTTTCCAGCACAGCAGCACCAGGGAGCCCTGCCTCAATCCCACTGCAACCGGAGGGAGCATGGCCTCTCCTGGGAGCACCTTTGCTGCTCTGCCTGATTTTCCTAATTTCACTTTCATCTTCAAGACTTGTCTACTGAGGCTGATTAAAGCCTTGGTAAAATTTTAATTTTGTTAAAGCAAGAATATTGGTATATTCCTTTTTGCATTACTATATCAAAATCATTTGTTTTTTTAACACGCTCTCTAGGGAAATTAACTTTTCCTCTGAAAATCTTTTGTGGTTACTTTTATCTCAAATCATTTTATAAAAGGAGTTACTATATTCTGTAAAAGAGTAGAAAGAGTGTCTTACTATGGCAGACATATGTAAAGTTATAATTCTGTTAACCTTAAAGCACCATGTTGACATAAATCTTATCAGCCAATCACTTGAGAGTTGCATTTCTCAAAAGAATGCTTGCTAGCATCTTCCCTACTTAGTATATCAAGTTATAGGGGAGAGACTGTATTTATTTTTTTTTTAAATGTAATCCAGTGGATTTGGTTTTGTTCATATTTTGAAAACAAAGAAGGATTTTTCTCATTTTAGAAGCTAGAGAATATGTGGATCTGTGTTTTAAATTTCAGTAATCTCATATATATTTATAAATTATAGCATTGAAAATGAGCTCTAATATTGATATTGTTACTTTCTGGTATTTAATTTTTATAAAATGTTTTTTGTAAGTCGCTAACCGTAGTATTGCATTTAACCAGTTTTAAAAATTTTCTCAAGTTCTGCCCAGAACCTATTTTCCTTAGGGCAATATTCTGAAGTTCAGTAATCCAGTGTGAATTTGAAATGCACCTGCATTCTTCAGTCTCTTTATACATACCAGTACCCAAAGTATACCAAAAGACTCATTTCTGTGTTGCATTAATAAAGTATTTGTTATAAATCAGTGGATTCAGTGAAATAGAAGATAAGTCTTTTTAAATGTGCATCTTATCATAATATTTCAAAATAGTAATAATGTACATTTTTGGTGCATGATGCCAAATTTATCTTTAACCACTCATTACTACCTGATATGTAACAACAAATGTTACCTGACATGTAACAACAAATGTTTCCTGTTGGACCTGATCAGTGGGTTGCGGATTTAATTATTTTTCTCTCAGATTCTCACTACATTCTAATATCTGTATTTGGAAAAGCTGCAAAGTGCTACCTATAAGTGAGTTAGCGTCTTTGGCCTTACCTATGCATATAATGTTTCTCAATTTGGTTCTGACAAACTCATGGACTTGCAGTTGCTTTGTAGTTTTTTAACTTATTGTGATGTACTGATTTTTTGAAATGTTTATTTGATTAATGTTAAAATATGGGAAATGATGTAGCTTTGCATGAAATAAAGTACATTTCTACAAGTTACTAAGTATTTTGTTGATTGTGTGCTTTACTTCATAACGCCTTTGAGATTAAATCCTTTTAAGTTAGCTGAGATATTATGACAAGTGTACTAGCTGCTATTACAAAAGAAATGCTCTAAAACATATCTATTTTAGGTTTCACATTACTTTTATCTTATGATTAGAAATAATGTAAGTGATGCTTACCAAAGTAGAAAATAAAAACTGAAAATTGGAAACAATAAAGAAAATCAGTGAAACCAAAAGATGGGCCTTTGAAATGATAGTAAAATTGATGAGCTCCTCATCAGACTGATGAAGAAAACGGATTCAGTTGCTTTCCTATATGCCAAAAAGAACAATTGAAATTTAAAATGAAGAAAAATAGCACCATTACATTAGCCTCAGCTAGTGCAATAACAAAAGGAGATGCAAGATACGCAGATTTGGAAGGAAGAAATAAAATTGTCTTTGTGTGCAGATGACAGGATTATCTCCCTCATATGAAGCTCATTGATTATATTTTCATTTGTTAATTTTCAAATACTTATGCCATGTCTTGAAATTCTCAAAACCCATGTTACTTTAAAATTTTTGAAAGTTTCATTTGTAAACAAGTATCCCCACTAAGTTTAGTAGTAGCACACACAGAATCACTATTCTAACTGCTAAACAAATTATTTCTACAACTTCATAATGCCTCTTTCCTTTAAAACATGGACTGTGCTTATTATTGCTTCATTTATTATCTGTAACTATTTGCTTAGTCTCTGTTCTCCCTGCCAAATTTATGAACTCCCTGAGGGCAAAGATCACGTTCAAGTCCATAGAACCTATCAGTGTAGCACAACTAAGAGGTAGAGAGTGAGTTCTTATTGCATGTCTATAAAGATCAAGATTTATTGAAATACCAGACCAAAGTATTAAGTCATGTTTTTCTTGACTAGCCTTTCATACTCAATGAAACCTCTGTGATTGCCCCAGGTATAAGTTGGAGAATTATTCTGATTCTATCATTGAATTCAAGAAGACTCCTTGGATGATTCTCTTTCTTGCCTTAAATAGCTGTCTTTCCATTATTATTATTTTTTCCCCTGGTCCTTTATACTCCTGCTGTGAATGAAACCATCTGATACTTTTCCTTTTCTTTCTGGCTTATTTTACTAAGCATGATCTTTTCCAACTCTATCCATGTTGCTGCAAAAGGCATGTGTTTATTTATTTTTTGGTTGCTGAGTAGTACTCCATTGTGTATATGTACCACATCTTTTTAACCCAGTCATCATCTACTTATGGGGGTGGGATAGGGAAGGGGATCAAAAACAGTGGGGGGAGGGATATGCGCTGGACTGTGGTGATGGCACATGGGTGATTTGGTGATGGGAAGCCCACGCGATTACAACTGAGATGGAAAAGGCACAAAATGATGTAAAAATAAACATTATTTTTAAAAAGTAAAAAAAAATAAAAGCTGTCTTTTCAAAAATCTAATCAGAAGTACTTGGGCACACTCATGTTCTCCTTTTTAGTTTCACGTACTTTTGAAGAAGCTTGCCCTGCCTATAACATTACTGAAGTAATAAACAGTTTCTCATTTGTCCCCAAATATAATATCTTCATAGAAAGAATTTTCTTTGTTGAAACAAACTTCTAACAACTTTTATGCCAAAATTAGTTCATCCCACCATCTTTCTCCTGGACCAGTTTGAAGTACAGTGGAACTAGATGGATGAGTAGGTGGATAGATAGGGTGGTTATATATATATATATATATACATACACACCTGTGCAGGTCTAAAGGTCAAGATAAATGCATTTCTGGCTGCATATTATGATTACTTATATCTGGGTCCTGCAGTCAGTATGGCTTAGGTAACTCACTCCTGAAGAAGTTCAGGCATAGGCACATTGTAAAGATCCGCAGGAAATGTAGCACACAGTCGGGGAGAGACTCCCTGGAACGTGTGAGTGGTCCCTCGTGTGGTCCTCCATCACTTCACCAGAGCGCCTAGGGCAGTGCCCTCTCAGGTATCTTTTCCTTAAGCAAATCTTTTCCTTAGGTCAAAAGGCTGATTGCTAATCTTTGGGTTCATGACACCTGATTCTTGGCAAGTGAGAACCTCGCTTTTCGATGAACTGAACACAAAAGCACCTATGTAAATCCTGCAGGTGAGTCCTAGGTCAATGACGATGTAAATTTGAACCATGTATTAAGTCCCCTGGGAAATGAAGTAGACCCTTAAGCAAACAGTGCCCCAGGATATTAGTTCTCAATCTGGCCGTAAGAGGCCTGGAGCACACCAGGTCCTTAGCTGTGCCGAGGCTGCAGGAGTTAGCCTGGCTGGGCTGCGGGTGACGCTGCTCATCTGCTTCCTTCTTCCTGGGCTCCTACTCTCAGCGGCTGGCAAAATCTTGACGCTGGCCTTGGGTGAGTGCTTCGCAGAAGAACCCAAAGCCTGGCTTGTGGGGCACTCACAGTGGAAGCCCACTTGTTGGAGGCTTGTTCCCAGTTCGGCTGCTCCTGGAGTCTGACCTACGCTCCAGCAGGGAGAAGAGGGCACCTTCGCGCGGTCCCCCCTCTCCTTGGCTGGAACAGATATTCCCGGGAATAATATTCCTGGCCTTCGCGCCCTTTTCTGCCCAGACTCATTTGGCACTTGCCTCGGCGCAAGGCTGTGGAAGAGGAGCCAAGACACCTCCGCTGGGGCTTGCAGCTTCTCAAACCTCCACGTGCAGCCTGTTCTGGGTCAGTGTGTTCAGGTTCCTGGAAACACAAGGAACATGCTAGACTTAGAACTTCTCCAGGGAGCGCTGAGACCCAAGGCAGAGCGAGGTGGTTTCATGACAATGAGGGCCGGGATTTTCTTTGGTATAAAATCTGTAGAACTTGCCAGACTAGACAGGCATGATCCAAGGCACAATAGGCTTCTTCCTCCCTTCACTCTCCTTTCATCCTGTCTGGAGTCTCTGGAAAGAATGGCTGTGATTTCTGCACCTATGTCTCTGGCTTTAAGGTACAAATGTCTTTCATGTCTTTTGCTTTTTATAAAAGAGAGTGTGGGGGGCGGGGGGAAATCATTACTTAAAAGATGCAATTTGACATGGAGCTTCTCATAGGATTTTAATTCAATCCATCTTTGAATTTTAGATCAACGAGGGAATATTTAAAGTTTAGAGATACCAAGGCTTAATGGCACCATCATGGAACTCACCTATGTGTTTGGACAAAAAGATGATTTTTAATATCAGAGAGAAAGCTGTCACTCAGAAGGTGAAAACCTTGTGCTGCACATTGCTATGAACTTGGGCCTATAAAAGGGTGAAAGGGGACAGGCAGGAAAGGCAGGCAGGGTCAGTCTGCCCCACAAGCCAGCCAGCACCTTTCCCCACTGCACCCTGCTCGGCCCACTCCCCAAGTCCACAGGTGTCCCGGGAAGAGGTCTCAACTCCGGGGCTTCTACAGGAATGATGGGCTTGGGTTCCTGCCCGTAGAGGCCCCACAAATCCTCACTCTGGCCTTGGTGGGTGAGGCCTTGGCCCAAGTACCCAGAGATGGTGTGACTCAGGCTCCTGTACCAGGGCTCAGGCTACAGCCACAGCTCATTCCACATGGTTTTCCGGACTGGACTTATGGCCCTGGCTGCAGGATTATGAGACAGATGGCATCTGTGTAGGAGGAAAGGAGTGTCTCCCTCCATCCAGGTGTAGAAGGTAGTGAGGGAGAAAACAGAAATGCGTCTCTCTTCCTGCTCAGAACGTGCTCCATGGCATGCGGCTGGGACCAGAAGTTCGAGAAGCGGTACAAGGACCAGGTGCAGTCTCTCCAGGTGAGGGGAGGGAGGGATGCTCAGAGGCTCACTCTACACTTCTGGAGATTGCACAGTAGTTACTTACAGCAAAATCTGTGCAGGCTTGAGTAGTGTCTCGGAGGCAGGAGAAGGATGCTGCTGGAGATGGGTGGAGCAGAGACGCAATTTCAATGACTATTAAGGGAGGGATGAGGTTTGCCCTGGAAAGCTGACAATAGCTGACCCTGGACTCACAGGTCTTTCAGGAGTCTCCTTCCTGGAATTGTTTGAGGGACCCTGGGGCAGTTAATTCTGAGACCAGAGGCCTCACTTTTATTTCTCTTACTTTTGCACCAAAACAATAAAAGATACAAGGGAAAAATAATTTCTTAGGTGTGAGCTTAGAAATAAGCAGACTGTAATATAATCAAGACAGTGTTCATTTGAGAGTTGGAATCATGAGTTGGGTCTGCAAATGTGTTCCACCGGGGATGGAGAGAGGGGATCAGAAGGGTTTTCTGCAGTCTCTGAGAGGCCACTGAGCCCCTCTCCTTTCTTTCCACCTGCGAGTCTCATCATGCAGCTGTGAGATAAGATGGAGTCCACTGGATTCAAAATAGATGGCGTTATCATAGGGTGGAGCTTCCTCAAGGCTCTTAACCTGTGGGGGGTTTTCATGAGCCATTTAATCACCCCCAGTCATCTGGGCACTTTGACTTGTGTGGAACCGTAAGTCTTGCGGGTCAACCTATGTTTCTAAGCAGGAAACTACGGGCCAGGGAGATGAGACCTTACAGCAAGAGTGCACCAGATTTCCCTAATGGCCCTCACCAGTATTTACTTAGCTTTTTGACCCCAAACCCATATTCCTCACACTTCCCACTCTCATGCCTTTTTCAGTGGGTTTTTTGTTGTTGTTGTTGTTCTTAATTGCTCTATCAAAACTCTGTGCTCTATTAGAAATATAATTAATTTCCCTTTCTGATTGTTAGTAGCAATGAACTGTTTTACCTCTTGAAATATGCTGTTCTCGCCTCAGGCTCCTGAAGGGCGCATTGTGGGGTGTGAGAGCTGGGTGCCCTGCCTCTGTCCCAGGATGCATCCTGGCTCGGTAAGACACTCCTGGAGTTGGGCACACTTGGCCTCCTCTTCAGCCTTGTTCACAGTTCTCACATCCTTTCAATGTGAGCAAGAGATGTAGGAGATTTTACTTCATGTATCTCCCTTCCTTCTGAGGATTCAAGTCTGATACTAAATACTAAAGGGGAGCTACTTACTCTATCTCTAGCACTGCCTCATCTAATTTCCACCTCCAGACTCTGCATTTGCTATCCACTTCTCTGCTGAACTGACTGTCTTTGGGCCAAGATCTTTACATGTCAACAAAAGTCCTATCTCAATGTGGTCTAGAGAAGGCATTTGTGTGATGTGACTTTACGTCCCCAGAGTATCAGGCTTCTCTTTCCTAAGGGTCCCAGGATTGTTCTCATGTGGGTGATATCTCAGATCAAACCACTGGGTGCCCCAGTTTTCCTGAATGTTTCAGTTCAATGTTCTGCAAAATTAAGAAACTTCCTGCCAAATATGTTTGCATCTCAAGGGTTTTGGCTTGGAATGATGGTCTCATGACCTTCCCCCCACCAATGGCTGTTTCTGAACTCCTGTGCAAGCTCTCATTTCTGGCCTGTATACAGACATTTCTAAAGAGAAAGAGCCCTGGTTTTGACTGTCACCAGGAGCTCTTCACACTCATTTGGACAACTCTGCCGAAATATCCAATGCAGTTATTTATTTAGACACCTTTTCCATAAACTCCCAGCTAAAATTCAGATTGTACCTTTGCATCAGGAGTTCCATAGACCTAGGCACTGGGAAGCTCATGACACTGATATAGAGTCCTCGAATCACAGGAGTGCATATTTGGAGGTGCCACAGGTCAAGGATGGTCTTCAGACTCTTGGAGATACCAGACTGGGGTCTCCTCAACTGGAGGCGGAGAGACTGACCGAAGAAGCTCTTCTGCCTCAATGTATTATCAACTTTGTTCCCCTACCCCATCTTTCCCAGATCCACCATAGCATTAACTTCAGACCCTTCAAATGACTTCTAGCTGGTGATGGATCCGGTTGTCTCAGATCCTTCAGTTCATGGTCATGATGTCACCATGCTTCTCCAGAGAGGAAATTCACTGCGGTCAGGTATCTTTGCTCACTGATTCTTGATTTCTTCTATTCCAGAAAAATAATAACAATACCTTTTACCTAGAAGGAGTTAGCAAAATATGTTATATTCTAATTTGATGGAAGAAACAAAGGGCCCTCCCTGGTGGCACTATGGCTTAAAGTGCAGCACTATGAAGCTAGCTGCAGCTGCTTTTGCATGAGTTCAGTCCCTGGCCAGGGAGATGAACTCCCATGGTGCGGCGGATCTCTCCTGTCTCGCCCACTGCTCCCCTCAGCAGTGTATTTCAGCCAATCTACCTGTTCTGCTCCCCACTCTGTCTCTGGTGAAGCCTCTCATCACCACTGCACCTCTGGCCTGTACCACAGTTCTGTATGCATAAATAAATAAATCTTTAACAGAAAAAAAAAGAAAGCAATATAGATGTATGATTGTATTTGTGTATTTATGTCAGATGTTGAAAAACTTGACTCTGGTTGATTCTTACTCTATATTTTACAGTTTTATATTTTCTTCTTTTACTTGAACTTCTAGTTCATCCCAAGTAATTCTCTACACCTTGTCATTAATTATTTTGGTAAATTCTACTTTAAATTGAGTTTTAAAAATACATTGCGGACACTCTTTGGTGGCTCAAGGGGTTAAAGCATAGTGTCATGAAGCTATCTGAAGCCACTGCAGCATGAGTTTGATCCCCAGCCAGGGAGGTGATGCCTTTGGCACAGCAGACCTCTCCTGTCTTAACTGCTGCTCCTGTTTGCAGTATATTTCAGTTCATCTGTCTGTTCTGTTCCCTTCTATGTCTCTAGTGAATCCTCTCACCCATGGCATTAGTTGGCCTGTAGCCCAGTTTTTGTATGCATAAATAAATAAATTAAAAAAAACAAAGGTAAGAAACACATTTCTTTTTCTACAACAGAGACTACTTTATTCTGATATCTGAGGTTTAAGGCAGCTTTTTCAGGTTGTCCTTATTTATTTATATCAGATCAGAATCTTCAATTGAAATGATTGTGTTTTCTGAAAATCCATCACTGCCCATGAGTTTATGTAGAATGATTTTGGATGTTTTTAAATGATCCTTTGACTCCATATTTTAGGTGAAATTAACTAATGAATTGCATCAACTTTCTTCTGTTGACAGATAAGGAAATAGTAGCACAGGGAACTTAAAATTATTTGAACAAAGTCACATGGCAGGTTAATTATAACTTCAAGTGGAATAAGAACTTTAACCACTGAATTGCTCAGACTAAAGTATTGTGCAGGCCTTAATTACAGCCAAACAAAGCAATATAAGCCACACCTTTGAAAAGCAGAATTCTAAGAATTTATAAAACTTTGAAGGTTTCTTTAGCTATGATATTTTCTCAGATTGTTTTATAGCATTTTCATATAAAATTTTCCCTGAAGAGTTTATTATGGTAAAATATATATGTGTACCCCCCGAAATTTATCTTTTAATACTTTTGAGAGCACAGTGATTTTAAGTGTATGCATGTTGATATTGATGTGAAATCCTCTCTGTTACCTCCAGAACTTTTTCATCATTTCATTGCAAACTGGGAACTGATCTCAACACATGGGGCAAAACAAAACCCAAAGAAGTTAAAACATAACCATAACATTATTGGAATAAACAAATGATATCATCAATCAGTGTTACTTCATGTTGCATAGTGTGTTTAACTTTTTAACTCCTTGCTGTTTTCTTAGATTTCAAAGAGCAAAACAAACAAACAAACAAACAAAAAACCCCATCAAATTATCACTTGGTTTCTACCTGAAGATCAAAGAAACTGAGAAGTATTTTGACTTCTTTATGGAAGAAGTTTTGAGTGGCAGGAAATTTCTTTTAATTATTTGAACCAGAGTCACCATCTTAGTGATACAGATGAGAGGATGCACACATGGGCGTGTGGCTGGAGAATAGGAGAGAGATGGGCCGGTGGAGGGCTGAAGGGAGAGATGATGAATGGATGTTTGGGTAAACGGGCAATTCATACCAAATCAACTAGCCCCATCACTTGAGTCCTTTCTTACTCTGCACCGCCCTTCCACTCTAATCATGAAGACCTTTCTGTAGGAATCAAGGGCTGGGAGAGATCTGTCAGAGCCTTGCGACATATCACTGGCAATCTTTGCCTTTAATCCCCCCAAATACAGGAAGAGGTAGGGAAGTCAGAATCACCTTTTCCTCTTTCCTCCTCACATATGTTAATTAATGGAGGGAAGACTTATGAACATTAATTTTACAAAAGTCGAATATGTGTTTATATAAAGCCCCCTTTAAAAGCATTCTACCTTGTGTAAAATGTGACACGAAGCTAACTCCTTTGGCTTCATCTGATTGGAAAGAGTTCATACTCCTTAAACTTAGGTAGAAAGTGGAAAGACAAAAAACCCAAGCTTATCTCTGTTAATTACAGTGGCCTCACCTCTTTGTTTCTTAGAAAATCTGTTTTCTAGTTCTGCTCAAATTTAACTTTTTCAGTAAAGGGTTTCCTTTCTCAAACTGGAAAACAATAGCCGTTCTTCTATACGGGTGACCCAACCTACTCATTTGATACTTTATTACCTTGCTCTGTATACAGCTTAAGCATATGGTCTGTCTCCCCCTAATTTCATATTTTTGAGAGCAGGTCTAGTGAACCATGCATTCTTGAAGTTATTTTCTCTTTATTAGCTTATTATAAAATATGATTAAACTACATGCTAGGAGTATTTACAACATTACTGAAATTACCAAACAATTTGGAATTATTCCTGTTATATAAAATCTTTAAAATTATGCAAAAGAGGATGATTTCATCACTTTCATTGTATGACTTGAAGTTGATTGAAAGATCAGGCAGAGAACTACATGTTGTTCCTGAGCCGCCAGCCTCTGGGCATGGTGTTCAGGTGTGCAGTTACAGGTGCGCCAGGGGTTGGATTTCTTGGTCCTCCCTGTATCTGGCAGGCCCCTGATATCTTGTGCCCTTGCACCTGTTACTCTGGTACCTTATATTGTAGATGGATTAGATTCACATCTCTAACCCCATGTGTTATACAAACAGGAAACAGAACTATATTCTATGCAGGCAATGCCGGGAAAGCATTGTAAAAACAGTGGTCCTGGAATAGTGCCCTAGGCACAGTTAGTCACAGCTAGGTCAAGTTTTGCCATTATCTTCTCTGGAAACCTTAGCCAACATTGAAATAGAAAGACTAATAATGTGTTTCAAAACCAGGCTTTATTATTTTTTCAATGCCCGAACCCTAGTTATAGGAGGGTGGAATTTCCATTTAACACTGAGATGCTTACTTCTAATATAATCTATAATAGAATCTTGGGTGAGATGATCCGTCTTATCCAGAATATACAATGATTTCTGTGGTTTTTTTTTTAGATTAATTTATTTATGCATACAGAACTGGGGTACAGGCAAGAGGCTCAGGGGTGGTGACAGGATTCACCAGAGACAGAATGGGGAGAAGAACAGGCAGATCAATGAGGGGAGCAGTGGGAGAGACAGGAGAGGTCTGCTGTGCCATGTGGGTCAACCTCTGGAGCCAGGGGTCAAACTCACACTGAAGCGGCTACAGCCAGCTTGCAGTATTAGCCCACTGTCCCATTGAGGAGGACCCTATACAATGATTTCTAAAAGCAGAAAAATATTAAATAGCTGTATGCAAATGAAAGCCAAATGGAACATCACAGAATTTAACAAGCAGAGATCATCTACACGGTAAGAATGCAGAGTAAACTCCCACCACATGCAAGAATTCTTAAGGAGATGAGCTTCTCACACGCTGTAAAATGGTGTGTAACAAAGGCTGGGCTATGTGTGTACATCTGCACGGGTGATCGGTTAAGTTGTGGTTGGATTGTTGGAGACATATGCACTGCTTAGCACCATTTTCTACAGAATGTTCTGGGCTCTGATCTTAACTGGGTTTGACAAAGGCAGGGAATCTCCATATAAAGACACAGCTTAGACTCCAACATGAAACAAAATTATTCTTACAATGACTCCAACCCACTTTGAAATTCACTTGGTATTTAATTCTACTATACTACATTACCTGGAGTTCTGAAACTGTTCATCCTGAAGTGTTCTGCTCTGGTTCGTATTTGAAACAGCTCACCCTCCCATTGTCTTTTTGCCACCCACGGTGGGGTGAATGTTGTGATGGAGGCCATCAAATATGGTGTGCCTATGGTGGGGGCTCCCCTCTTTGGAGACCAGCCTGACAACCTGGGGCAAGTAGAAGCCAAAAAGTCTGGGCTCGCTCTCTAGATCAAACAGATGAAGGCAGAGACCTTGGCTCTGAAGGAAGCAAGTCAGAGAACTCAAGAGGTAGGCAGTAGGAAGGAGGCAAGCACCCATAGCTTTGGGAGAAATTCCTACTTGCAAGTCACTCAGAAGTAGAACATTCTATGAGGGGGTGCCCCCCTCCCTGGTGGAGTATTTTCAGTGTGGACAGTGTGGTGATTGAGTGGACAGAAAGGAGTTAAAAACAACTCACCGCCCTTCTTTCTGATGGCCAAAGGTCAGGGAGAGTGAGTATAGCCTGTCCTTTGACGCAGGCACCAGTGCACAAAGGGACTGTCAAGAAAGGCAGGGAAGAGAGGTGGTGTCTCTTATCTCTTCCCAAGGTGCAGACCGACAGCATTGGAAGGCTCACCTGTCGACTCACCTGTCTCTCTGCGTCAGTGTGGGACTCAACACAACTGGTTTCGAAGCTTCAACAGCAGTGAATATGGGGGAGCAGAGAGCTGTACTTATCATTGGCTTCCTACTTCCTGGACTCCTGCTTTCAGAAGCTTCCAGAATCTTGACCCAGTCAAACTTGGGTGAGTAAGGGGCAGGCAGGCACCCCCTGGGCAGCCTTGCTGGAGCTGAAGAACCAGTTATGGGGTCATTCCTTGTGCTGATCCAGCTGGGCTTGCATTCAGGGCTGCACAGCCCACCCCATCCACCTCTCCCTATGCAGCCCTGAATGCAAGCCCAGCTGGATCACTGCTGATGGGGAGAAATTGGTTCTGGAGAAAACAGCACTTCTTTTCTTGCCCATTTTCTACCTTAGAAGTGTTTCCCCAAGGCTGTGGTTAGAAGTTCAGAAGCAGTCCTGAGCTTGAGGCTCTGTGTCCTTCTCCAGGGTGCTAGTGAAACATTTAGCATTTGCCCTAAATCCCGGAAGATGAATGGTCACTGCTGCTAGAAAGAGGAAGTGAAGTCACTTTCAGGAGACTGATGTCCTGCCTTCAAGGTCATGTTCATGGCTCCTGGGGCGGCAGCACAGATTTGCAATGGGCATTAATTGGAAACCTGGAGAGGTAACAAGAGAAGAGAGAGAACACCTGAACAGCTGAGACCTTGGGGGCCCCTCTTTCTCCCACCCTTGAGCTATTGGAAATTTTTGAAGGATATTGAAGCAGTTAAATCTGTGTACTGTTGATAATATTTTATTCCCTTTACTTTTGCTCAAAGGGCACAGGAGGTGAAACAGGGGGTGGGGGGGGGGAGAAAAACTGACAAACTGACTAGAATAAAGGAGTTCTCCAAGGCTGCAGTTTCTTCACGTGGTGTCGTCAACCCATCCCAAAGAAAGGAGGGCTCCCCACACCACCTGTTCGTCTCCAAGAATCTGTGGATCCTGGACTGAGAGAAACTATAAATCTCCTGTCCTCAGCCTCTGCCTTGACTATCTTGAGAGATGACCTGAGGTCAAGAGTGTGAGGCATCTTAGGTGCATGCCAGACTTCCCTAATGTCACTCCCCAGAAATTCTCTGAGTTGGCATCTTCTCACATTGATTCCTCAGATTCCACTGATGACAAGCAGTATTACAAATACCTTGCTACCGTTTCATTTTTTTTTTTTTTTTAATGATGGAAGCAATAGGAAAGGGCTCCTCCTTTCTTGAAAGTACCTTATTTTGTTTCAGGCCCCAAGAGGGATCTGGAACATTAGTGCGACAGTTCTCCTTCTGTCCCAGAAACAATTAGGCTCACCAAGATCCCTCATGACTTGCTGCCTGTGTGGGGACTGGTTCTTCAAGTAAGTTCCAGGAGGTAAATGTTAGCAAGAGCAAGCAGTCGGGGGATGCAGGTTTTGTGATTTATACCACCCACTGCCCCAGGCAATACAAGTATGGATTAAAGAAAAAAAAACTAGTGTCATTCACACAGGCACATATTATTTTTGTTGTTCTACCTCCCTCTCTTCTGACCCAACCTTGTGGTCTTTCGTCTCCTAAAAAATCTTGGCTGCCTGACTTTGGTAAATTCTACTTTTCCCCTCCATCTGCTTTTGGTGCTCTTGAGTCCCATGGAAATAAGACAAATGCCTCAAGGTGGCATATTGGTGTTCTGGAACCTGTATCTCCATGAGAATTAAGCGTTTCCTTTCTTAGGAGTGCAGGGTGGTCCTGAGGTGAGTCTCCATCTCCTGTGCACAGAGAACCCTGCAGGCCAACTTCATGAACCCAAAGGTCATCTTAACTGTCTCAATTGCCCCCAGCCCCGACTAAGAAATTCCCTGTCAGATAGATTTGAATCCCAGGGTTTTAGCTGAATGGTTCGCATATCTTTCTCTTCTGGTGACAGTTTCTGAACTCACTTGACACTTTCCTATTTCTGGTTTGTACACTAGTATACATTTCCAAGGTGAAGGGTCCCAGATTTTGCTCTGGGTCCCCTAAAGCTGTCACATGCATCTTCACAGCTGTGGCAATGTTCCCTCAGATGGTCATTCCTTCAGGCCACAATGTCACCACAGGCCCCAGGTATAGTGCCATGTACTCCCTCAGATCAGGGACGAACTCCTCAAGAACGAAGCACAGAGAAGCTCATCACAGAAACAGAGAGACCACCAGTCACCCAAGGGAATCCTTGACTGGGATTCCCACAGGTCATGATTTGGGTGCCCTGGTCCTGATCTGGGGTTACAGAGTGAGCTAGAGAGACTGAAGGAATTCGTCATCACCGTTCCATCCACCAGCAACTTTCTGTTTCCTGGCTCTGATGTCACTAACCCACCATATCAGTGACACACCTTCACTTCTCTTTATAAATCTATGTTTTGTTCCAAGGTGGAAGCCATTATCTACTGATGGACCGAGTGGCTCAGATCCTTCAAGATCATGGTCACAATGTTACCATGCTTCATCATGAAGGTAGTTTTATCTCAGGTATGTTTGTTCATAGTTATTGATATTTTGTATCCCAAACAAAGAGGGACAATGTCTTTTGAAAGAATGGAAGAGTGTGTATGTGTGCTGGATAACTTATTTGCTCTGTAGCCTTAGTATCCTAATAACATACCCACCTCATCTGGGTGCTAGTGCATTTTATCTTAGCCCTGACTGTGGAATATAAAGTGGTTTGTCTACTATCACCAAGGTGAAGCCAGCTTTTATTGTTTGGATTTATAGAGCTTAAGAAAACATAACTACCTTTCTCTCTCAATTTTGAAAACAAATGAGAGAAAGTTACAAGAGTTAGCAGACGATGATCAGAATGTCACATATATCAAACTGACAGGGGCCTTCTCTTTAGATTTTCATGAGTATCAAAGCTAAGGAGAGGCTCGGGAGGGAGCCCTGTATCAACATAGAACAAGCATTGGCTCTTTCTACTTCACCTTTTGCTGTGGTCACCCCTGGTTTTCAGTATTTACCTCATAGCTACATGATGAATGGTTACCAGGAAGACTCCAACTCCAGATCTTTCATTCTCTGCAGCTGTCTGTTCTCTGGCAATCTTCCTTGTGATTTCTCATTGCTTGTTCTCCCTACTCTGAACTGGATCTCCTCCACTTCGGGAGATGACCAGGCCGGGCTTGGGCTCCTCTCCTTCATCAGCTGGATATATCCTGTGTTCTATATGGTCTATGGTCCATTCTCTAAAAACATTTGAAACACATATTTGGTTAGTTTTTTTAGTGTGTCAATAAGGAAGGCAAATATAGAACTATTACTTTCTCGTGGACACAGATTGAAAGTCCTTATATTCATTATTTAAAACACTTATTATTTATTAATTGATTTTTTGTTGTTAAATGGTTCCCTTGGTTTGGTCTATTTTTTAAATTTTTAATTGATTTTCATTTTTTTAAATATTTATTTAACTGTTGTGCCATAGGGTGGCCCTGATTTTCTTGTTGAGTAACATTGCATTATAACACTAAATAAGTTCTAAGTGGGCATCAGTGAAAATTGGCATGTGTAGACACTATAGGAAACAGAGGGAAAAGTCTGAGTCTGCCCTTCACTGTTCCCTGCTCCCACAGCATCCTGCTGTCCTTTCTGGTAATCTCTGAGTGATCTCAGAGTCCAAAAGTTTATTTTAGTTCATCTGTCTGTTTTCTTTTTATAGTGAAGTCATGTGGTAAAGGGCTTTATCGAAGTAATGAGCATATAATATTGCACGCACAATATAAAGCTACATATGTAAACTGCGTCTGGACTATAATAAACTATGTGTAATTTTGTGGTCACACACATACCTATGCCTGCATCACCACAACCAAGGTAACACATAATTGTCACCTGCAGATTTCTCTTGTCCCCTTTAACCCGCCCTTGTATCCATCCCAGTCACTACTTTTCTCTGTCAGTCAAATACTACAGTAGCAATAAATGTTAAATGTGTGCCCCTGGTGACTGCCTTCTTCACAGCATCAAGGTGGGTCACCCGGGGTCAGTCTTACCCCCAAGTGCTGCCTGCAATGAGGTCAACGTCTGATGGAGAATCACAAGCACAGGACACAGAATCCCTCTACACAGTGTCTCTGTCAGATCATAGGTCATGTGACTCAAAACCAATCACCCAATCTGACACCACAGATAGGTTTGGTGAGACCTGACCCAGGATCTTTAAAAACAAAACAGTTTTCTTTGCCTTTGAATCTTCTGAGTAAAGGAAGGGAGGGCTCTCCTATGCAGGACAAGCTTAGTTGTTTAGAAAATTTTGATAACATCAGTGAAAGACATGCTGGTGATTTCTTCTCAGTTTTTCAGAACAGGTGCAAGAGACAGAGGGGTTTCAAACCTGTCTGCAGTCCAACCTCAAAACCGGTATCAGTTTCTTTATTACCAATAGGTTGTGGGGAAATCTAGGCTTGTTAATAAGAATGCAGAAAATGAGTATTATTTTAAATTTAGGCTGAAGTACTTTGTGACAGAGTAAAAATTTTGCACGTATTAATTGAAGTAATCTAAAAGAGAAAGTGCAGGGGAACTTGAAATATTCTATTCACTATGTCTTCAGTCTTTACAAATTATCTGACTGCATTTGTCCTTGTTTCTCACCAGTAAAATGAGGGCTAACTGTATTTAAGTAAAACTTTAAGTGGAAACTCCTAGTATTTAAAATTAAGTAAATAAAATAAAATTTCAATAAAATTATCAGCTGCTATAATTGAAGGGCTGAGAAAGACAACAAACTTCAAAAGGCAAATATTCATATATATATATAATTATATATTTCTCTATGGATATTTTTTAGACTACAGCAAGAGAAAAGTATCGTACCACGAAGTCAGCTGGACTACAACTGAAACTTTTGAAAAAGAATTTAGAAAAAATATTGGCTCGATTTTGACAGAAAATTTTCGTGGAAGGTAATTTTCTTTTATTCAGGTGACTCAATCATACACAATGAATGAGTGTGCAAACACTTAGAGTGATTTTAAGAGGAACAGATGATGTCTTGGATAATGGATGGAGGGAGGGACTAAGGAGGTGATGGGTGGAAGGAGGAAGCAGATGAGACTCTTGATCTTGATCATCCACACTGCAAACTGTCCCTCATCCACTGTCAGCGTGAATTATTTCTGCCTAGCATGATTGTTAACCTAATACTTTCTGGCAACAAGACACTGTTGTCCTCATGTGTTGGAGACAGCTCCAACCTTTGGGGTGTCTTGAGGCAGCACAGGCAGGACCCTAAGATGGGAAGGCTTGGGCAAGCGGAGATTCTAAAAAAGGGGGAGAGGGGAGCGGACGCGAGGAAGACACGGGAGTCAGGATTGGGTGCAAGTCTTCCTGCCATTCCCTCAGCAGGTCTTTATTTATACTGTGTAGCAAGTAGTTAATTGTAATAATGCATAGGGTAAGTTAATGAGATATCTCCATAAAACATTCTCAAGACAAGGGGAAAAAGCATTCTTCTCTTAACAATTTATGGTATAATAGATTATACGTTTTGTGATAGGTATCATGTATACAGCTGTCTAGTCATCACTCAAAGGAAGAGGGGTCTGGGAAAGGGTGAGCTTGTTAGCAAAAGGTTGTTAAGGGTCTTGGGGTGGTAATAAATTGTGTTAGCAGTGTTATCAGTGATTGTCTAAAGAAAAGCTAGTGGCTAATTTAAGGCAGAGGGTAGTTAGTGCTTGTTTTAAAAAGGAGTAAATTAAGAGAAAGTTGTACAGTTGTATATCAAACAACACCTGTGTAGTCAAGGTTAAAATTTGTCCATTAGGACCCTCCCTGGTGGCGCAGCGGGTTAAAGCACAGCACTAGGAAGCTAAAGCCACTTCTGCATGAGTTCGATCCCTGCCTGCCCTGGAGGTGACCACATGGCGTGGCAGACCTCTCCTGACCGCCCGCTGCTCCCCTCAGCAGTGTATTTTGTTGATCTGCCTGTTCTGCTCCCCACTCTGTCTCTGGTGAAGCCTCTCACCACCCCTATGCCTCTGGCCTGTACCCCAGTTCTGTATGCACAAATAAATAAATCTTTAAAAAAAAAATTTGTCCATTATGCCCTGGGAGCCTTATCTGAGGTTTGCTTTTTTATTTAAAGAAACCAAGGAAGCTTCCCAGGAGCTTTTTATGTCCTGGGGTCTTATATCTCCTGGGGCTTGCCTTTTGTCTCAAAAGACAGAGAAATTTCTCACCCTGGGGCAGCTTTGCCTGAACCAGCATCTGCCTTTTGCAGCTAAGTCAATCCAGTTGTAAACTGAATGTTGCTCAGAATATTTTGATATTATGTTTATACCAAAAAGGGAGGTCATAACATAAGTTAGCAGTGGACAGTCTGATTTTTCAGAACTTATCCCGATCCACCCGGAATCTGTCAGACGATGGACGTTGCATAGCTTGTGTCACTCATGTGTATGCCCCCATCACAGAAGGAGGAATAAACAACTCAAATTCTCACTGTCAGTAAGCAAATTAGAGTCATTTTATACTGTACTTCCTTCTCTCCTCATACATACATAAGAATGAACAAATAATGAAAAACACTGATTTTCTTTTCTTTTAAGAGTATTTACATGGGTGACTTGGTGATGGGAAGCCCGCGGGGATTACAATTGAGATGAAAAAGAAAATGTACACAATGATGTAAAAATAAACTATTATATTATAAAAAAAATAAAAGGTGTAGAAACACACACACACAAAAAGAATATTTATTTATGCACATAGATACTGGGGTGTAGGCCAGAGGTACAAGGGGTGAGAGACAGAGTGGGGAGAAGGGCAGGAGGATCTGCTGAAATACACTGCTGAGGGGAGCAGCCAGTGAGACAGAAGTCTGCTGTGCCATGTGTCCAGGGATCAAACTTGTGCTGCAATGGCTGCTGATAGCTTCATAATGGTGAAACTTAACCCCTTGAACCACCAGGGAAGCCCCCCAAGTGTAGGAAAACAAGTATAGTGTCTGATATAGTGACTTAAATATTAGCTACATGAGGTGTCAGTAAAATTTTAGCATTAACTTCTCTGAGCACTTCAGCAAGTCTACATTGGAAAGGCCGAACTCTGGCTTCAAACATGCTTTTATTTTTGTTTGTTTTTAATTGTTTAATCCTGAGACTTGAAGAACATATATTTCATGTTTAGTTTAGAAGCTGGATTCTAAAATTATCTTTAGAAAGCTCCCTGGATGAGGCATTCAGTTAAATGGAGGCCGTAGATGATTTTTTTAAAGTGCAGTGTCATGAATATTGATAGACTATATCCAGTTACATCCACATTTTGACTGGGAAATAGCACTGTTTTTCAGAGACAATTTAGAGATGAGAATGAGTCAGTGTGTCGCTGAATATATTGAGCAGATGTGGAACTATGAGATCTACTATAGCACACAGCTCTCAGAACAGAAGAACCTTGAATTGCACTGATGGTAGGAAAAGTTGAACCTCTACATCAGCCAGAAAGAGGGAAAGGGACCAAATGATAACGTTTTAGGGCATAAACTCTTGAACCAGAGTGACCAGAACAGAAGGCAGTTGTTGAACAGTGACAAAATTGGTGGATGGATACTAGATTGGGTGTTCCTTACCTTGAACAATGTTTTTGAGCCCAAGATTATCCGAATTATTGCAAATAATTTCACACCTCCAATGAATATTTATCATCATTATTTTTTCTTACAGAGAAACATTTGAAAGCCATATGCGTATAATAGGACTACATGGGGCACAATGTGATTATCTGCTAAAGAGAAAAGATCTCATAGATTACTTAAAGAATGAGAATTTTGATCTGGTGTTTGTTGATGGATTTGACTTCTGTTCTTTCCTGATGGCTGAGAAGCTTGGAAAACCATTTGTGGCCTTGAATGCATGTTCCTTTAACATTTTGAACGCTGGCCTACCAAGCCCTATATCTTATGTTCCAGCAATGAATTCCTTGCTAACTGATCACATGGACTTCTGGGGCCGAGTAAAGAACTTTCTGATGTTCTTTGACTCCCAAATAAAACGATCAAAAATCTACTCTACCTTTGACAACACCATCAAGAAGAATTTTCCAGAAGGCTCTAGACCAGTTTTGTCTCATCTCTTACAGAAAGCAGAACTGTGGTTTATTAACTCTGACTTTGCTCTTGAATTTTCTCGGCCCCTACACCCCAACACTGTGTATATTGGAGGCTTACTGGCTAGCTCTGAAAAACCAGTACCACAGGTAAGTAAAGCTTTAGCACTCAACGTGGATTTCATCCAGAGGTCTCAGAGTGGATGGCTGACCCAGTGGGGTTCTGAAAGTAAAATAGAGTGAAACAAGAAAAGCCTCAAGGGAATATACCATCTTGTTTATTTTATTTTATGTATCATTTCAGTTGATTTCAATTACATGTCATTTTTATTGAATTTTATAAGTTAGTGTAACTAATCTACTTTTTATTTTATTTGGGGAGAACACTTAATATGAGGCCTAGCTTCCAAACACATTCTTAACAGTGTGGTACACTATTGTTGACCATAAACATCATGCTTTGCACAGATCTCAAGACCTTATTCATCTTGTTTAACTGAAACGCTTCCTAGTTGAATAATAACTGCCCACTACTTCTTCTTCTGACTCTTAGAAATGAATTTCAACTTTTGGATTCTATGAGTTTGATTTTTAAAAAACTTCATGTAAGTGAAATCATGCAGTGTTTTCCATCTGTGATTGGCTCATTTTACTTAGCAGAATGTCTCAATGTTCAGCCAGGTTTCCGCCTCCATAGCATTTCCACCTTTTCCAGGATAAGTATTAGTTTACTGGATACATGTACCTCACCTTCCTTACCCATGTGTCTTCTTGCTGACACTCACACTATCGCTACATCTTGGCTAATGTGAATAATGTACATGGGTGTTATCCCTTTGAGACTCTGAATCCACTCTTTTGAGGTTATACCCAGAAAGGGGATTGCTGGGACATATGGTAATTCTATTTTTGCATAATCTCTGGTTTCTATAGCAGCTGCTCCATTTGCATTCCACATAAGAGTGTGTACAGACGGGGATTTCTCCATAGCATCGACACTTGCTGTCTTTCTTCTTTGTGGTAATACCTAGTCCGAAGGTATACAGTAATATCATGGTGGTTTTGACTTGCATAACCTGATAACTTCCTGATACCTGCTGACCACTTGAGTATTATACTTGGAGAAATGTTTATTCAAGCCCAAGCCTTTCTAATCAAATGTGTTATAAGACTTTTTTGTTATTGAGCAACAGGACTTAACTATGTATTTTGGAGATTAACCTCTTAAAGGTATGTAACAGTTTGCAAACATTTTTTTTCCCATTCTATGGGGTTGGTGTTGATTCCCCCCCCCCACTGTAGATTATTTCTTTTGGTGTGGGTAACCTTTTAGTTAGATGTAGTCCCATGTTTATTTCTGGTTTTGCTGCCTGTTCATGCTGCTTTACCATTAAAATCTTTGTAATGAAAAGTATTATGATGTTTCCTTTACATTTTCTTCTAAAAGCTTCAGAATTTCAGCCCTTACTTCTAAGTCTTTAATCTATTTTGAGTTAATTTTGTGGTGTGGTGGAAGGTCAGGTGCAGTGACATCCTTGGTGTTATGGCATTTGGGATCCTTTCGCTTCAATTTGTTTTTCTCCCTTTAACAATTATTCTAAGGAGGTCTTGCGGTGATAAATTTTTTCAACATTTGTTTCTTAATAAAATCTTTATCCTTTTAATTTTCAAAGGCCACTTTCTTATGACAGTTTTTAAGGATGATTTTAGAAGACAGTTGTAAAGAATACTTTTGAAGGCTATAATGCCCTTCTGGTCTTCAGAACTTCTTCTGAAAAAACTAATGACAAATTTATGGAGGCTGCCTTGCAAATGACTGACAAAGTCACTTTCTTCGTAATGCTCTTAAAGTTTTTAAAAATTCTGTTTTTGACCTTTGACAACTTTAACATAAGAATTTGCTATTAGATTTGGACTTCTTTAGATTTCTTTGTTTTGGGCTTCTTGCATTTATTTAAAAAAAGATTGATTTATTCATGCATACAAGAACTAGGGAACAGGCCAAAGGTGGGGGTGATGAGAGGATTCACCAGAGACAGAGTTGGGAGCAGAGCAGGCAGACAGGAGGTCTGCTGCACCATAGGGGTCACCTCTCTGGCTGGGGATCAAATTCCTGCTTCAGTGGCTGCGATAGCTTCATAGTGCTGTGCTTTAACCTTGTGCACTTCCAGGGAAGGCCCTTCTCAGTTTTCCATGATTTCTGTTTGCTAGTTTTAAAGTATTTTTTTAATCTTTGCTGAAATTTTCAGCATATTCATGTACTGTCTTATGCTTTCAGTGAATAGGACATATATTTTGATTTCTCCGTGAGGTAATTCCTGTAATTCCGTTTAATTATGTTTGGTGGATGGAGATACATGTTCTACCTTGCTTGTAACATCTGTTCTTGATTCTTCATTTTCCTTGATTCTCAGCATTGCTGTGGGCATAGGGAAGAGCAGCCACCTCCCTAGACTTCAGGAACAGGTGCCATACCATAGATTATCCCACTAATCAGCCTGGCCAGAGAATAATGGTAGTAGATATAATGTGACCCAATAGTGAATAAAGAAGAATGGTAGTAAAGTCCTACTTCAAGCAATAACAAACACACACACATGTTCATAGGAATGAAAGATTTATATGTTGGGAAGGAAGGAGTAAAGCTGAATTTGTAAACGACCAATTATGTAGAAAATATGAAAGAAAATAAGAAAGCTGACTAAAACTAATGTGCTATTATAGCAATATAATATACAAGTTTAATCTACAAACCACAATCCTTTTCCTGTATACCAGCAATGACTAGGAGGAATGTGAAATTAAAACTACAAACCCATTTTTATTAGCATCACCAAAAGTGAATATTAGGAATTAATCCAACAAAATATATGACAATATATTTATCTTTCTTTACAAAAATTTACCAACATGGGCCATAGATCTAAATAAATAATGTAAATAAATCTAAATAAAATAGAAAAGGATAAAACACCTATGAGACAATAGAGGAGAAAGTCTAGATAAGCTAGGGTCTGGCAATTACTTTTTTGATCAAAAATTAAAGGCACATTTTATGAAAAGAAGATTTGATATGTGGACTAAATTTAAATATTAAAGTTAAACATTTCTGTTCTGGGGAAGACACTGTCAAGAGAATGCAACTATGGGTAAATATTTGCCAAAGAAATGTCAACTAGGGCTCTTATTCAAAATACATAAAGAATTATTAACATCATCAATAAAACAAAGCAAGTAAAACATGTCTAGAACCTGAGCAGTATCTTCAATAAGGAAGATACACAAATGAAGGAGATAGAAGATACATTCAACAGCATCAGCACAGTCCTGTCTAGGCAAGGACAGCAACCATTTTCTCCCAGACACTAGACTCACTCTTGAGAATTGGAATATTCCCAAAGGAGCCATTCTCCTTTAACGTAGAACTGGGCAGAAGGAAGTCAGTGATACTAGGATCAGGTCAAGTTTTTGTGAAGAAAGTGATTCCCACAATCTTCACGTCTCTCTTCCACGAAAGATTGTTATACATAAAAGACCTTTTTTTTTCTAAAAGAGAGGGAGAATCATTGCATATATTACTCCATATGTGGCAAAAGGTGAATGAGGGAAATTTCTATGTCATAATATTGAACCTTCTCTGTACACATTGAGGTTCTGAGGTAGGCATTGGTGTTGTTCACCATAAGTGAGAAGCACCTCTTGTGCAGTGTGAGCTGAAGTGCTAGTTTGTTCCCTCAAGCCTCTTCATATCATTTGTCATTGCTTCAAGTATTAAGTGAAAGTGTGCCCTGAAATTTCAGAGATCAGCAATGACTGAGACCATCTGCAAGTGGCAGAGGGCACACAGGTACCCCAGGGACAAGAGAACAGTTTCAAGGTGATGAGTTCTCGTCTCTGACAGGGGGGAATATTTAGCCAATAATTGGCTTTTATTTCATGGCTGTCTAGAATTTCATGAACAATTTGTTTCCTGTTTTTCTTCTTTCCTCTCTCCAGGAATTTGAGAATTTCATCGCCAAGTTTAAAGACCATGGTTTTGTCCTTGTGGCCTTCGGTTCTGTGGTGGACAAATTCCTGACTCAGGAGTTTCTCATGGAGATGAACAGTGCAATGGCCAGTCTCCCTCAAGGGATTATATGGAAGTGTAAGGATTGTCACTGGCCCAAAGATAACAAGTTGGCAGCAAATGTGAAAATTGTAGACTGGCTTCCTCAGAATGACCTTTTGGGTAAGGATTGCCCATGTCTGCTCTGGTCCTTTTATTCACCTGTCTTAGGGGTCCTTTTATTGGGCCATAAATACCATCAGCATGAAAGGAATGCATAGTAGGGAAAAGTGTCAACCAGTTTGAGCTCCTGGAAAAATCGGATCAGATTTCAAAGTAAACAAGAGCTATAATCTTTCACTTTTTGTTTTTATCCCTATTCTTATCCCAGAAAAAACATTTCTTGTCAGGTTATTTCAAGCCTACTGTAGTTGGCTCAAAACAAGCTCACCCAAACATAATCCAAGACTGTGAGCTCTGGGAACACACAGCAGGATGCACATGATCGCTGTTTTCTGTGGTATTTTGAGCACCTGTACCATGATATGTTCCCACTCCTCCCCTCCCACACACACCTTCCATCTTACAGAGGGGCAAATTGTGTGAGAGTCTTCACAGAGTTGATTCCCATGATGTCTGATGAGTGGGCCAACATACCTGAGTGCCAAGCTGATCCACTCCATAGCAAGTTCTTGGGTCCATTGGATTCTCTGTACAGGAAGCTTGTTACATGCTGGGTGTTTTTTTTGTCTCAGAGACAATTGGAGACCTCTCATGGTCACAGTCCCTGACAGTATCAGAATTCTGAGATGACATTATGGTTCAAATGTATTGAGCTTTTGAGACAGAGAGTTCTGAGCATTCAGTGAACAGGGTCTAGGGTAAGAGACAGATCACAATTGAGAGGCAGAGTTTATGATAAACTCTATATTCTCAACATTTACTTTAGTTTTCTCTAAATAAAGTGTGGTGAAATTGGAAAAGCTGGGGGCTTATGTTTCAGCATTCTTACCTTCGGGAATGTCTCAAAAATTGAGGATAACGGGGACCTTCCTTGTGGTGCAGAAGCTATGAAGTGTTCTGCAGCCACTGCAGCATGAGTTCGATCCCCTGCCAGGGAGGTGACCCACAGGGCATGGCAGACCTCTCCTGTCTAACCCTCTGCTCTCCTCAGCAGTGTGTTTCAATCTGCCTGTTCTGTTCCCCACTCTGTCTCTGATGAATCCTCTCATCCCCTGTACCCCTGGCTTGTTCTCCATCTCTTGTATGCATACATAAATAAATCCTTAAACAAAAAAGAAATTGAGGATAACGCATATACAGTGTAAATTTTATGAATGCCACCAAAATTGTGATGTCAATTAAACTTGTCAGGAATTCATGAAAGAGGAAAATAACGGACAGTGGAAGAACGAGGAAGAGACCTAAAGAGTCAGAGATAGATTCAGAGTGAGAGCAAGGCAAATGAGAGAGAGAGAGAGAGAGAGAGAGAGAGAGAGAGAGAGAGAGAGTGAGAGAGAGAGAAGCAAAGTGAGAGAGTAACAACGAACAAGAACAAGAGAGAAAAGAAATCCGAGCAATAAGGGAAGAGGCAGAGTGGAAAAAGA
>NW_004567108.1:16124465-16133586 GCF_000260355.1 Condylura cristata | reverse complement strand
GAGAGAGAGAGAGAGAGAGAGAGAGAGAGAGAGAGAGAGAGAGAGAGAGAGAGAGAGAAGCAAAGTGAGAGAGTAACAACGAACAAGAACAAGAGAGAAAAGAAATCCGAGCAATAAGGGAAGAGGCAGAGTGGAAAAAGAAAAATGAATTGATGGATAGGAGGAAATACAGCTTGCTTGTCACCCTGCCCTTGCTATGCCTGGTCCTGGTCTCAAAGGGGCTGTGGTTCAGATGAAGTTTCTCTACAGAGATAAGCCCGGAGTCTTCTATGGTGGAACATGGGCCTTTGAGTGTGTCCTAAGTTAAATCGGTTGATTCATTTGTTCAAACATGCCTTAAGAACCTTTGCTCCTTGTATTTGGTGTTCTGAAACTGTTCATCCTGACATGTTCTGCTCTGGTTCTTATTTGCAACAGCTCACCCTCACATCCGTCTTTTTGTCACCCACGGTGGGATGAACAGCGTGATGGAGGCCATCGAGCATGGGGTGCCCATGGTGGGGGTTCCTGCCGGTGGAGACCAGCCTGACAACATGTTGCGGGTCCAAGCCAAAAAGCTTGGTCTCTATATTCATGTCGATCAGCTGACGGCAGAGACTTTGGTTCTGAAGATGAAGCAAGTCATAGGAGACCAGAGGTATGGAGCTGACTGGACTTGAGACTCTCCTTGTTACTGAGGGTGCAGGAAACAGAAATCATGAAGGGTTTTTATGATTTATGTTTCTCGAACAGCTATAATATATAGGTGATGGCTGAGCAGTTTGTTTCCTGATAGAAAGAGCAGAGCCAGGTAGATGAGATGCTGGTACTGTGTTGCGAGGGACTTGAACAACTTACTCATTTTCTTTGAAAGTTGGTATGTTTTGGGGGTGTTTAAAGTAGAATTGCAACCCAGGCAGGAGTTTGCTTTTCTACACCACAAATACACCACTTTGGCTCTTTGTACTGTTCTCTACAACTCTCCTTCCCTGGTCTCCGCCATGACACTCAGATCTCATCTCCAATGTGACTTCCTCAGAGAGTTCTCTGAGTCCTAACTAGACTCTTCTGCCAACAGTACTCATAACCCAACATTCCCTTTAGGTATCTCGGGGTCAGTATAATCACCCTATTTCTTTATGTATTCTCTTCTTGTCTGCCTGTGTGGTAGAAATTACCAATCTACCCACAGGACAGCTCTGTGTCTCCTGTTCTTGATAGTTCACTGTGTCTGGCACAGAGCTTGTTCAAAGTTAGTTTGAGAGAAGGTCTGCAAATCTATGATAAAGACCCAGTGTTATCTTCCACAACTTTCCATCCAGCACACTTATCTTGAAACCAGGAAGGACTGAATATATTATGTATGTTTTAAGGGCTCAAAAGTATCCTCTATTCTATGTGCTCACATGGACTGTTCCCTTTAATGTAAAATAAACCTGCTTAGAATAGAGGTTAGTCCTTAAAGACTGCCATTTTAAAAAAATTATTTATTTATGCATACAGAACAAAGGTACAGGCCAGAGGTGCAGGGGCAGTGAGGGGATTCACCAGAGTCAGAGTGGAGAGCAGAACAGGGAGATAGACGAAGTACACTGCTGAGGGGAGCAGCCATCGGGACAGGAGAGGTCTGCCGTGCCATGTGGGCCACCTTCCTGGCCAGGCATTGAACTCATGATGAAACGGCTGCGGTGAGATTCAGGGTGCTGCACTTTAACTCGTTGCATCACCGGGGAGGGCCAAGGCTGCCATTTTGTATGGTCTAGCATTTCCAACACTCAGCCTGTATCTTTGCGTGTAGGCCCAGAATGAACTTCTGGGGAACTCAGCTCGACAGTACAAAGGCCAGGCCCAGACTTTTCCTTAAGATGCAGGCTCCTGTGACACGGTGGGGAGGGTTTGTGGGCTGCTCAGGCACGTGAGTGATACCCAGCTCTGTCTCTGCCACAGGTATAAATCTGCAGCGGTGGCTGCCAGTGTCATCAGGCGCTCCCACCCCCTCACGCCAGCTCAGAGGCTGCTGGGCTGGACCAACCACATCCTCCAGACAGGGGGCGCAGCACACCTCAAGCCCCACGTCTTCGAGCAGCGGTGGTACGAGCAGTACCTGCTGGATGTCTCCTTGTTCCTGCTGGTGGTTACCCTGGGTGCCGTGGGGGTCTGTGTGAAGCTGGTGGGCTTGGTGGTCAGGTTGTTGAGGGGCGGGAAACTGAAGAAGATGTGATGCCCCCTGCAGTCCTGGAAGGGTGAATGTTAGGGAGCTATTTTTGGAGGCTTCCCCAGTAAGACACCATTCTCCATACCACACACACATTGTCTCACCCCGTAACCCAGCACACACATTTCTCCTCACTTTTTATTCCTTCTATTTAAAAATCTTTGTGTGGCACCTTGGTATTCTTTTCTTTAAATTGTGTTAAAATATGTATCATGTAAAATTCTCCATTTTGACCATTCAGGATACAGCTCAGTGGTGGAGCTACATTCACATTGTTCTCCAGTCACTGCTGTCCTTTCCTAGAATGTGTCCCCTCTTCCCAAACTTAACCAGACACGTTAGCAATAACTCCCAGTATCCCCACCTTGGCAGTCAGCATTCGCTTTGGGTGTGTTCATGGACACGACCTGGGGCTCTGACTGACCCTTCTGCTCAGACACGGGCTTCATCATCCATCTTTTCACTCACTGTCCTGGCTCAGGGCTCCGCTTTTCCTCCTGCTGACAGGACCTTTCTCTCTCTCCTTTTCCCTTTACTCCCTCTTTCGCTTTGGCTGTTCCACCATTTTTGTTCTTCCTCTGACACATCCTTTTCAGCTCACCACAGTGAGGAAGATGGGCCTTCTGTCCTGAGCTCTGCAGGAAATCCTGGCCCTGGCCCTCCCGCCAACAGCATCTCCTCTGCTGGTTGTGTGTGGGAGCTGCAGTGGTCTGGTCCATGCCTGATGCTGTTAGGTTCATCTTTTTCACATTCCCACATTCCCTTCTCAAAGGGTTTTCCATAGTGTAATGGTTATCACTTTTGCCTAACACATTCCCTTCTCAAGATTTCCGCTTTTCTAAATGGGGTCAAGGAGAATCTCCCAGGGACTGGAAATCATCCTCTAAGCACCTCTGGGTCTGAGGTGCTAGGAATTTTGACAGTTCCCAAGACTTTCTTGCTTTAAGAAGTATTTGTTTTGTCATTTCTATGTATCAGAGTCTATTCCCATATATTATAAAAGCTAAGGAATTTTATTTAGTTAGAAGTAAAAGAAACCAGAGAACCGTGACTTAAATGTTCTAGAATTCTTGTATCACTTTCTTGCTGTAATTCCACCTTCTCTTTAAATTTTATGTATTTTTGTCTTTAATATATGTTGCTGAACTGTGGTTCCAAGATGACTTTCAGGGATGTTGCTTTCATGAAATATTTTACCTGCAGATGAGTGCTTTTGCATTCTCAGATGGAATTAAATTCCTCTTTAAAAGTTTTGACTGTGTGGTATATCATAGACTAAAACAGAGTGAAGATTACATACTTTAATCACTTGGAATGGCTTGGGGAAGTAGTTTCTGATTGCCTAATTCTGGAGTTGTAAAACATCTTGAAATAATTCAAATGAAAAGATGAAGCAGCTACTATGAATACTCTCTTCAGAAGCTGGAGAGCGAACAGCCCCTTGTGGATGGCAGTATGGGGTCTGCGAGTTGTAAGGAGAGCTGGGTATCTGGTGTCTCCCCTGCTCTCTGATGTTCACCAGGAGCCTGACACTGCAGAAGAGTGGGTGTCTGTGAAACCAAGTAAGTCTCACTCTCTCTGTACACAAGGCCACAGACCATGACAACAGTAAGGAGGTAGGAGGGAAATTCAAATTGCTTCTAAAGTTCAGAAAGAGAATGAGGTTAGCTAGGTTTTGGGGACCAGGGGTGAGGACAAAGGACTTATACTTCACTGGCAAAGGAGTAAGCTAAGGGCCAAGAAAGAACTTGGCTGTCATTCGATGATTAGTGATAGGGCAGACATACATGAAGTATGGAAAGGATTTTCTTCAGGTAACTGGAATTTTGAATTTTGGTGGTAAACCCCTCATCCTGGGTAGTGCCCCTCTTATGCATTTATGTCCCTCGACTCCAGCCAGCCTGAGACTTAGCTGTCCAGATTAGCTGCTATATCTGCAAAAGCAAGTCTCAGAGAAAAGTTTAGGTACTCGCTTTTTTGTGTTTTGTGCTCTAGGATTTGAAAGTAAGTTAACCATTTAATCTCAGTTACATGTGAATGAGACAAGGTTTTATTGCTATAATTATGAAATTTGTAAACTGGCTCTGGTAATAATTCTTTCAGGGACAGCATGAAGTTCTCTTTGTGTTGTCATGGCATTGAATAACTAGCATTTCATTCCACTCAGAAGCAGCACAGGGACATAAGGATGAAGCTCAGTGACAGTAGCTCCTTTTCCATCGTATTGATTCTCCCTGAACAGCTATTAAATCAGTGAGACCAATATTGTACCTTGTGCTTACAGGACTCCCATGGCCTGTGAAATCTGATCAACCATCTCCAATGAGGTGGCTGCCAACATGGTCTGAATGATGTGGAAATCTGATATTATCACTCCCTGATTAAGAACTTTTCCTGGCTCCATTGCCTGAGATCAGATTCTTCTCAATTGTCCCTGGCTCCCATTCTAGGCCCATCTTGGAATCTCTAGGCTAGAGCCATATGAGCACATTCAGTGGATTATTGACCAAGTTGGAAAGGCAGTTCAACAAGGAAAAGATTTTCAGCAAAGCATAGTGGAACAATTATATATTTGAGTGGGATTTGTTCTAATAATATATGAAAAAGGGCACTGACTATTCTAGAATAAAAATTAACTCAGTGCATCACAGATTTAAATGTAAAAGCTGACCTGTAAATACTATAAAAAAAAGTGTTTGAAGCCTTATGGTAGGTATAGATTTAGCATTCAAAACATTAAAACTCAAGTTACAAAGACATTTGGCAAATTGGACTGTATTTACTTTTTTTTTTTTGAGATTTATTTATTTATGCATAGAGAGCTGGGGTATAAGCCAGAGGTGCAGGGATGGTGAGGATTCACCAAAGACAGAGTGGGGAGCAGAACAGGCGGACTGACGAAGTACACTGCTGAGGGGAGCAGCGGGCGGGTCAGGAGAGATTTGCTGCACCATATAGGTCACCTCCCGGGTGGGGATGGAACTTGCACTGAAGCAGCTGTGGCTACCTTGCAGTGCTGCACTTTGACCTGTTGTGCCACTAGGGAGGGCCTAAATTGGACTTTATCAAAAATTTAAAAATTTACTCTACTAATATTATCAGTAAAGAGAACAAAATCATAAACCACAATCTAGGAGAAAATATTTGCAGCACATTTCTCAGACAAAAATCTTATATCTAGAAAGTCTAAATAAACCTTACAACCAAGCATAAAAATGGATAAAATGATTCGAGCAGACACTTTGTAAGTAAGTGATCACTTATAGTCATCACTTAATCATGTGGAAGTTCATTTAGCATCAAAGTCGTCAGAGAAATGCAAACTTAAACAATAATTTGTTACACAAATATTGACTAGAGAGTTCAAAATGAAGAAGACTGACAATTCCAGTAAAGTAGCAGACCCTTGCATTCCACCCGTGCAGACAGGAGCATAAGATGATGCAACCACTTAGGAAAACCCTGCATTGCATTCCACCCATGCAAATAGGAGCATAAACTGATATAACCACTTAAGAAAATCCTGCAATTTCTCAGTGAAGCATAGGCTTGCTATATGACTCAGTCATTCCATTTTTGGTATTTACTCAAGTGAAAGAAAACATGTCCACCTGAAAACTTGAACTCAATTGTTCATAGCAACGTTATTTGGAATAGTCCCAGGCAAAGCAAAAAATAAACATACTTCAATAGGTGATTAGACAAACAAGTCATAGTAAATCTATAGAATAAACAATTGCTTGGCAATTAAAAAGAACACAAAACTGACACATGCAATTGTGGCCAAAGAACCTCAAGATGATCACACTGAGCCAGGGAAGCCCAGCTTACGTATATCCTGGATGATTCCGTTTATATAAAATCTAAGACAATGAAAATTAATTATGGTGACAAAAGATTGATTGTTGTGTGGAGTTGTAGGATGGATCTTGTAGGGTGGGTTAAAGTGGACTGGAAAGGTGTGGGGGATGGAAATATTTTGGATCTTGATTTCACTGACATTAGCTTGTTGTATACAAAGTGTACCTTAAAGTTGACATGAAAATCTTATGGTTGAGATAGCTTCTATTTGGCTACTTAGATTTTAGCATTCACAAACTATTGTTTCATATGAATATAATTAAAAATGAAAATCCATTAAAATAGTTTCAAAAATAGCAGAGCTGCTGCTGTAGGGAGAAAGGGAGGAATTGTTTGAAAAAAAAGAAAAAGAACCATTTCCTGGAGAATCAGAGGACTAGTAAATCACCTAAGATTGGAGATCAAGGTCATTTACTCAACCTAATCCATGTTTATTTTGTGATGGAGACTTGGGAACTTTCTATAATTACAACATAGAATCACACATTTGAGCACTTCTAAGAACACATAAAATACCTAATTTTTGAACTTTAATGGAGATTAAATATAACATACACTAGAGAGTAAGGGGGTGATGATGTTCTCTGTGCATGTTAGTGAAGACTTGTCTGGGTTAAGATATCTGGAACACTGTGACTGGAGCAGCAGAAAAGGTGACTTATTCAAAGATAGGTCCTTTGTCTTCTAGGGTCAGATGCCACTTCCTAAAGCTCTGATGATGCTATGTGATGACACCTGCTAAACTATAAGAAGGAGCTGGCACTGGCAGGAAGGAGCTGTGCCAACCCACTGCCACCTCCAGCCCACCTCCCTTAGTCTCTGGGGCAAGTTTGAGAAGTGGACAAGATAGATATAATACCCTCTCTAGAGACCAGAGAAACCCATGACCACACTTGCTGGGGAATACACAGACTAGAAGAACAGAGAGTAGAACTCAAGTCTTTACGATTCTAGTCCTTGGTTCTGTCCAATTCATGATGGAAGCAACAGGGAGAGTAGAAATGATAAAAGGTAGGGCGGATGTCATGGGCATACCAGTGAAAGAGAGCCTACTTAGGACTTTAATTTTTTTTTTAAAGATTTATTTATTTATGCATACAGAACTGGGGTACAGGCCAGAGGTGCGGGAGCCGTGAGAGGGTTCCCCAGAGATGGTGGGGAGCAGAACAGACAGACTGACTGACGAAGTATACTGCTGAGGGGAGCAGCAGGCGGGTCAGGAGAGGTCTGCAGCGCCATGTGGGTCACCTCTGGGGTGGGGATCGAACTCATGCTGAAGTGGCTTTAGCTTCTTAGTGCTGTGCTTTAACCGGCTGCGCCGCCAGGGAGGGCCCGGAATTTAATTCTAATGAGAGGCCACTGGAGCGCTTCTTATCTGGCAAACATATTGTTAAGGAATGAGTCCAAAAAAGACAAAAGTAATGAAAAAGAAAATGAAAGAAAAAAGAACCCAAGATGCAAATAGTAGTAACTGGCTTTCTCAGCAAGTGGATGTGAGAGGAAGACCCAGGAGCACCTGGAATTACACTTCCTGCTCCAGTGTGTTGTGGTTTTAGGCCTCACCTGATAATCAGACACCTACTTAGCAATAAACTCTCTGGAGGCAACAGAAGGGGAGGAAGCGGTTCCCTAAAAGAAGTAAGGCAGTTGACTGAAGCATTATCTTATAAAACATATGAGGTAAGGTTTGAAGCTGTTCTGTTCTGGAAGCCAAATAATCGCCAGCTAAACTTCCTGCTGGCCTCTCTCTTAGGGCAAACAGCTTGGCTTTCACACTCACAGGATTTCCTAGGCAACAGGAATGTAAACTTGAGAGAAGGCAGGGCTGGGTAGAGATAGACGGCAGGCTAGGCCAATTAGGCCGCGACTCTGCAGCACTGATTCCTAGCCACCCAACTGGCACAAAGCAAGAGGCCTAGAGGAGAAGGTAAGGGGAGGAGACTAAGGCAGGTGGGAGGGGGTGGGTCCCGGGAGGTGCAGAGAGCGTCCATAGTTTCAGGCGAAACAACAGGTGGCGTCAGTTTAAGATTCCAGGTAAACCATTTTTTCTTTTAGTCTATTACGTTGATTCGATCACTTTTGTTTCATTTTAAAAATAGACAGTAGATGTTGCTTTCTAAAAAGGAAACCTAACTTTTGATGATAGTTCTTGGATGATTACAGGACTGTCAGTCTGGGGAGGAAACAAGTTGGTACCGGCAGAGCTTAGCACCCTGTTTGAGAAGAGGTACTCGTGGGAAAAGGAACAACAACAAAAAAAATCACCCAGTGGAGGGAAAGGAAGGAACTCGACATCCCTGAGAGGGCACTGTGTGCAGGGTCCGTGAGTGGGACGTGATTTGACTTGATGTAACTGGCTTGTAAGAGCGTTGATAAAACTGCACTTCAAGATCAAATATCTACGAATCATAAAGCAGTGGAATCTTGATCTTTGATTCAGATCTTACTTGGTCTGACGTTCAAAGTTGTGCTACTTCTGCTAGACCCTGCTGAACTGACCACTTAGAGTCAGATAAGCAGAATTCTTATTATCGTGGACTGAACATTTCATCAGAGAGCTGATTTGAATCTGAGAAGGAGCTTCGGAAAGGGTGACACAGTTTACCCAGGCTCCACTCGGCTTGCCTTCAGTCTCGGGTGCAGTTAAGCCAGGCAAGAAGAGGAATTCTTTCCTCTTTTTAGAGCTCTGATTCTCCCTCTAAAATCTTACAACTACAGAAATATTTTTATTTTGTAATTGTGCATTTTAAATATTGTAATTTTCTTTTAAGGATTTATTTATGCATACAGAACTGGGCTACAGGCCAGAGATGCGAGGAGGGGAGAGGATTCACCAGAAACAGAGTGGGGAGCAGAACGGGCAGATCTACTGAAATACTCTGCGAGGGGAGCAGCGGGTGAGACAGGAGGGGTCTGCTGCGCCATGTGGGTCATTTCCCGGCTGGAGATGGAACTCGTGCTGCAATGGCTGCAGATGGCTTCATAGTGCTGTGCTTTCACCCTTTGTACCACCAGGGAGGGCCCGCTATTGTAGTAGGAAAGGCAGTTCTGAAAGCAAAGTTCCAT
>NW_004567108.1:16108106-16124035 GCF_000260355.1 Condylura cristata | reverse complement strand
TAGTAGGAAAGGCAGTTCTGAAAGCAAAGTTCCATCACAGCACAATGTGGACACAGAGATTTGTGCAAGCTGTTTTGCTCTGATGGAAGTGGCGATACGTGAACTTCAGCAGGTGATGACACACGAAGAGTAGCACTTCTCTGGGCGCACAAGGGAGAGCAGGTATTTTGGAAAAGAAATATATCTACTTACAGAGGGACAGAACTAGAGAACATTTTGTAGAGATGCAATTTTGAAAGGGTTGAGAATGACTAGAGACATGTCAGGCCACCCTATGCATCCGATGTTGAGAATCTGCATGTATGTGCACAGTGAAAGCCACTCTAAGGTTGAAGGCTAGTGCGTGAAGTTCAGATTCTAAGCACCCAAAGGACAGATCAGTGGAATAAGAAGTGGTAAATTATACATAATGGAATTTAATTTAGCCATAGAAAGATGAAATCTTGCCATTTGCGACAATATGGATGGAATTGGAGTGAAAGCTAAGTGAAATTAGTCAGAAGGAGAAAGCAAATACTGGAAATTTTACTGATATGTGGAATACAGCGAAATAGAGGGACTGATTAAACCAAGTGAACCCCAGAAACATGCAGGCCGCAGGAGCGTGGGGTGGAAATAAAGGGGAGAGGAGTCCCAGTGCCTTATGGCAGAGGACTATGGGTGCTTTTGTGGTGGGTGTGGGTGGTGACACACATCTGAGGAGATGTGAACCTACTCCCCTAAATCATATACTGTATTATAAACCAGTGTTACCTGAAAGATACTTGCATTAGTGGAAATGGGTGAGAACCAAGTCCTAGCCTCAGCTGGTCTCCATGGAAACCATGATTAAAGGAAAGGAACAGAGATGCAGACAGTGGGGACATGGTGGACTTGGTTGCTGATTGTATGCAGATCATCAGGAGTCTAGAATAATGTTCAGTTAGTAGCCTGGCAGTATGCTGTTGCCATTTTGTGAGGCAAGGAGTAAGAAAAAACAGAGAATGACTTTGGTTCTGGCATATTCAATTTGAGTGTGTGGGGGGGGGCTTTGCAGTACTCATAGTTGTGGGATATTTGAAACCTGACTCTGCAGTCAGGCAGTTCAGGAGTCAGAATAACAATGGAGAGGCATCATTGTGGGAGTGGGTAAAGGGAGACTGCCCTGGAAGGGCTTGTGAATGAGAAGATAAAACACCTGAAGCCTGGGGAGCAGCAGCATTTGAAATAGCAGGCAGGAGACTAGGGAGAGACAACATAGGTCAGACCTGAGAGATGTGTGATAGAGAAGATTAGATTCATAAAAAACAAAACAAAACAACAACAACAAAAACACCGAGAGAAAAGACTTTCAAGAATGTAGAACCAACAGTCAAGTATTAGGCAAAGCGAACTTGACACAAAGAACTGCTGATCTTGGCGATCAGATTAGCACTGATTTCTTGAGGGAATGTTCCCTGGGGTGAGAGAGTCGGGCATTAATAGGGCATGAGAAGGTGGAAAAACAAATGAGTTAGCTTTGAAGGGTGTCGCTAGAGTTTGTCTGGGATTGAGAATGTACAGTAGATTCATGGACTAAAGCATGAAGGTTAGGGCGGCCTCACGGGCCAGAGCGGGCCTCAGTGGGGCGGGAGGCACACTCCACCTGGCTCCCTTAAGTGGGGCTGGGTTGACCAAGCCAGGCGCCCAGCAGTAGTGCTGGGACAGACCCAGGGGCTGCAGGGCAGGCTGCCTGCTGGGAACCTGGTGTATTGGCTGGTCGGCCTCTCTACCTGTGGCTCCAGGTAGCACGAGGTCAGGGCTGCCCCAAGAGGGCCCAGCTCTCCCGCTCAAGCAGCCAGGACCACCATTAAAGCCTCAGGGCTGGCCAGCTTTGGGGCAGACAACCACTTGTGGTGTCTCTGGAGAAGCCTGGGAGCCCTCTTGGGGCTCTCTCTGTAGGGAGCACAGCTGAGCCTGTGGCAGGAGCTCTGGTATTCAACCTGGCTCCGCCCAGGTTGGGGCTGCTTCAGGTAGCTCCTAGGGCCATGCATAACCGCCTTAGCTCAAGGCCTCCAGAGCCCCGGGGATTGGGCTTCTGGTCCATTTAAAAAATGAATATGCTGGCCCTCCCTGGTGGCATGGCGGGTTAAAGCACAGCACTGAGAAGCTAAAGCCACTTCTGCGTGAGTTCGATTCCCGCCTGCCTCCTGCCCCGGAGGAGCCACATGGCGAGCCAGACCTCTCCTGGCCCGCCTGCTGCCCCCTCAGCAGTGTACTTCGTCGATCTGCCTGTTCTGCTCCCCACTCTGTCTCTGGTGAAGCCTCTCGTCGCCCCTGAGCCTCTGGCCTGTACCCCAGTTCTGTATGCACAAATAAATCTTTAAAAAAAAAAATGAATATTTTTGGAGTTGTGGGTAATTTGTAAAAGACCCTGCTCAGAATCCCAGTTTGGCTACCTCGATCAGAAGAGGGACAACTCCTGAGTCTCCTTGTACCTCAGCTTCCGTATTTTATGAAAAAGCAATCAATAGCTGTGGTTCTTCCAAAGAATATAAAGGTGCTTTGTAAACTATAAAATTATTATTCAAACTGATTATACCTGACATTTTTTTTCTGTTCTAATAAAGTGATGAGGAATAACCCTGGGAATCCCAGAGCAGCTGGGGAAATGTTCCTTAACGTTATCTTTAGTAGTCCCCTTGGCAGTGAATTTTTTAATGCAGAAACTAAAAGTTCAGGTTTTGAGGGTCAGAAGGTCTCTGTTGCAATTCTCTGACTTTGCTGCTGAAGTGGCCTGAAAGACACAATAAAAACCAAATATGTTTTCCAATAAAACCTTATTGACAAGCTAGGTGGCCGTACAGATTTCAACCAGGATGTGTTGTCTCCAGGTCTGCATTATTTTAGATTTTGTTTGCCTAAACCCAGCTTTTCCTCCATAACCATCCACAGAAAGGCAAATCCTGTTTGCTTTGGGGGTAAAGCTTGAGAAGCAAGAAATCATCAATGCGGTATAGGGCAACCCAGTGTGAACTGGGCTGCCTGTCGTTGGGTCCTCACCCGTGTGCTTAAAATTCAATTATACTGCAGGCACACACAAAAAGGGTCAATAATGGGAGGGGGGGAAGAAAGCCTAGAAAAAGAGAGAGAAAGAGAGAGAGATACAAGTTAACTAGAGCATCCTACCAACTCCACTGACTTGCAACACTGATAACACACTGAGAGCTCATCAAGAGCCAAACGACCAGCCACCAGTCACGTGGTCCAGGAGAGAGAGTCTAACATGGCTCCCTCAATTATATCCACAAAAGTCCCAGAATGCCTGCTTAGATCTGCCCTTGGGTCCTTGCATTTCTCCCTATGGTATTGCTGGGAGTTGTAGTTTCAGTGACTGGAGTAGGGGGTGGAGTCCACAAAACTGGAGTGAGGGGTAGAGTCCACAAAACCGCAGAATTCCTTCGGGACACCCTTCCCCCCTAACAGTACTTCATCTGCCAACTACAGCAGAAACTGCCTTATAGTCACCCTCTTTATACACAGAACCTGGGGCCAGGAGGTACCCAGCCCAGAATCAGGCCTCCCAGTTGTCCCAGTCCATCCGGGCCACTATACAAAGCACCATAGTATTATAAGCTACTCCAGTAGTTCATCAAATCAGGCATTCATTTCTCACAGTTGTATAAGGGGGAAGTCCAAGTTAAGGCAGCATCATGGGTGCTGAAGACCCTCCTCTGGGTCACAGGTCGCACCTTCTCACTCTGTCCTGCTGTTCCGGAGGGACTGAATTCTTTGGTAGGGGACTGTCTTCATAACCTAAATACCTCCCCAAGGTCCCCTCTCCTCACAGTATTTTCTTTGGGAGTTAGCGCTTTATTTAACACATGGCGTGGGGGATGGCTGGCACACATTCTGGCCGTCACTCCGGCTGTAGTCCTGGCATACAGTGGCCCTTGAGGAAGTGACTGAGTTGAGAAGTGCAGTCCTCTCGCCTCTCCTTGTCTCTTTCTTGTTGCTGCCGGAGTGTGATGGAATGGCTGGAGCTGCTGTGGCTGTTCTGGAACTTTGGGCAACTTTGAGGGTGAAGGCCCTGGTTGGCTAGAAAGACAGCCGTTTCTGACAACTTTGACTATGACTTGAACTGTCTCCCGATTTCAGTTACCTGAGAGAAAATTACGCCACTATTATTTTCAGGATCAGTTATCTGCTTTTTTTTTTTTTTTAAATAATATAACAGTTTATTTTTACATCATTTTGTACATTTTTTTTTATCTCAATTGTAATCCCCGTGAGTTTCCGTCACCGAGTATCTGCTTCTTATTTGAGGAAGTGGACAAAGTCTCATCTGGCTGCCTGCCTGTGCTGAAGCTGGGGCTCGTGCTCTGGGCACATACTTACTAGTGTTGGTTCTTGAACGTATCCATTAAGAGCCCCCCAAACGCAAATGGCTGTCTGGGTGTCTAAGTGGCTCTGAAATAAATATTAAATAGACACATTGTTAGGGGGAAAGGATGTGCAACAGGACTCCCCCAAACTTATTTTAAGTATCTATTTGCAAAGGTGCCAAGTAAGTGACTTTGGTGACTAGTGTTGCAAAGGGTCAGTGGTTGTTAGAACTGTGACTTGACTCCCATTGGAAAGGGACAAGGATGATCCAAGTGGGCTTTGTGTTTGCAGTACCATGGCCTCATGGCACCTGAAAAAGTGGGATTATGGAAATTATCTACTGGTTCTAAGAGCATAGTCATTGGAACTGGGGAGATTGAAGCTTTTCCCCTTATTTTTTTTAATATTTATTTATTATGCATACAGAACTGGGGTACAGGCCAGAGGTGCAGGGGCGGTGAGAGGATTCACTAGAGACAGAGCGGGGAGCAGAACAGGCCAGCTGACGAAGTACCCTGCTGAGGGGAGCAGCAGGCTCATCAGGAGAGGTCTGCTGTGCCATGTGGGTCACCTCTGGGGCCCAGGGTTGAGCTGGCACTGAAGCAGCTGCAGCCAGCTTGCAGTGCTGCTTCCTAACCGGTTGAGGAACCAGGGAGGGCCTGTTTTCATTTATTTTTTTTGTTGCATTTTGTATACAATCTAGCCACACCTTTGCTACCATTGTGTAGTCTGCATGTTTTCCTTCTCTGTCTCTTTAACTCCTTTCATTTGGTAGGCTCCTGACTCAGAATAGGTTGCAAGTAATTTCCTGGTAAAACCCTCAGAGACTCAAGGCAGAGCAGAGAGAAGAGCAGGAGGGAGATGCTGGCAGGTTAGTTGCCATTAAGACAGCTCCTGTTCCAGAGATTCCCAGGGGATGCTCATTATAAAAAGTCCCAAACTCAGGGGCGCGTCTCTACTTTATTAGACCTGGGATGGCAACACCTCATGGGCCTGAATATCATGCTTTACAGGTTTTCTTGCTCTGCTTCCCAGGCAAGGATCTGCAAATGTTGTTAAGAAAACAGTTGTATCGGGTCTTTTGCTCACCCAGAAAGTCAAACTCTGAACCAGGAGATCGTCTTTGCACAGAGAAGTTTATGTATGAAGTGCTCACCAAGAGCCAGCTGTTACTGAGGAGTCAGCACTTGTATTAACACCTTGAGAGTTGGCACCCCCAAATCAAGGGTGTTGTTACTACATAACAGAGAAAGCTGTCAAGGCAGAACTGCAGGCTTTGAGGGAGGGAGGGGCTTTGTATTCCAGATCTGGGGAGGCACCTCACGTCCTCGGGGTTAACTGTCCTTAGGTGCGGGCAGAGGTGTGCCCTGATCCTGTCCTGATCTCCAAGGTGGCATAGAGGAAGCTCTAGGAGAACTAGCACAATGAGTTCTCCAGTTTCCTGGGAATGGAGCCTGGGAGTAGACCACAACGGAGGAGGAAGAGGGGGAGAAGGAAAACAGAAAGCGTTCAAGTCCGTGTTTGATTTGCTCAGTGTAACCCATTCTAGTCGAAGAAATTTCAGGCTGCAAGATGATGGTAGCAGCTGTACCAAGTGGTGATAAAGTGCTACTGAGAGATGGTGAAATGTAATTGATTTAGCTCCCCTCCCAATCCGCAGTCCCTTCTTGCACTAGACTGCCAGTTCTTTTACTCAGGTAAAGGTATGTCTAGAAGCTGCAGGATGCATCTTGACATTTGTGGCAGTCAGGGACTTGGGGTGCTATTTGTTGAAGGCGACCCTCTATGGGTTAGCAATCCACCTGTCTAGGGGGTCTACGTTTCTCACTGACAGGGGCCTGGGTGCCAGGCAGGTGCTGACCTGAGGCGGGCAGTTTCGTGGTGCTGCGGCTATGTGCTGGGATTGCTGGGATTCCCTTGTTCTTCCTTCACAAGGCTGATCAGACCTTCGCCACTTAAGCCAGGAGGAGGCAAGAGAAGCAAGAGCCTTCCAGAATGCCCGCCACGGTCACTGCCTCAGTCCCTGTGGCCAGAACCCAATCACAGGACCACCCAGCTGCAAGTCAAAGAGGGGGTGGGTGAGAATGACCATTATATAGGTCAACCGGCGATGTCTGGAAAAGCAGTGGCAACTCAAGTTCAAAAAGTTAAAATGGCCTTTCCCCTGCTCTAAAGTTTGTCCGAGTTAACTAAAAAGCCATATAAGCAGCCTGTGTCCCTTCAAGTGACTGACCTTTTTCCTGAAAAAGGACAGCTACCAGTGCAGTGTCAGAAGAGCCCAAGGGGCAGTGTTCGTGGGAGGGTGTATTGTGCGTTTCCTTTGTATTTTGCATTTAACAGGCTATGGAAGGCCTTGGCGCATTTCTCTTTATGGAGTCTGCATATATGATCCCTGCGGCCACCTGTTTGGCTCTACAGTCCGCATCTGTATGGCAGATTGCTGGTTATAAAGAGACAGATGAGAGAGACAGCATCCGAGAGGCAGACTGGGATGTCAGGTTGTAATTCACCCTACTGTCACCAGAGGGCACCACAGACAATCCAATGACGTGCAGGCAGGGCTGGAAGGGGTCCCTCCTCTGGCTCAGCTTAAACCTGTCCCTGAGACTGTGGCGACGACGGTGCACAGGTGAATTGGTGGCGGGAATTTTATGGGGACTACCTCCGAGAGAGGAGAAAGTATACACTGAACAAAAATGAAGAATGGTGTAAAATACATATAAGTTAAAAAGTAAATAAGCCCGTCCCTGAATTTGGCAAAGAATCCTCTGAACCCTGCAGAGAATTATGCAGAGACAACCTGCAAGCATTTTCAGCTTTCCACATCCCGTCCCAACGTGCCTCTTGAAATCCAGGCGGAAAGAGAGCGTTGGGTGGTGGCTGTGCACCTTGACAGTGGGAGGAGGGAGCCTCACTGGGTTCCCTGTGGCATGCTGGACACCACTGGTGTGTTGCTGCTTCTGGCTCCTGGGTGTTGCTGCCTGGGCCCTGAGTCTCCAGGTCTCTGCATCTCGTTGATCCGTGAAGGTATCTTCTCATCGGCAAGTAAGAACTCTAGGGAGCTTTTTCTCCCCCCTTTCCAGGCAGCAAGACGTCCCCCCCTCACCCCCCCACCCCCATTGTCACCAGCATAGCCTCTCACCCCCCCCAGGCTTTCTGCACACTGCCTCGGGGGTCCTTATGCAAACTCCCCTCTCCCCTGCACGCAGGACAGAATCAAACACCCCGTCATGTTGCCTCAGGAACTTGGTGACCGGGGCTGGCTCACCTGCCCAGTTCATCTTTCTCCCAATTTCCCTTGTCTTTATCACCCCTCCCCCAATTCTCACCCGCTTATTTTCCCTTGCCCCCACCCCTACGCTTCAATATACTCTCATTTCTCTAATCTTACTATTTTTTTTTTTCATTAACTTTGGCTCTTCCTCCTGACCACAAGACCCCAACCTGAATAATTTCCACTCCATTTGGAACTGAAGGTTAGGCATCCCCTCTTTTTTGGGGGGGAGGTCTTCAGAGAGCCTCAGTGCAATATTGGGGTAGTCACGCTAGTGATTTGTTGCAGTTCAGTCGTGAGATTGCGTTCCACCCCCCAGCTACTCACCCCTAACTGTACGCAGCGTGCTCCTGGAGAGGCATTTAGCCCTTGGGAAATGCTTGCTGATGTGAGCCTCGCCCGGAGCCTGTACGGACTCAATGCCAACATGAGGGGGCGCTGTGGGCACATGGATGCGAGGCAGAGCCGCTTCTTCCTGGTCCTCGCCAGCCTGCTGCGTGGGCTAGGCTGTCAGCCTGAAGAGACCGGTGTTCTCAGCGAGGGTCCTCTGGAGTCAGGGACACTTTGTGTCGGCGTGGTGTCGGCGCTGCAGGTCCGGGAACTGACTGGACCTGGGCCCTGGTGTCTCCACGCAGCTTCAGAGATTGACTATTGCCCTCTTTTTTTTTTTTTTAAGATTTATTTATTTGTACATACAGAACTGGGGTACAGGCCAGAGGTCCAGGAGCGGCAAGAGGCTTCACCAGAGACAGAGTGGGGAGCAGAACAGGCAGATCGACGAAGTACACTGCTGAGGGGAGCAGTGGGCGGGTCAGGAGAGGTCTGCCACGCCATGTGGTCACCTCCGGGGCAGGCGGGAATCGAACTCATGCGGAAGCGGCTTTAGATTCTCAGTGCTGTGCTTTAACCCGCGGCGCCACCAGGGAGGGCCCACTATTGCCCTCTTTTATAAAAAAACCTCACCCGGCGTTGGCCCCCCACTGCCACAATCCCCTTTTTTAAAACGAGGTAATATTATTCTGCATCATTGTAGGTGCCAGGGGTACAGCTTCTCACTTCAGCACCTGAACATAGACACCATGCCCACCCCCAAGGTCCTGTCACCATCCACCACCAACCAATCCACTTCTACCTGTTGTCTGTCACCCCAACCCCTTTGGTGTCCACCCATGATGCGTTCTTCTGGAGCCCCCAAACTCAATGTCTCCTGTCCCTCTAAACTAGGAGACTTCAGTTCTCAAATGCAAGATCATGAGCTATCTAGGAGCTGGCTTCTGGGACTACCCGTCCCCTGCAGCCAATAACTGTTAGCTATGGGTTAGCTACCTGAACAAAACGGTAGCAACATGCCTCTCACACACCATGGGGGCTGGCAGTAGAAAATAGATTTTTTTCTGAACACAACAAGTTAGACTCCTGAGGTGACTGCTAGCCTCCTCTAAGGGTGGGGTGTTTTCCTGGAACTTCCTTGCTCTTCTAAGAGGGGGCACCACCAAACTGCGCTTTGAAATTCTTTTGTGTTGTTTCCCAGGGTGGTGGAGCAAGGTCACCCTGCTTGAGAGTCTGGAAGATCAGGGTTGGCCAGGATGTGGGGAGCGTTTCTTTACCAACACAAATCTTAAGCTTCCAAGTGGGAGAAAGGACAAGGGGTCTTGAGGCTCTTGGAGTCCTAACAGTGTGAATTGCTGTGAATGGCAGGGGCTGTGGCTGGGACAAGTTGCTTGATTTTTTTGTGCCCCAATTTCTTTATCTGTGAAATAGGAATCATAGTAGAACTAATTTGTAGGATTAAGCCACACTGAGATGAAATTCATGTAATCTGAAATAGCCATTCAAAAACGTGTGGCTGGTTCTCCCTGGGTTAAAGCATAGTACTATAAAGCCATTGGCAGCCACTACAGTGTGTATTCAATCCCCGGCCAGGGAGGTGACCCACAGGGTGTGGCAGACCTCTCCTGTCTCACCCACTGCTCCCCTTGACTGAATCAAGAAGATATGGTATATTAAAGGAATACTACTCAGCCATCAAAAAGATACACTCATGCCATTTACAGCAACATGTATGGAACTAGAAGGGATTATGCTCAGTGAAATGTCAGAAAAATATCAGATGGTTTAAATATGGGGAACCAAATAAGGCATTAGGGGAAAATAATAACAATAAAAAAAGATGATGTTTCATATATATATATATATATATATATATATATATATATATATATAACATGTTTTAAATGTTTAAGGAGGGACCTACCTGGTGGCACAAGGTACAGCATGAGTTCTATCCCCTGACAAGGAGTGACCCACATGGCGCAGCAGACCTCTCCTGTCCCCAATGCTGCTCCCTTCAGCAGTGTGCTTCATCTATCAGCCAGTTGTGCTCCCCACTCTGTCTCTGGTGAATCCTCTCACCCCTGTACCTCTGGCCTACACCCCAGTTCTTGTACACATTAATAAATAAATAATAAAACAAAAATGTGTGGAATTCCCAAGCTATTGTGTGGTCACCAAGTTCCCACACATTTCCATCATCTCCTGAGGAAACGTGCCTATTAAGCAGCCCCTCCCCCCTGGCCCTCTCCTTCTCCCTTCACCCCTCACCCCTTGTTCCTGTGTCTGAATTTGCCTGTTCCGAATATTCCATATACGTGGACCCGTACGGTATGTCGCAGTTTGTGTCTGTCCTTTTTTTGTGTACGTGTATCTGTCTTTTTTCCCTTCGCTTGTTCACTTCACATCCACGTGGAAGTGTATCAACTCGCCATTCCTTTTTGTGGCTGGCTTAAACCCCGCTCTGTGATCCTGTTTTGTTCGTGCGCTGCCTGCGGGTGGCCATTCGGGTCATTTTTAGCCTCTGATTATCGTGACAAGCGAGCACAAGTGTCCTGTAGTTGTCTGTGTCGTGGTCTCAGATCAGCCCCTGGAGTTTTTGTGTGACTGGGGATACTTGCTTGCCACACTGTGGGGGCCCATGAATGTAGCAGCTGAGGGTTTCACTTCATCTTAGGGGTGTGCCAGGGCCCTACAGGGGTCGCTCCCAGAGTGGAAAGCCAGCTCTTGCTTTCTTCCCGCTGTCGGTGTTATTCTCTCTCTACTCCCCTCCTGTTGCAGCAGCTAGTGTGGAAACCTGAGTGGAAAAAGCAGAGGTGGAAATGAGGACAGAGAGGTGAGCAGCTTCGGACAAGCAGTGGGCAGCAGCGTTGACTGAGGGGGAGAGATGGGACAGCAGTGGGGTCCCCTTGAGGGGCAGGCCTTGGGGCTTGGTCCTCTCTCCGGAGGACCCTCAAGGCGGCCACTTCCGGCTCCCATGGTGCCTGGTGGATGAGGGTGCTGCTTCTGCTGGCGACCAGCTGGGAAGTTCCTGAGATAAGAAAGAGTAGGGGAGGATAGCGGGCTAAGTGAGAGAAACGATGGGTTTGTAAGTGGTTGCATTGCAGCTGAGGTGGTGGGGTGCTGTGAGCCGAGATTGGAAGCTGGGGACATCGGTGGGGATTGTCAGCTTGAGATCAGGTGACAGAACAGTAACAGGAATTGTGGGTTTGCCGAGAGCCAGTGCCAGGACGCCAGCTGGTTGGTTGTGGGTGTCCCTGTCCTTGCACCAGTTCCCTGAGCCTCCTGACGGGTGGAGAGCGAGGTCTGTGAGAACCTGGTGCGGACCGGACCGTGTGGACTCCTGAGCTGCTAGGCTTCCGGGGCTAGAGGAGGGAAGGAAGGCTTCACATAGCTTTAGGCAGAGAAATTCTTCCTAAGCTGAAATAAAGTCCCAAGAGAACTAGGAAGAATTAGTTCCATTTGCTACCACATAGTGGGAAGCAGAAGGGCGAGAGGAAGTGAAGCTATAACTGACCCTCGGGAGGATCCAGAGGACATAGTTAAGTATGTTCATCCTTAAATTATCTCCTGTGGTCTCCGTTTTCTGTATGAGAATCTCTTTCTCCGAGGTTCCTCATTTTCTCTAAGGTTAGAAAATGAGGAACCTCAGGGCTGCCATCTTTGACGTAAAAACTCCGCTTCTTACCGGCAGCACCATGGAAATGCCAGAAATGCCAGCCCTGAACCAGCTGCGGAGCCCTTGAGTCAAGACCCATCCATCCCTAACCACCATTTCCTCTTCTATCTTGAATACTGTTCTTTGCATATCCATGAAGTTCTCTTGACCCCTTAATTCACAATTCACACTAAATAAGTTGCTTCTAGATCGCTTCCATGGGGACCAGTGCCGTCTTGGAGCAGGGGTATACCTGAAAGATCATCTAATCCAATCTTTCCAGTTAACAGAGGAAGAAGAAGCAGAGACCTTGAAAGTCAGTAGGATCTAGGCAGACTTGAACGTGGGTCTCCAGACCTCCAGTCCAGAGCCCTCTGTCCCATGGATTCTCAGGATATAAACTGTTGCAGGAGTTTGTCAGTTGCACACTGGCCTTTCAGGAGATGGTGCTTCTTTGCACCTTTTCCCCATTGCTGCTTATTTAAGATATAGAACCAAACTGTAAAGAAAATATATGTTTGTATTTATTGAGACTGAGAATATCCATTACTATTTTTTTTCCCTGTCTTGAAAACCTAATTAGGTGTTAACAACAGGACCTGTTAACTAAGGATAACATACTGGTTACTGGCGAGAATCATTAAAGCTCAAGGATTGAGAAGCACAGACAAGAGAGAAGCAACAAAAATTAATCCTTTCATTAAAAAGGGGCATATTTAATGTGTAGTGAAAGGGGTTATGGGAAAGCCCAAGGTAAAGAATACAGCATTAAAAGGCTCAAAAAGAAGTCCTTAGGGAAATGGGACTTCATTTGGAAGAGGGCTTGGGACTAACCAGAGCATATAGGGGAAGGGCTGAGTCTTCAAAGCTGTCTTCCAGGTTGGTGAGGCCAGACATCTGCTCCTACAGGAGCAGATAAGCCAGGAATAAATATGTCAGGCACAAGAGTTGTATAGCTAAAAATTGGAAATTCTGGGAGGTTTGAGACCCTTCTTGGGAATTGAAGGTAGAGTGTGCTGTAAATTTCCTTCTCCACAAGGCTGCCGTAGCCCTGGCCAGGCATAGGAAGGCCAGGAGGAAGGCAGAACTCTGCTAATATGCTGTGGATTTGCCTTCAGATGGCAGGGACAGCGCGCCATGACCGAGAGATGGCGATCCAGGCCAAGAAAAAGCTCTCCACAGCCACTGACCCCATTGAAAGACTCCGACTGCAGTGCCTGGCCAGGGGCTCTGCGGGCATCAAAGGACTTGGCAGGTAGGACCTGGACCTGGGATTCAGGCAGGACGTGCAGGGGGCACTGTGTGACCTCCAGCAAGCCATTTCCTTGTAGTTCCGTATTTGCAACATGCAGAGCCTGAAAGAATTGAATTTCTGGTCCCGTGTGACAGTTTTTGTTCTCAGATTCAGCAAGGCCTACATCTCTAGAAGAATAGTGATTTAGACATGACTGCAGGGTTTGGAGTTCTCTCTCAGGCAGCCATGTGTTCCTCAGGGCACTGGAAGTGCCGGTGACGCAGTACACAGTTCCCTGTCTCTGGGATTCCTCATCTTCTAAGTCCTGTCCTGATAACGTAAGAGTCTTCAAGACCAAAAAAATCCAGAAGGTGAAGAGTTGATCGTGTCTTGCCCACCCTTGACTTTGTCAGTAAGTCTTCTGAGCTCCAAATGTTTCCCCACATTTTATGTTTTTTTTTTTTTTTTTTTCATGAACAACACTAGCTAACCAGCTAACTAAGCAGCTCCCCAGGGAGTATCTCTGGAGGTCTTGTCCTAAACAAAATGAAACAAAACAAAATTCTTCATCTCTTCTTAGTGGTAATTAGGTCATGAAGACGGGCGCTCAAGAACAGAATGAAAGAGGCCTCTGAGGGTGCTTACAGACCATTTATTTCCAAAGTTATTTAGGTCATTTCTTTCCCAGTGTCCACCTCCTTTCTGTTCTGTGAAATTATTTAAAAGTTTGTAGTAAAATTAGATTTACTTGCCATTGTCTGCATGCTTTCCTGGGGTCCCCTGACCTCCTAACAATTTAGAAATTGTTTAAAAATTTAAATAATTTTTTACAATTTGTATACTCTGAGGTTCAACCTTTGAGCGGTAAACGTCTCTGGGCTTTAGCAAATGCAGGTCGTGTCTCTACCATGACAGCATCATAAGACACAGTTTTACTGTCCTCAAAATGCCATGCACATGCTCCACTGTGCCTCTCACTCGTTCCCCTTAACTTTATTTTTTTTAAAAAGATTTATTTATTTATGCATAAAGAACTGGGGTACAAATCAGAGGTGCAGGGGCAGGGAGAGGATTCACCAGAGACAGAGCGGGGAGCAGAACAGGTGGATGGACAAGGTAAACTGCTGAGGGGAACAGCAGGTGGGTCAGGAGAGGTCTGCTGTGCCATGTGGGTCACCTCCGGGGCCGGGGGTCAAACTCACACTGAGGTGGCTGCAGCCAGCTTGCAGTGCAGTGTCCTGACTCATTGCAACACCAGGGAGGCCCCCCCCTTAACTGTCTCTGTAGTTTTGCTTTTTTACAGAATGCCATATAATTAGAGTCCTATGGTACACCTTGAAAGGTTAATTTTCTTTTATGAGGGACTGGGAGAGGCCCTCCAATTTTGGAAGGAGGATTCAGGAAGAATATATTTATACTTTGAAAACACTTGAAAGTGGTTTTCTTTTTAATCTTTACGCGTACAGCTTGTTCTTTGTGGGGTTTCTCTTCTTGATTGTGCATATTTCCCTCAGAGTGTTTCGAATTATGGATGACAACAACAACCGAACCCTTGACTTCAAGGAATTTGTGAAAGGGTTAAATGATTATGCTGTGGTCATGGAAAAGGAAGAGGCTGAAGAGCTTTTTCAGAGGTTTGATAAAGATGGGAGTGGAACCATAGACTTCAATGAGTTTCTTCTCACTTTAAGAGTAAGTGGCCCCCATGAACCAGGTTGGCTTTCGCGTAGTTGGGTTGGCTATTTTGAGGTTTGTTTGTTTTGTTTTTGTTTTCAGAGCATGTTAGTACACTGGGTGGGGGATGGACAGGAGATTGAGAACATGTTTCAGAATTTCATGAAGCAATCACACTCTGGATTATCTAAGGGCACACCAACTATTTTGCAACACTGCAAGGACTATCTCATCACTTTTGACACACACAAAAAGCTCATTTGCGGTGTATGTGTTTTTTCATTTACCTAGCCTCCAATGTCCAGAGCCAGAAAAGAGGTAATTATGCAAGCTTTTAGAAAGCTAGACAAGACTGGAGATGGTGTTATAACAATAGAAGACCTTCGGGAGGTGTATAATGCCAAACACCATCCAAAGTACCAAAATGGAGAATGGTCAGAGGAACAAGTATTCAGAAAATTTCTGGATAACTTTGATTCACCCTATGACAAAGATGGATTGGTAAGTAGGAGAGTTTAATCTAAGTGAATTTTTTTTCTAATTTGTAAGTACAAATGGAAAGTAAGCCCAAAGCCTTAAAAAATACTTACATATTTTTATGAACATAGTAATTATGAGAGAAGTAAAATATTTCTTTAATGACTTCCTAGAAAGTTGAGAACTAAAGCCATAGAATCTGTGTATGCCTGTCCACTTTGAGTCAGTAGATGATTCACCAACACAAATTTCACTTAAGTTAAATGCTCACCACCTGGAGAATGATGTCTCGATGAAATGTTGCATCCCATGGTAACCAAATTTTTACACCCAGCTATTCTCTTTCCAGTTAGATGATCATTAAATATATTTAATTTTAAAATGAGACCATCATTCAATAATTTGAGCATAATTCACAAGCCATTTCAGGATGTTGCAATGTCTTTTGTTCTCCTCCTCAGAAGTATCACTTATTAGCATGTTGCCATGTGGAACAGACATTTAAGTGAAGTTTTGGTAAAAGGAATGACTGATAACAGAATTTGCTCTGATTTAATATTCAGCAGACTTTGAAATTCACTTGCATTTCTAAACCACATCGACCTTAAGAACAAAGAGAATCATCCCATCTCCATTAACTGGGTCTTCAAGTTGTAAATACGGTTTGGTAGGTGAGAAGGTAACCCCCTCCCCCCTCAGCTGTGTCTAGGCTGTGATGCAATGTCTCTTTCTTTATATTTATCATAAATGAACCTTCAACTTCAAACCAGATTTGCCATCAGGTGACTGCAGGCTGTGATGATGGAGAAGGGCATTTCCTCGTTGGTTGCTAGTCAACAGCAGCAGAACCTGGGCCAGGATTATTCCTAGGAAAGATTAGGAGGTCAGTGGGCACAGGGAGATGGTGGTGATAGCAAGAACATACTAGCCCCCCCCCC
>NW_004567108.1:16093347-16107856 GCF_000260355.1 Condylura cristata | reverse complement strand
GTGTGTGTCGGGGGAGGGGGTGCTTGATTCTGTAGACCAGCCAAATATTTTGGGATAGAAATAGCAGAATGTATGTTTTCTTCCAATATTGCTGGCCTTTGATTTCTGAGATGGTGGTAGAAAAATAGTCAACTGCCATTTCCCCAAATTAGCTCAACTCTGCATGGGATCCCAGGGTACATGTGCCTTTTTCTGCAGGTGGTTCCTCCTCTTTGCCAGGGGAAACCTCAGCTGCCCTTTTCTCTAACCCAAGGCAGAGTAGCCAGTGGTTGTGATTCAGCTGATTTAATGTTCCCACCCTCATTCTTTCTGACATTTATCTTAACAGGCCACATTAAACTCCAAAGACTCATAAAGGTTCTTGGGGTTTTTAGCAGTTACAGCATCTGATGTCAGCCGAATATCACAGGCCCCGTGTTAATACCAGCTTTCTCTGTGCATGGTCATCCTGGGGATGCAGTGATGGTGCTGCTTGCTGCCTACACAGCACAGCTACAAAAGCCACTTTTGGATGGTGGATTGACAGCTTTACAGATTATTACAGACTTACAACTTCAATAAGTGTCCCAGATGACTCTTAATCACATTCATACTTGATTGAGATCTGTCTTTCTAAAAGATTCAGGAGTGTCTGTTTTTAATTACTAAATAGGTACCTGAAACTCATTCAGCATAACTATGAATCTGGGCAGTGTTTTTTGAATATTGATGATTCCAGGCATGTGTTAAGGGCTTTATAGGAATCTCTCATTTATCTGACATGTCAGAAAGGTTCGTACATTAGATACTTTAAATACTCAAGAAATGATTGATGGAAATAAACTCTCTTTTGAAAGAGGAATAATTAGCCCCCACTTTATGTTATTCAAATGTTTTATACATTAAGATGTCTCATGTATAGCTACTCAAACAAAGCCTGTGGCTTTAAAATGGCTGTGGCTTTAAACAATACAGTTGATAATTCAAGTAAGACAGAATTTAGAATAAGCCAAGAAAGCCAGCATAATTTTTTAGTCAAGGATGATGTTTAAATTTATGAACTTCTGATAACCAAACTAACCTCTCACTTAGTCATGAAGGTCACTGGAGTTTATAGCAGCTGTGGAATTGGAGGTGAAGAGTCTGATCCTCCACCCTCTCCCCTCAGATTAGACATTATTGGAGGATAGTATGAGGTAGCCAGAGAATGTGTGAAGTTCACCTTCTTCACTTGGGCCTGTCCCTAAACCTTGCCTTAGTTGGGGGAGACTTTCATATCTAGGCTTTGAAGTTCTCATGTGTCTGTATCATTTTAAAATAACATTTTAGAATAAATGTTTTAGATGTAGATTTGCCTTTGAGGAGATATGAGTCTTTGAGGGATATTAGTTCATGTAGATGACTTTATATTTTTTAAGATTTATTTTTATATATTTGTGCATATAAGAACTGGGGTACAGTCCAGAGGAGTGAGGGTGGGAAGGGGTGAGAGGATTTACTGGAGACAGAATGGGGAGCAGAACAGACAGACCTACTGAAACACAATCCTGAGGGGAACAGTGGTGACACAGGAGAGGTCTGCTGTGCCATGTGAGTTAGCTTCCTGGCTGGGGATCGAATTCAGGCCTCAGTGGCTGGCAATAGCTTCAGAGCACTGAGACTTTAACTCCTGTGTCCCCAGGGAGGCATCTGTAGACAATTTTAGGTATACTACTGAATATATATTATCGATAACCTAAACTTATTTTACGATTTCCCTATCAGTCTGGAGTTGAGAAAAAGGGACCGTGTTCTGTATCACGACTCAGAGCAGTCAAGTGATATGCCAAAAGAAAGAAGGTTCATTTTCTCATGTTTTTTAAAGTCAAGTAAAATGATGAATACTAGTTATAGTGAGTGGATGAGTAATTTACCACAATGAGGGGGAAAGCCATCAGGGGAATCAGAGAATTTGTGTTTCAGGCCAGTTGAGTCTCAGAAAATAAGCTGACACTCTCCAAGAATAATGAATGGTCTTTCCTGAAATGGTTAAATAAATAAGGTCTGTCGTCTGGTTTTACACAGTCTGACTCCCAGATACGGCTTAATGCTGACTGGAGAATCTAAAGGAGGGCAAAATAAATAAAAAAAGAGCATTAATGCTCTACCACTTTTAGCAAGAGCTGTGCACATATTTATTTCTACTTCTAGATCACTGAACAAGTACAGCTTAACTGTTAGCTCAATCCAGTGCTTTTCTTCTTACTGCTTTTCACTCCTTGGGGGCAGAAGGGAGCAGTGGTAGGTCCAGGGAAAGAATGATGGATCCGCTTAACATTTCAGCAAAAAAAGGCAAGTGGATCAATCAGCTCATGTGATTGTTAGGGAATAGGGAGGTACTTTCTGGGAGAGGAATTTGCTGTTAAGGGCTGAAAGAGTTTTTGAGTTATTTATGGCTTTTACTTTTTGTGATTTTTTTTTTTTTTGATTACTCATGATCCTGAAAAGTGAGAGCTAACAAGGAAACAATAACTTTCCAAAACCAGTTGTCATTGTGGTATCTGTCTCCTCACACAGAAGAGGGCTATCCCTTAGGCTAAATTGACCAGTTGGAGAGAGAGATGGGTCAAACAAGAAACAACCTGCTTTCTGATTTAGCTGCCCAAGTGGATGGATTGGTGTCTCTGTCACCTTCCCCTGTTACAACATAAGACAGACGGACGACTATTTCTCTTTCTTTGAAAAAGTAATGTCATGTAAAACCCAGCATACGGCCCTCCCTGGTGGCGCAGCGGGTTAAAGCACAGCACAAAGAAGCTTGAGCCACTTCCGCATGAGTTCGATCCCCGCCTGCCCCGGGGGTGACCACATGGCGTGGCAGACCTCTCCTGACCCGCCCGCTGCTCCCCTCAGCAGTGTACTTGGTCGGTCTGCCTGTTCTGCTCCCCACTCTGTCTCTGGTGAAGCCTCTCACCCTCCGCATCTCTGGCCTGTACCCCAGTTCTGTATGAATAAATAAATAAATCTTTAAAAACAAAACAAAACAAAACAAAACAAAAAAACCAGCATAGGCACACACATTAGCTGATATTCCAAAGAGAAGTTAGAAGCATAAACTGGGGCGACAACTCAAGAAAGGGGGGCATGCTCTAGGGGCTCCCACCTTTTACTTACGCTGTGTCTTTGCAAAGCATAAAGCCAAAGAAGGTTTAATCAGAAATCTGTTTCTTACCCACAGGACAGAGCTTCATTTTTTTTGGAAAAGTAAAACACTAGTTCTCCTGATACAAAGACACATGATGTCGTGTCGCAGAAAGACAGTATTAACTACAATTAAAGAACACTTGCTTCTAATTCTGAGTTTCTGTCTCACTTATCTCCCAGATAGGTCTGCTCTTAAGGAAAGAGAAGAACCTGCATCTCACTCCCATGTAGGCTGATTTGAACATTTTCAAGACTCTCTACCTCTTCTCCTTGTGCCTTCCTATACTGTTCTCCTCCACTCACACTCCTTCATTTTTGATTTTATCTCCAGCTGTGGTCATTAAAATGTCTCCTTGATTGAAATTTCCTTTCCATTTCCTGGTACTGGAGATGGGCCTCGACTGAAATGTTGAAAAGCAAAGTTTCACTTTTGTTTCTGACTTTTCCCCTGCAGGTGACCCCGGAGGAGTTCATGAACTACTATGCTGGGGTGAGCGCATCCATTGACACGGATGTGTATTTCATTGTCATGATGAGAACTGCCTGGAAGCTCTAAAGTATGACCTGTGTTCCAGGGACTTGGGCACAATCACGTGTCTCCACATGATTAAACATCAGCTTAAAACCAGGATTTTATTGTTTTCATGTTCATCCCCTGTCAACACTCACTGCATTTACTAAACAAGAAATACAGAAACGAAGGTCAGCTTCTAAGTGAAAACTTCATTGAGGCTGTTTCCTTAGCTGTAAAGCTGGAATTAAAATAAGATCTGCAGAACTCTTCGAGCCAGGCTGATATATGAGATGTTCCCTTGGTTATAAATGGAAGTATGAAGATTTTAATTAGAATTCCCCCCATCCAACTAGTGTTTGTCTGTCTCCATTTGGATGGTGCCTCTCCAGGTGCAAGGCTGTGTTGATTTTTAGGATGGATTGCCCATCTTTAAGTTCTTTAGTTCCCATTCGGGAACCAGAGGAAGATAAGTTTCAATTTCCAGAACTTGAGTTTCTCCCCATGGTTTAGGAACTTATGGTTTGTCAAAGATATTTAAAATTATTTTTTTTTGTGGGGGGGGGTCACTTTAAGTGAATCTGAAGGTCATTTCTTTGAGCTGTAGAACCATGACACTTTAGATTGTTCCTGTGCTTAAAGTTTCAGGCTGTTCTCAAGATTTTATGGGGGACATTTTGCTCTGAGAGTGGGCAGACCATTCTGGCAAGCCTTTGCCTGGTTAATTATTTATGACTCCTTTCTCTGCCTTTGGTCAATCATGTTGAAGTGCCCAGCAAGGGTGTTTGGGGTAACATGGACGAGGCTCACAAGTCTACTCCAAAGCAGATCTTGCATCTCGGCATGTCATGCCTCAAAATGTTCTCTTCCTATTTCTGAGTTTGGCCTGCATATTACTGATGTGTGAGAACCTCCCTTGCTTCTAAACAAAGGCAGCCCCAGCAGATTTTGAAACTACAGCTCTCCGCCCTGTGTGTTCTTTGTCTGGGGCTAGAGATGAAAACACAACCACCAACCCTCGGGTTGTGGTGCCGGAGGTAATGGCCAACCTGCCCTGTTACATAGGAGCTGTCCTTTCTGTTACCTCTGTCCTTGGCTGCCCTTGCCCCCCGAGGTTTCTGGACTTTGATTGGAGTCATGGCTCCTTTCAGATACATATTTAAGCAATGCTGGATTCGGGGCAGAACATACTTACCACATTCTGTAGCAACTCGTTTAATTTTTATTTCTCAGTTCTGGAAGTTGAGATGAGAATACATTGATTAAAAAATTGTGAAAACAGATATTTCCAGAGGAGAATCATAGCAGTCATTAAAAAGGACAGTTTGCTTTGTGGATTGTTCAGGAGCTAAACGCTCATCCTAGTGGTAAGTCTGAAAAGGATGCTTTTTCTTGAAGATGGAGCTCCTCTCTATTATGGGAAGTTAACTTTTCAGAAATGAAATACAGAAGCCTCATTTCCATTGATCTATTACATAGACTTATGTAGAAGTTGGCAGGTCAAAAGATGCCAAATGTTATGAAGAAGAACTATGTGGAAATGCTATAGAATGGCAGAATACATTAGGAAGAACTGTGTTGGAAAAAAATAGCCTTTTTTTGGTGTGTGTGTATAATGTAGCCTTGGGAAAGGTCCCCAGCTTCCTGGACCTGGTGGGTTTCAAGCCGACGGCACTAGATAGATTTGGGTTTTGATTCTGGGTATGATTCATGTCATTGCTTCACTGGGGACATAGAGGTAGCGTGTGATTTTGAGCGAGGACTAAGCTGTAGCTTTCAGCTTTGTGTTCCCCAGTTACCCTTTGCTTCCTGTTTAATTGGGGCACAGCTATCAGATTTCAGATAACCCGGCATCACTGCATCTTTGCTCACATTCAGTTTATCTTTTCCTAGCAGGTCAATTTCTAGGTCCATGCAAGGATTTTACCAAGGCCTACTAAGACTCTGTAAACAAGATCGAATGACCTGATGGTGAAAGCTCATTTCACTCGTATTCTGAATTTTATCTAATCAAATCAGAAATTGCTCAGTATTCAGATCGACTCACTCTAAAAACCAAGGGAAGAACAAAGAAAGTCATTAAAAATCATTTCCGTAATATTTTTCTGCATATAGTTTCTATTTAAACACTACTCCATTTGCAATTTAGAAATTAAGTACTTAGATCAGAAGATCACACTCCATAAAAGTTCTCCAAAATAACCTTTGGGAGTAATCCGTCTGTTGCTCCTGGGCCGCCAGGTAGGCAATTAAACAAAGCAGTCAAAGAAGAGAGAAAGAAATTTGCAGCTTTTTAGGAAACAAAAAAGATGCTGATAAAATCCTGACTCTGAGAATCAGAATTGGTTAGAAAGAGCCACCAATGACAACATTGCATTTGGCATTCTTAGTCCCCCAAAGGTAAACTTATAAAGCATGGAGGAAATCTTGTCTTAGCTGCTGTTAAGAATTGGTGACTCTATTGCCCAGTTCCTTGTAGGAGGCAACTGTGAATTCTAAGATGCACTTTTAAAATTGTTGGCTGGGGCAGAATTCATTCAGCCAGGCTGTGGAGCTGATTTTCACAGTTAATCAAACCTTGATAGGATTTCTTCACAGATCCAGATGGTGGTCTGGAGGACAGCACTTTTTCTTTGTGGTTTATTGACAGGCTTGGAGTCATGATTCATGCTCTCATGGCAGATTTTAAGGCAGAGCTGGGTTCTCTCAAGTAGGCTGCTGATAGGCTTTGCACATAGAATACGAGGGCTTTATAGTGAAAACCCGCACCATCAGTTATTAATTACCGAGCCATTGCTATATGCCATGTTCTACTGTGGGCTGTGGTGTTATGTGATGGATTAGAACAAACGCAAACAAAATCTGTGGCTTTCAAATTTTCAGTCTATTGTTGGTAAGAAATTCGAAAGCAGGGAGAAGCGGGTGGTTGGGAGGAGCTGAATGCATCTCCCCTCTCTGTGTTTTATTCAGTATCTGAAACCAAGGACAGTTTGATCCTTCGTGTTGATGGGGAAATGATGAAGTAGTGTTATAAATGTAGACAGGTTTATCAAGACAATACAAGAAAATACCCCTCTATCTTGGGAGGCAGATCTTTGGAACTTCATTTCTCTTGGCCAGTGTGGATTACTTCATTGAGCCATGAGGGTACAAGTAGGTAACGGCTGAACCCTCACCAGACTACTTACAGATGCCATCTGTTCTGCTGATGTTTAATCAAGTGGAGAGATGAAATTAGCCAAATGCATTCTTGGGCGGTATGTGGTACCAGTCTTTTCTTCTGAGTAGTATAATTTTGGCATGTGTGTTCTGGGCCTATTATTGAAAACCTCACCATTTCCAAATTTCCAGATTAATTCACAGATTGGCTTTCCTGGAAATCACAGGCTGTTCTTTGAAATTAAATCTTGTGAAATAAAGCATCAAAGTTTCAAATTTTAGAAATGCCTATGACTCAAGGAAAAACAAAGATGCCAATGGTGTCAGATGGTCACACAAGATGATTTTCATGTAATTGATCCTTTTTAAAGCCAATGGTTCTAGCACAGCTTTACTTTTCCAATGTTGTTAATTTATATTCAAACTATATAATCCTGGTTCTTTCATTATAATAATAATTTACCCCCCCACCACCACTGAGTTAATTTCCTAAAATAACTTCTTTTTAGACAGATGCTGGGTAAAATCTGTTGAAAGAAATATAAACAAATGATTGATGGGGGTTCTGAGAATAGTGCTGTGTGAGAAGAATTCTTTTTGCCATCTCAGTTGGTGTGGTGAGAGGTTGTGGTGAAACAGCTCTTCCTCTCTGAGAATAGCATGACCTTCTTGTCTTATTCTCACACCTGCTTCGCCAGAGCAGTATTTTCCCTCAGCAAAATCTAGTGGACGGTGTGTTCTTTAGGAGTGAAACCCACTGAAAATATGATTAGCTGAGGTTTTGAAAAAGGACCCAGCAACTACCAGAAGGAAAAGACAATCTTGAAATGCAATGACCTAAATTCTTTCATTCTAGATTCCTCTCCGTCTTGTCATCAATGGGAAATTATTTATTATGTCTCTGGAGTATTGTAAATGTTCCAGCTGCTATTGCAAACTGGGGGGTGGGGTGAGCAGTGAGCAAAAGACTGCCTCTCCAAAATAAGACTTTTGGGCAAAAGGTTAATTGCATGGGAACAACGCTGAAAATTGGATGAAGATTGCTTTTGAAAAAGATACTTATAAGTAAATTTCAATAAGGCCATGTACAGGAAGACCTGATCTCCTCTCTCTTTTCAGTGGAGAAAGCAGAATTTAATCCGCGCCTTTCGTGGTGACCTGCCTCACTAACTTTCCATTCTCCCCCACAAAGTCCTTCTGCCTTAGCTAAGCTATTTAAGATGGCGTCCGAAGCCCTGCGAACGAGTTAAATCAGTCCTGCTGTGTCTCCCCCATGTAGACAGGAGGTATACACGGTATTATTAAATTTCCTTTTGCCTTTTTCTCTTATTAATCTGTCTAATGCTTGTCTGACTTTGCCCAGCGTACAGAAACCCAGAGGGTTTCTGGATAATTTCCTTTGTGCCCTCATGGATGCAGCTTCCATTTTACCAAAGTTCGGTGCGGACTGCGGTTGTTGCGTCTGTATTCTTGCTTCCATCCCTGGAATTGTGGTCAGCAGCTCAATTGCAAAGGGTCACACCGACTTTTATATTACAGTGCCAATCGAAATATCATCCACCTTCAATTCCCATCTGCTCTAGACTTTGTCCTAATTTTACAAGGAACTGAGAGCTCAAGCTCCTTTCTGAAAGTTGAAGCAAGATCTGAGTATGTAGTTTGTAATTCTGTTATTGAAGACTTGAGTAACTTTCTTTCCTGAGCTAACACTTGGCATTCAGAGACTGATTTTTATTCTAGGAACATCTTGATCTTACGCTTGAAAGTTTTGAGTTGCTTTTCTCCTAGAAACACTCAGGTCACATGTGGAACAGATGACAGTCAGTGCTCTGGGAGATCTTAGAACAGAATGGGACCTGCAGTTGAGAGAAAATGATGTGTGCTCCTTCAGGTGACTGGGAGTATCAGCTGCTTCCATTTTGATGGGCTCAAATATGGCACAAATGTGGAGTATTATCAAGTGTCAGGCATTACCTTAGGAAGCCCAGATCATTCTTTTAGTTTCCTAGGAAACCAGAAAATAAAATACCTTTCTACAACTTTTATACTTAGTTATGACTAAAATCTCAATTTGGTAAAAGCATTCAACATCCATTTACTTAGGATTATTTTTGAAGTTGCCAAGTGTATATAGTGAATCAACATTCACTCAGCCGCCGTTCAATGAGCTCATTTAGAAAAGGTTTGAGTGAAAATTTACTTCTGCTTTGTCTATACAAAAAAAGAAAAGGATGGCTAAGCAAGTCACTATGTAAAGAAGATTGTAAGGGTCTACCTATATTTATATATATCGTTTATTTTAAGGATATTTGGAGATGCATGTGGTTTGTCTCCTGGAAAGGGTCGGGTAGGATTTTTACAATGTTACCAGGATAGGCCCTTTGTTACCTTTATACTGAAACTCCAGGTGAGGAAAGACACTATGTGCTTTGGAGGGTTTCTTATCACTACTTAAAGACTGGTGGGGGGGGGGTTTGTATTTTGAGTTGAGAGTATTAAGAACGCTGGAGGCTGAGGAGAAGCTTCTTGCCTGAGTCTTTTGACCTTCCCTAATCTGAGAAATTTATCAGCGCGAACCCCCCCCCCCCTTTTATGACCTAGAATAGTTTGGGAGGGTTTCATCATGGGTTGTAAGTTTACTAGTGAACATGTGCCTTCTGTTACTGTTCTGAATCTCATCTTTTCTCTTAAAGATGAAGTAACCTCCTCCTTGTCTGAGGTCTCTCCTTCTCTTTCCTCCACCTCTACTCCCAAAGTACAGAATCAGTATCCCTAGTCTGCTCCCTCATGCTTTAGAATTCACAATCATGTAAATTCTCTATACACCTGTTATTAAATGCTGGCTTTTCCCTCCTACTAATATATCTGATGTTAATGATCAGAAGAACCCAGAAGGGGTGGGGGAAATTTTCCTCCATGCCCCAACACATATAAATTAATTAGTTTCTAGTCAAAAAAAATTACCACATATCTTTTCAAACAATTCTAGGTCAATAGTGAGCTGACAGTACTTTATTTGCATAACTGTAACACAAACTATTTTCTAGAGAGTGAGGTTTCTTTATGTAATCCTATCTTAGCAATCTTGTAAAATAGAAATTGAATAGAAATTGATGCCACATTTTAAGTAACCTGTGATATAAATACTAAAATATTTTATTAAAAACTATACTTGATTCTAGTCAAAAGGCACATGTGCATTAAAACAAGAACTTATCTTAGTGATGATAGTTAAGATATAATTTCTGGGAAGCAGATGGAAGAGTATTTGAGCTACAATGTTAAGGTTTAATTTATAGCACTGACTTGTCCATTTGTCACATTATCAGACTATGCCTTGTCATTTCTGTAGTTCTGACTTCACAGAATTACTTCAATATAAGGTTTGAAACATTAGGTTCTCTCGTGAAACATTAGGTTCTCTCGTGAAACAGTTGGCTTTGTATTGCAGTTTTAATGTGTCTCCACATATATTTCTTCTTCTTAATTATATTAACTCATCCTGCTTCTTAAATGTTCACCTCTTCCCAGCGATGCTTTTGGAGAATTTCAAAATGTTAACATTGTGATGGTTCAGTTACAACTGATGACATTTCTTTGAAATGATAAGGCCCTGTTCAAATCATGCTCTTCCACGCTTTCAGAAGAACAGAATGCAATTGCCCACAAAACATTATTTTCAGAGCCAACAAGGAGAGTTTGAAAATCTGATGTTAATATCCCTTTTGCCATGATAGGATTGGGTCTCTGGCTTGCGGGCCAGCCAGGTCTCAGATGCCCAGCCTCTGAGCGTTGTCTCTGGAACTACGGGGAGTGGTGTGATTCTGTGCTGGTACTGGGAAGGGAGAGGTTAAAGGGAGAAGAGAAGCGAGGGGATGATTCTCGCTCTGTGTATCTTTGCTCTCCATTGCACACTGAAGGAAGCCCAGGTGGCGCCATGAAGCGCCAACTCGTGTCCTGGCCTACCCGAGAGTGGCAGTTTGCTCGCTGCCCAGCCTACCTGGCGAGTCCCCACAGCCTGTGTCCTGCACACGGGGCTGCCCCTTTCTCTGGTTCTGTCCTCTCTGCATGCGAGGACTGCACTCCTGCTCCCTCAAGGCTTTTCTTCTGTTCACTTATGTTATCAATGTCTCTACTCGACATAACATGTCTCCTCAAAAATGTCCTGTGGCGGAGAAGGTCCTCCGGAAGGACAAGCCAGGCGCCCGGACTACCTGACCCTGCTTGCCTGGTCAGTCTAATGCCATAGAAAATATTTCAGGCAGACATAGACTGCTCTACTGTGATTGACACATACTTCGACACTGTTTCTTCTCTTACCCTTTTTATCTCCTTCAGGTTTCAAAAGAAGATTTTTTGAACTACTATGCTGGTGTTAGTGCGTCTATTGACACCGATGCTTATTTCATTTTAATGATGAGAAAATCCTGGAGTTTATGAGTTTTGTCTGAGTTCTTTTGGAAATCAGGGACTCTCAGAGTGGAATGAGTTTGAAAGAAAGCCAATGCTATAGATGTTGATAATGTGTAAGCTCAAGTCTCTGAAAGACCTGAAAATTTAAGAGTTTTAGATCTTTGGTCATTTTACTTGATTACTAGACTACATTCATTTCCTTAAATGCCTGAGGAAACATTTTTAACTCTGAGATAAAGGAAGGAAGGAAAGAGCAGAAGGCACAATGAAAGAAGACTCTGAAGTGAGGCTGGGAGGCAGCGCCTGCCTGTGACACTGCTGGTGAGAGGCTTCCCTCTAGGAGTTGCAAATCCAGCTCCCACTCTGTTGACTGTCCTGGGAGTCCAGGAGGTGGTGATGATTAAGGCCAGCGGGAACATTGGATGCTGTAAAACTTCCTGAACTTACTTATGTTAATGTCTTTCTTGACACTTTACAAATAAAATTTATTTTACCCTGAAATGTAAGTTTTGTTGTTGTATTTTCATATTTTACTGCAGGGATTCACACTTAACAAATATCCACACTTGCACGCACGGGCCATGTGAGTGCCTGTGGTAACAAGGCAGGTGGGCCCAAGCAGGTGTGTTGGGAGGAGCTGGATTCCTAAGGCGGGCTCACTCACAGCAGCAGAGGCCAGGATGGAAATGGGAGCAGGGAAAGGAAGAGGCTGCTTGAAGCCTGGGGCCTTAGGGAGCATTGGGGTCAATGGGGGAGGACTTTGAAGCTGCTTTGGGGGGTCATCATCATCGAACCCAGTTAGAGGCTTTTCCATAGGAGACTGATGTTGGATTTCCCAGTGTTGTATTTCTCTGTTGACTTCTCAGGTAACAAAAATGACTGAGGGTTGATTAGCCACATACTGACAGCCTCTTCATCTTTGCAAACAGGTAGTGCAGGCTGGGAGAGGAGGTGGAAGGCTCAGTCTGTGCTTCTCAAATGTTAATCAGCAAGCACCTCACATGGGATCCTTTTCAGATGCTCATTCTGCCTCAGAACTCTGGAGTGGGGACTGGACAGGAGCCTCTGACCAGCTTCTCCAGGATGACGATTCCACCACTGTTCAGATAACGCTTCTGGTAACAAGGGCTAAAAAGCGTCTAGCTTTTATATTTCCAGTGCATTTGGCTTATTATTTGCCTACCTTTGGCTGGCCATCTTAACTTATGACTTCTGCCTATGGGTGCTTGTTTAGAGTCATGGAATTATGAAGAAAGTATTAAAGAAAATGTATGTGCCTTACAGGCATGTTTAGCAGAGAAATACCCTTTTTAAAAAATGTTTTTATTTTTTAATAATATAATAGCTTGTTTTTACATCATTTTGTGACTTTTTCCTTCTAAATTGTAATCTCCATAGGATTTGTAATCACCAAATCACCTGTGTGCTATCACCATAGTCCAGTGCACTTACCCCCCCCCCACCTTTTTGATCCCATTCCCCACTCCACCCCCCATAAAATGTTTCTGGTATATAGCTGTTCATTATTATTATTATTATTTTCTCCCCTGGTCCTTTATACTCCTGCTATGAGTGAAACCATCTGGCATTTTTCCTTTTCTTTCTGGCTTATTTCACTAAGCATGACCCCTTCCAGATCCATCCATGTTGCTGCAAAAGGCATGTGTTAATCGTTTTTGATTGCTGAGTAATATTCCATTATGTATATGTATCACATCTTATTAATCCAGTCATCTACTTTTGGGCATTTGGGTTGATTCTGTTGTAAATAAAGCAGCAATAAACATGGGGGTGCAGGTATCTTTTTGAATCAGTGTTTTTGTGTCTTTTGGGTAGATACCTAGGAGTGGGATTGCTGAGTCATATGGAAGCTCCATTTTTAGCAGTTTGAGGAACCTCCAAACAGTTTTCCATAGTGGTTGTACTAGTTTGCATTCCCACCAGCAGTGCAGGAGAGTTCCTTTTTCTCCACATCTTCGCCAACATTTGTTGTTGCTAGTTGTTTGAAGATGTGCCATTCTCACTGGGGTGAGATGGTATCTCATTGTGGTTTTAATTTGCATCTCCCTTATTACGAGTGATGTTGAACATTTTTCATATGCTTGTTGGCCATCTGCATTTCCTCTTTGGAGAAGTGTCTTTTTAGCTTTCTTGCCCATTTTTTGATGGGTTTGTTTATTTTTGTTGAGTTTCAGCAGTTCTTTGTATATCTTTGTGATCAATCCTTTATCACTAGTTTTGTGTGAGAAATTTTTTTCCCAATCAGTGGGATTCTATTTATTTTTTATTTTTTTTTAAGATTTGTTTATTTGTGCATACAGAACTGGGGTACAGGCCAGAGGCTCGGGGTGGTGAGAGGCTTTACCAGAGACAGAGTGGGGAACAGAACAGGCAGATCGACGAAGTACACTGCTGAAGGGAGCAGTGGGTGGGTCAGGAGAGGTCTGCACACCATCTGGTCACCACTGGGGCAGGCGGGAATAGAACTCATGTGGAAGCGGCTTTAGATTCTCAATGCTGTGCTTTAACCCACTGTGCCACCAGGGAGGGCCCAGGATTCTGTTTTTTGTAATGTCTCTTTTGCTGTACAGAAGCTCTTAAACTTGATGTAGTCCCATCTATTTACCCTTTCCTTCACTGTTGTTGCATTGGGTGCTGTATCTTCAAAGATGTTACTGAAGTGTATGTCGAGTAGTGTTTTACCCATCTTTGCTTCCAGGTACTTTATGGTTTTTGTTCTTATGTCTAGGTCTTTAATCCACTTTTAGTTGGTTTTTGTGTATGGTGTGAGGTAGTGATCTAGTTTAATTTTTTTGTATGTAGCTTCCCAGGTTTCCCAGCACCATTTGTTGAACAAAGTTGCTTTGTCCCATTGTATCTTCTTTGCTCCTTTGTCAAAGATTAGCTGCCCATAAGCCTGTGGGCTTATATCTGTGTTTTCTATTTGAATCCACTGGACTGTGTGTCTGTTCTTGTTCCAGTACCATGCAGTTTTGGTTATTATGGCTTTGTAGTATAGCTTGAAATTTGGGATTGTGATGCCTCTGTTCTCTTTCTTTTTACTCATGAGAATTTTGGCTATTCGAGGTCTTTTGTGGTGTCATATGAATCTCATCAACATTTGTTCTATTTCTTTGAAGAATATCATTGAGACTTTTACTGGGATAGCATTAAATCTGTATGTTGCTTTTGGTAGGATGGCCATTTTTTTTTTATTTGTGCATACAGAACTGGGGTATAGGCCAGAGGCTCAGGGGCGGTGAG
>NW_004567108.1:16091125-16092275 GCF_000260355.1 Condylura cristata | reverse complement strand
AAAGATTTATTTATTTATGCTTACAGAACTGGGTTACAGGCCAGGGGAGCACGGGGTGAGAGGATTCACCAAGACAGAGTGGAGAGCAGAATAGGCAGATCTACTGTAATACATTGCTGAGGGGTGCAGCGGGCGAGAGAGGATAGGTTTTCTGTGTCATGTAGTTCACCTCCCTCGTGCTGCAGTGACTGTGGATAGCTTCAGAGTTCCGCACTCTAACTCATTACACCACTAGGGAGGGCTGAGAAATAGCACTTTTAAGAGGCCCAGTTGAGGCATCACAATTCAAATCTTATTGTGCCTGTATATTTCAGCCTCAAAGATCTGACTATGTCAGCCCATGGACTACCTGTAAGTCCATCATTTCTGAGACCCATGCTGAGCAAGCTCATAGCAGAAGGTGCTAAAAGCTAGAATTTCAGATCATTCATCTACGGTGGAGAATGCAGTTTCCATGTTTGCGGAAACCAAGGTCAGAGACCTTGTTTACGTTTGACAATGTGAAAGAATGACGCTTAGCTCTCTGTTCAAGCTTGCTTTTAGCTGTTTATTCTCAGAGGCTTCTAAGCAGTGCAGAGATATCTAAGTAGCCTGTTGGGACAATGCTACTCTAGTAAAAAAAGACACCCTCAAATACAATATATGTTTTTCACTTATTAGGCAGTATTCTCCTGTCAAGTAATTCTGGGTCACAGGATTCCTTCATTTTGTGGTTCTGCTGTTCTCTAGGGCTTTGTCTGAAGGGGAAGAGGGCAGAGAGAAGCCTAAGAGCTTTCTGAAAAGGGTTAGTCTAGAAGTGACAGATCTGTTACTTGTGTTTGGTTTCGATATGATGGCAACTTTTCATGGTATGTTTGAAAGCAAGTGAGGCTGGGGATACAGTAGCAGACAGGACGTCTTGCCAGCAAGAAGCTAAGTGATGGGCAGAGAGTACACACTTAGTGGATAGCAAATCTCTACTACTCAAGAGTAGCCCTCTTGTCCTTCCTTTACTTATGGAGGCAGGGTGGATGGTGTTGGTTACCCATGTGGAGAGACATTTGCCAGTTTGGAGGAAGGTACAGCTGAGGTCTATATATCCTTAGCCACCAAAAACCCAACTTCTATAATCAACGTAAGTGATAACTTTTTAACCAGTAGGTTCTGTGAC
>NW_004567108.1:16071498-16090895 GCF_000260355.1 Condylura cristata | reverse complement strand
ATCGAACTCATGCGGAAGTGGCTTTAGCTTCTCAGTGCTGTGCTTTAACCCGCTGCGCCACCAGGGAGGGCCAGGGGCAATTCATTTTCTAACCTGATGCTTTGATACAGGACCTAGGAATTTCCCACCTATGTCCTGCAGGGGTTTTCTGTGGGGATGTACTGGAACCAAGTTATTCATGTTAGTAAATGAGAAAATTTTGCTCTAGAGGCACAGCTCATTAGAAACCTAATTATAATTATAAGGTTATTTAGTAACTGGAATTGGAATAAAGGGCATGCAGATTAGCCTATTTAATGAAATTAAACTGACAATTTATTTCATTCCTCTTGTCAGTGAGTTTCCCCAGTCCTTGTGGAGCCTAACAAAGATGTACTCTCATATTCAACATTTCGTAGCTGAGGAACAACAAAAGGAGGGACACAGCTTTCATTTTAGCTATGTTAATTAGGCTTGTCAGTGAATTTACTCAGGCTCTGACTTGCCTTTCCTGCCTGGGGAGATGGTTATGGCTTTAGGGTACTTTTATGTATCTCTGTTATAATTCGCTGAGTGCATATATCTCACAATAATTGTAATGTTTCTCTGAGAGGCTATTTTATTTCCAGGCTACTTGGAGCATATCTTAACATAGCCCCAGTGAACCAGCCAAAAAAATCAGATGCTCTTATTTTATACTCCTAGCAACAGTGCTTGAGAAAACCTATTTTCCCATACCTGCCCACTATTGAGGCTTAGTAGTCTTTTGAATTTTATAATTTTATATATGAAGCATCTGTTTCCTTAGATTTAATTGCATTTTTTATTGTGATTGAAACAACATATTTTCATGTATTTCAGTCATTTGCATTTTTTTTAAGTCAGCATAACGAAAAGTTCAGTCTCCTCTCCACCCCCCACCCCCTGATTCATTATTTTATTTATGCTTCCAAAGACGGGGGGATAGGTCAGAGGTATGAGAGGACCCACCAGAGACAAAGTGGGGAGCAGAACAAGTGGATATATTGAAATACACTGTTGAGGGGAGCAGCAGGTGAGACAGGAGAGGTCTGCTGCACCCTGTGGGTCACTTCCCTGGCCAGGGATCGAACCTGTGCTGCAGTGACTGCTGACAACTTCATTGTGCTGAGACTTAACCCCCTGTACCACAAGGGAGGCTCCCCATTGCACTCTGTGGATTATAAGAATATAAACACTTGCCTGTTATATCATCACTTTATTTTGCAGTATATATATATATATATATATTTTTTTTTTTTTGCTGTGGATTTTTTTATGCAATACATTATCAGCGTAAATTTTATAGAGTTAAACCTGCCAATCTTTTCAATTATAAAATCTTTTTTTTTTAACCCTATTTAGAAATGGTCTCCATATCCAAAATGTATGAAATGGTTGATTTGTGTCTTCTGGCATATTTCTTTTCACTAAAAAAAACTTTATACCACTGAGTTTTATAATGTTTATTTATTTATTTATTAAAGATTTTGTTTATTTATTCATATAGTACTGAGGTACAGGCCAGAAATGTAGGGGCAGTGAGAGGCTTTACCAGTGACAGAGTGGGGGAGCAGAACATCCTGATTGACGAAGTACATTGCGAGGGGAGCAGCGGGAGGGACTGGAGAGGTCTGCCTCACCATCACCATGTGGGTCACCTCCGGGGTGGAGATGGAACTCATTCTGAAGTAGCTTTAGCTTCTTAGTGCTGTGCTTTAACCCGCTGCACCACCATGGAGGGCCCTGTAGTGTTGATTTTTGAAATAAGAAATCAGTGCCTTCCTCTTTATCTACACATGATTAATCTACTGCTCCAATATCGTTTGTTAAATAATCAACTTTTCTCCACTGATTAGAAATGGTGGGCATTTTTGTAAGTATATGTATTTGGATACATAGTTTCTCAGTGATATTCCTGTGATAATTGTGTCAAAAGGTAACATAGTCACGTATCTGTTATTTCTTTGTGAACTTTTTAGTTTTTTCCTGTTGATTAGTTTTTGTGTGTCATTTTGTCATTTCTAAATGTATAATGAAATTGTTGTATATTGCCATTAAAAAAATAAATAAATAAAACCTCATATATATTCAGTCTCCTGCAGCATTTTGCAGACTTTTCTCGAACATCTACTTTTTAACATATTTAGAATACAGTACATGTACATAGAATATGGACATTAATGGTTAAGTATGATTACTTGTAAGCAGTGGCATTAGGGAATGAGACCTTTACTTGTTACATAACATATATTGGTGTTTTCTGGATATGGGGGAACAAGTGACTGTTAGATTAGTAATAAAGACTCAATAGATGGAAATACTACAATCAAAATCTTAATGAAGTCTCTGTGTCTAGTTTTTTTTATTACTTAATACCTTTGCGCTTTTCAGGTATACAGTTTACCAGTAACGACCATTTATTCCTAATATTTCATATTCTTCCTTCTTTCTTTTGCTTCTTGCCTAATTATATCTAGCAAATCTAGAATATGCTAAATATGGTGAGGGTGAAAGTTAGTTTTCTTATCTTTCAGTTTAAGAGTACTTTTAATATTTTACCATTGAATATGGTTCTGACTGATATTATGTGTTTATTTCACTGACTTATTTATTTAAAACATAAACCCTAAACATCAAATCTATTTTGATTATGAAATTTATAGTATGTAAAAATGGAATTGCACAGCATACTTTTTAATCTCATGCTACAGTAAAATTATTGAACTTCTAATTTAAAGTATTCATTCCTTAGACTGACAATAATATATAGTTCACTGTAATTAGCAGATACTAGTGTTTTTAGCTTCACATTAATATGCTTCTGATTATTTGGCATTTGTGTTTAGTGATGGTGACAATTAACATTTGCAACAACTAATTTGTCATAAAAAAATGTCCTTCTCTATACCTTCAACTTCTCTTTTTCTTAGTGAGGAATTTAATCCAGAATGGGAAGAGATTGGCCCTTAAAATTTGTAGCTGAGGGATCCATCAAATGTATCAGCCAAACTGAGCACTGAAACTTTATTTTTCTAACCTCAGGGACTTTGCACCTTGTTTGCTTCTCATTTGTTTTTTGCCAGTGTCTTGAGGCCTGTTAACAAATTCCTCATGAAGTCCAGCAGATTTTTTTAACCTAACAGCTGCCTCATTCAAGCTATACACAAATACCACATGCCTTTACAATTTACAAGTTAGGTTGAACTTCAAAACAGCTCTAAAAGAAATGAAATACACGAACAAACAAAATTAAATACAGATAGTCATCTGAGAAATGAAACTTTGGAAAATTTCTCCCCACCCCCATCTCCCCATGTCATTTCCCCATTTCTGTGGTTACAGTGGTTAAGAGTGCAGCTGGGGTGGTAACCGTGTGGATGGAGAAGGCAACTGACTCCTTACATGTGGCTGCCCAGATGTGCTGTTCTCTCAGGGATGCAGTACCTGTCGCTGTCTGTGCATCCAGGCCTGGAGTGCTGCCCTATTGAACAGTAATGAGGAAACAGGTGGACTAACACATCATTCACTAATCCATTAATTAATTCATACCACATTTATGATTAGTATTCTCTCGATTTTAGACACTGTGTTGAGCCCGAATCTTAGTAACAGAGACAGAAATCCCAGACAGAAAGCCCTGTGTGGAAACCCATAAAGGAACTTGACATATTAGGAAACAGAAAGGGTAAAGAGGGGGGTCATCAGAGTGTATGATGAAATGTGTCCTGGATTGGAAAGAGGAAGCTTTCCTGGAAGTTACAGGTAATGTCCGAAGCTGACCTCCAGGAACTAAGAACCTCCAGGAACTATTCCGGCAATGGGAGTAGCAGTTGCGAGATCCCATGATTTGGAAAGACCTGGGGTTGATAGCTAGCACGGCATGAGGGAGGCAGGAGCTGGAGGAGACCGGAGCTGGAGACGGCAAGTGGAACATCGCCCCCTACCTTCCCAAGACGTCCACATCCTGAACCAGGGAACTGTTGTAGTATGTTACTTAATCTGATACTACTTAATCTGGCCAAAGAGACTTTGCAGTTTTTATGTTAGGGTTTTGAGGTAGCAAGATCACCTAGGATTATTAGAGTAGACCCAGTAAAATTATAGGGGTTCTTAGAACTGGGAGGCCAGAGTGTTAGTCTGAGAGAAGGCATTGTGATGGTAGAAACAGAGGAGATAAGAAAAAGCCACACTGATCTTGGGGGGAAAAGACTATACTCGGGATTTCCGGTGACCTCTAGAGGCTGGAAAAGGCAAGGAAGAGGATTCTCTGCCCCTACTCCACCCCCACACACTCCGGAACCTCCAGAAGGAACACAGCCTTGCCAACAAGAATATTTTAGTCTCCTAGGACTCAATTTGGAGTTCTGACTGCTGGGACTGTCAGAGAATCAATCTGTGTTGTTTTAAAGTACTATGTGTGTGATAATTTGTTACAGCAACCTTGAGAAACTGAGTTGTGGGGACCTCATGTGTCATGCTGGGAACTCACTGAGGAGTCCTAGTGTCAGAGTGACGACTTTTCTTTTTCAAACACTCACCCTGGTAAGTAAAAGGTGGGTCAACTGATAGCCCGACTAGGGCAGGGGCAGATGGACTTTTGTGGTCTCTCTCTCCACTTATGGGTTACTACAGCCACGTGCAACGTGAGCCTGAAGCAAAGCTGAAGTAGAAGTTGCCCAAATTTCTCTATTTGCTAGAAAATCTCTTCCTCCTCTTTCTCTCTTTCATCTACTAGTATTTACTAAATACCCATTTCTTATTTCAATAGTAAGATACATGCTGAATAAAGACTTGTATTATAACACTGGAGAGGGTCAGTGAAAAACAACCAACATAAATAAATAAGGCAACTGGCACTGTGGAAAAGGTTTTCTGAAAAAACAGGGGAGATGGCGAATAAAACAATCGGAGGTGCTTGTTTTTACGTGGTGACCACTTCTGTGAGGTTTAGAAGTGAGGCGAGGTCCTGGCGAATAACAAGGAGTTCATCATGCATGAGCCAGATAAGTCACGTGTCAGGAATACAGACAAGCAAGCGCAAGGGCTTCACGGCTGGGAAACCACGTGATATTTGAAGAATGGGGTGTTTTGATGTACATCAAAGTCCATGAACTGTTTCTTTAAACATATTTTGATGTTAGCAGTACATAGAGTGAAAATATTGGTACTTTATGAGCATAATATTTTGCTAATTGATGGACCCTGTGTTGTGTATTGTCTGTCTTGATTCTCTTGTTGAGCTCTCATTGAAGCCAAGTGCTGGGAATTGATATGCAGACTCTGTGATATAAGAAATGGTTAGTGTGCTAAGTCGTGTAGAAGAAAAAAAGGAAAAAAAAAACAAAAACAGAAGTTATTATCTTTCTTCTTTTCCAAGTCGGTTCTGACACAACTTCACCTGTGATGAGAATATTAGTGATTTTGATTCAAAATGGGCTTTCATTTTTTTTTTTTAAAGATTTATTTATTTGTACATACAGAACTGGGGTACAGGCCAGAGACTCAGGGGCGGCGAAAGACCTCACCAGAGACATAGTGGGGAGCAGAACAGGCAGATCAACGAAGTACACTGCTGAGGGGAGCAGCGGGCGGGTCAGGAGAGGTCTGCCACGCCATGTGGATCTCCTCCGGGGCAGGCGGGAATCGAACTCATGCGGAAGTGGTTTCAGCTTCTTAGTGCAGTGCTCCAACCTGCTGCGCCACCAGGGAGGGCCAAAATGGGATTTCATTTTAAGGCAGGATGGAATTAAGCTTTGGTACTGTCAGTGATTGGAGAAATGTTGGCATTGTTTCTCATTTCTATCGCACCGAGTCAGTTTCCTTCATAAATCCTGACATACACCTGGAATTTATCATGCCATAGCAAGGTTGCCATCCAGCCCATGCCTCCATCCTCTGCAATCTGAGTAAATTTAAGTCAGAGGCTTAATCATTGGCACCCACAGGTCTTGCTGAGTCATGTTAATCACTGCTTGGCTGACTCTCTAGATGGGGATCACCTGTGATGGCTTCTACAACCCGCTGAATGAGTTGGTTTGCTCTCTCTCCTCTCCTCTCTCTCTCCCCACCCTCTCTCACTCTCACTCATTGATACCTACATTAAGACTACTGTTAGCACCCTCTGCCCATCAAGGGAGAGACACTCACCAAAGTCAGTCCTGTGTTTACAAACTTGTTTAGACTATTTAACTCGTTATGGTCATTATATTCTGCAAGTTGTTGAGCTATGAGCATGCAAACAAATTGTTTGTCAAGAGGACTACCTTAAGTGGCTACAAAGACTTGATAAAGACATGCTGAAAGAATTTTGATAGCAAATTGGGTTGGAAAAATGGGTAAATGATTGGGGTAGATCAGACATCTATACTTAGATTGCTTTGATAGGATTAGCAAGTCCTTTTCCATTTCAAAGAAGGCAAAACTAGCAATAGTAGATGATGTGTTATGTAGGTGGGTGTTGCCTAAGAAAGACAAGGAAAACAAATCAATAGCCCCCACAAGAACAGTCTTGGTGTTATACCAAGGGTGGTGAATGGATATGTAGCCACATGCTTTAAATTAATATAAAATTCTCAACACTGATGCGTATTTTTTCTTATTAAATTGCCCTATGGCTGACTTTTGGGAATAACCACCAAACTGTAATGTTCTCAGGGAAGACCGGTAAGGGGATATGCCTACCACACTGGTGACTCTCCCCGTGCTCTCCTCTCTATCTCAGCTCCAGGACTTTGGACCTGGAAGGGCCCTCTCTGCCTCCCACTTCATCACTACAGCAGTGGCTCACTCCCTGCTTCTCCCTCCTAGCAATTCTCTCTGCATGTTTTCTTCTTATTCTTTGTCCTCAGCTGGCAGTGGTACCTCCTTCCTGTATTTGGGGGACACCCCACTCTATGAGGCAGAGCCTGTAGAAGATGAAAAGGCCGAGTCTTCTCTTCACTTTCCAGCGTTAGAGTCCAGGCCTGTCACTAGGACCAGCTGCCATCAACACGGCTCTAGCTCTGCTTTTCAACCAGCAGCCAGTGAGGCTGCCTCACCCCCCTGCTGAGTTGTTCTAGGGCGGATTTGGGGGCCCGAGGGAGGGGCTGTTTTCACTTTCTGGATGTACCAGTGGTACCAGTGGTAGAGATCAAAGGATGTACCTGTAGCCTTCAAATTTGATCTTCCAAATGTTAGATAGCCCTCTAGTAACCTTTGATAATTTTTTTTTCTGGTTTCCTTACTTAAAGCTAAGAATCCTGACTGATACTTTGCCTTCAGGCAACGGTATGCCATTGTCACTGCTTCATGCTGCTATTGTCTCAGAGCCAGTCAGCTGGGAACACCCCCTGTCGTTTCTGTAACTTGAAGGCTCAGCAATGTAAGGCAATGCAAGATGTATCCTCAACAAAATGCTATTGTTTCATCAATTTGAAAATTCATTAATTAAAAAAAGTTTTCTCTGGAAATCCAAAATTATAAAAAGACATCAGAATATGGGCCTTCACTGGTGGTACAAGTGGTTAGAGTACAGCACTATGAAATTGGCTGCAACTGTCTCAGTGCCAGTTCAATCCCTGACCCTGGAGCTGGACCACAGGGCACGGCAGACCTCTCCTGTCTCCCTGCTGCCCCCTCAGCAGTGTACTTCGTCGATCTGCCTGTTCTGCTCCCCACTCTGTCTCTGGTGAAGCCTCTCACCGCCCCCACACCTCCAGCCTGAACCCTAGTTTGTACGCATGAATAAATAGTTCTTTAAAAAAAAAAAAAAGACATCAGGATGTTCTTAGTAAGTGAGCAGAATTGCAGTCTGTGGTTTTGTGCCCTCTTCACATTTCTTAAAGAAGACAAGTACAGTCGCAGATCGTTCCATAGCATTTAATTAAATACAAGATGGTTAAACACGATGGAGATTTATATATTTAGCAGCTCTGCGAAATGTTTGTAATGCATGTGGAAGTTACAGTCAAATCAGAGACTTTCACTGTAGTGTACAATGGACATTTTAAGAATAACCCCAGAGAAAACCACTAAGTTGACAGAAATGTCACCGTGATCCGCATCATTTCTGGCTGTGGTTTTCCAGGCACGTATTCCTGCCGTCTTCCTGGCCAGCTCACTCCTGTCCCTCAAGGTGCTATGAAAGCACTAGGGAAGTGTGCACATTGGCAAACTCCCAAACTAGGCTTTTCTGGAGCAAATTCTCACGTCAATTAGAATGACCAGAAAGTAGGAGACTGGTAGGAAATCAGCTGACCAGGCGAGGCTCTCTTAGATCCCGGCCTGGTTGTTTAATTGACAAAATAGCTACCTACCTTTCAACTTTCTGTTTTCATCATCATGCCCCAGAGGATAAGCAGTTTATGGCGCTGATTTATATATTGTTTCTGACCCAAAGTTTTCCTTTCTTACTTAAATCCAAAAGGGGGGTGATCCACACAAATGATCATTTTACATTGTACATCATATATTGTCTCTGAATGTGTAATCAAGCATTAGCAGCAGTTATGATGATGAGAGTATATATAATACACAGATCGTAAATCTCTCCAGTAACAGACATTCACACACTAATTTCAAAAGATAACCTATGATAGACAGCATGAAGGACTTGAGAGTTGAAGGGACCTAGACTTTCTCTAGTTTTATTTCATTTCTTTCGGGGATTTTTAATTTATAGCAGGGAGGCGTACGTACAACTTCCAGGCTCCACTGAAAGTGTTAGGACTTCTGCAAAGAAGCTACTGGAGAGTTTAGAGAGCTAAGAGAGCTAAGAGGTGCTGCTGCTCTCTGAGACACTGCTCCTACTTCGGCAGGGTCTGCTTGTTGTGTGCCACGTAGTCTACATCACAGTTTGGGGTTTTCCTGACTGCCTCCACTAAGTCACTTTGAACATGACTCCATGACCACAGTTTGTATTACTCATGATCATTTGTTTACAAAGTCACCATTTCATTTGATTTTTCACGTTATGAGGGCAGGTACATATTATTTGTGGTAGATCTTCTATGCCTCATACAATGGTTGGCACATGGCAGAATTTCCATAAAGAACTGTTGAGGAAATGAAAGAAATATGTTTATGGAAGTGCTTTTGAAATTCCATAAGCACTGAAGAAATCTCGGGGATGATGGGTCATATCCATTATGACTGGTTCAGAACCGGACTTTGGAAGTACAAAATCTGACTGCCGATCAGATGGTCTGATTCTTAATGAGGCCTCTAGACCCACAAAGAAGGTTGGTTTGCCCACTCCCAACAAACTGTACACAGATTGAAGATAAAAACACAAAACAATGACAATAAGCCCCAAACAAAGCCCTGAACCCACGCCCTTCTTCCCTCCCATGGGCGTGGCTGCCCCTGTGCTCCTGCCTGGGGAGAGGGCCCCTTGAGTTGAGGCAGCTCACCTGCCTTGACTTGCTCTGAGATTGTCTCTAGGAATTTACTAGACTGAGAAATGCAGGCAGGCCCATGCCAAGTGGTGGAAGGATGTTTCTCTTCTAGATGTGGAAGCCTATGCCATAGTTGGTGTTATTAGTCTCGCTGAGCTTCTGGCAATGCCCAGTGTGAAGAACCCAGCAGAGTTTGTGGATGGATTTGGGGTGGGCAGTCCTTATACACAGAAGGTTATTCCTTTCTCATTCCTCATTCGGCCCTGTCCTGGGGTCCCCACAGGTCTTTTATCATCCATGGCTTCCGGGGGGTGGGGATAGCAAGAGGATCACAGCCTCGAGATCTAACAATAGATTCTGGGCTTCAAATTCATTACCCACTGAACACTTTTTCAAAAAAAAAGAGCTAGACTGTTGGCTTTTTCTTGACTTTGCCTGTTGTGGACATGCCTGGTCATGGGGCTTCACACCTTGTGAGGCCAGTTCCTCATTCCTCTGTTCTTTATAGCCTTCTAGATTCAAGTTACTGTTGACTAGGGCATTCATTGTTCATGCTCAATATCCTGGAGTGATTATTTATAACTCCCCCTTTTATTTTAGAAAGTTTAGACCACAAATTATACAGCTATCTGGTATCAATGAGGTATAGCCTTTGGGAATAGGTTGGCCCCGTTTTTAGTGCCCAACTTGAGAAGCGGGCAGCCAGATTCCCAGGTATCAAACTTAGCTCCATCCATTCTCGGATGGAAATCTGGGGCAAGTTACTAAACTTATATAACAAAGAGAAGGATACTTATAATTATACTTATAAGTGCAACCACCTTCAGGATGACTGAACATGCATAAGACCAGGGGTGCAGTGCAGTTTAGCACAGCCAAGGTGTAGGGTCAGTCCTAACAGTGACACCTGCCATTCATGTCCTCCTTTCCTTGTTTCTTCTTTTACCTTTTGTTTCCAATCCTTACCCCTCCCCCCATTGCTTTTTTCCACACTTTCATTCTTCCCTTTTCTGTATTATTTTTCTTTTTGAGATTGTTGAATCATCTGAGTTGCCTGAAGCTGATTGCTTCTGCCTCAAATTGCATGCCACTGAAGCAGGCAGGCATGGTCAAAGCAAAGTCTCAGAATCTGGTTACTCATGTAGAAGGGTTGCATTAATCATGTATTCCTTATGCTTTGATGGAGGAGAGAAACACAGCCATCTTTGCCTGTCACAGTGGTTCTGGTCGTGGCTTTCTTCCAGCTCACTGGTTTTGGTAGAAGCTGGACATGGTGACATAAGCTTCCTCCTGACTTGGTCCCAAGGCCGTGAGGAGGAACTGTCCCTGAGTAGCAGCATTCAAGGTCAGAATTCCCACTTGGAAAGGAAATGGAGGGGGTACAGCACTGTTGGTAGTTTCAGGGCCATTCAGCAGCCCCTGGTATACCTGAGGCCCATTCTTGCCTCCTTCCTTGCAGTCTGGGGGCCTGGGAGTGGGGAGCACAGAGACATCACATGTGGTGACATTCTCAGTCAGGCACAGGAAGTGTGACCCTCGTTTGGAAGTTTCTGGGGTGGTGACTGCATGCTGGGAAGGCCAGTTGAGCTCTTGCACACCCACCACAAGTCTCTGCTTTTCAGGCTCTTTTATTTGTGAAGAAAATACGTCTTGCAGAAAACCTTCTGTTTCATCTCTAGCTTGAATGCCATCCACCTTATGAATCTGGCAGTCCAGGAAACTCTCGGGATTGAAACTAGCATTCAAATTCTGCACCAAAACAGAGAGACAATATTAAGACTGCTACAAGGAGATATGCCATGTTTGGTCAGAAAGACGGGGGTTTATCAGGGAACACCAGAGAATTGCCCATATGTGACAGTGGATAGTTTTCCTTCTGGAGGAGTTGTGGGGCCTCAAGTCTGTTGCCCTTCAGCCCTGCAGAGACCTGGGAAGTTCTGAGACTCAAGTCTTCGTTTAGTTTCCTACTTCTGGAGAGCTGCATCTAGGATCTTAGAAGGGCCCCTCCTCCTGGGGTGCTCACATGACCAAGCCTTACGTTATTCTTACAATGTCATTCTTGGCTGCTCGCATGCCTCCCCCATAGCAATAGAAACATCAGAAGCTCTCACCTTTTTTGGTTTCTTGCACAGTTGTTCTAGTGTCTTCTTGTGATCAGGGAGACTGGGCCATATAATGGGCTTAATCCTGAAAAAAGAACAGGTACGATAGGCCTTTCCACTTATTCTTAGCCAAGAATCAGACGAGTGCATTCTGGTCTGGACCCCACCACAGCTAGGTGGGTCACTGTGAACAAGTGACTTCCTTTCCCTTGACCTCTGTGTCCTATCACTGGGGGTGGGCCAGAGACCACAGTCAGTGACCAACTGCATGGACAAGACTTAACAATGCTATACCTTGGGAAAGAGCCCTGGGGAAAAGGAACAATGAAGCTTGGCAATGAGCCAATTATTACTAGCTCATTTACTTCGAATGAGCATTTTTTGGGTGTTATCCTTTTCTTCCTGGCAGCAACTCCTCTATGGTAGAACTGAGAACTATTTTCTAAGTTATTCAGAGAAACCGTTATAAGTTGTGCTTAAAACTGGAATGTCCTGAGACTGCATAGCCCTGTCCTGACAGCATGAATAACTTAACTGGTGTGTGCCTAAAGTTTTGTTTTTAGATGAATGCATAGGTCCTCTGCCCTCCTGTGGGGTGGATGCATTTGTGAGCTGAAGGTCAAAACTTCAAACACAGACCCTCCCTGGTGGCACAGTGGGTTAAAGCACAGTACTGCAAGCTAGCCGCTGCCACTTTGGTAGGAGTTCAATCCCTGGCCCCGGAAGTGACCCACATGGCACGGCAGACCTCTCCTGACCTGTCTGCTGCTCCCCTCAGCAGTGTGCTTTGTTAATGTGCCTGTTCTGCTCCCTGTCTGTCTCTGGTAAATCCTCTCACCGCTCTTGTGCCTCTGGCCTGTACCCCAGTTCTGTATGCACAAGTAAATAAATCTTAAAAAAAAAAAAAAAAGACTTCAAACATACTCTGCCTTCACCATGTGTCTCTACTGTCTGGGCATTCTGGAGGTGCAGTGACTACTTTGGAGAAAAAGTTGGGGAGGAAGATTTGCCTTATATCCAATTTACATATTTTACCTCTTCTGAAATTAACTGGAAATTCACTAGTGCCTGGGAATGGGGAAGAATGCTGGGCACTATTCCTGAAATACCCTGTTCCTCTTTGTAGCTTCTCATTTGTTAGAGCTCTGATCTCTCGGACCTCCTGTGACCACCCCCACTAATTAATTTAAAAAAATTCACCTTTTTTTCCATAATACACCAGCCAAGATGACTATCAGAATCACAGAGAAAAAACTCAGAAAGCTGATAACAAGTAAGACAGGATTCATCTCCCCTGGAACACAAAGACAGACCTTGGTCAGCATTCATTAAGAGTGCAGTGGGACAGAGGGGGGATCAGCATGCTTGGAATTTATTCAGCTTCTTAGGCCCACCTGTTATTTCTACAAAGGTGGTCTACAGTGAATGATGATGTACAAGCTTAATGAGGGAGTTTTGTCTTAGTAAGTGGCACTGACTAGGGTGACCACCCTAAAGATTTGTCATGCAAATGACAGCTACTGAAGACAGCTACTCCCCCCAGAGGGGAAGAAGAGAGAGAAGCTCTCCCAGCAGAAGCAGAATTTCCTAGGGCGAGGCTGGGAGACTGGTACGGCTGGACAGTTGAATGTCCAGAGGGAATTGTATGGCCCTAGGGACTTCCAGGGACCTGCCTGAGCCACCTTTTGGGTTCTGCTAACTTTGCATTTCCGTAGACTCCCAGGAGTTCTGGTTTGTTCTGGAAAAGAGACTCTACAGAGCCCAGCACCCTGTCCATCAGGGCATCATAGAAGGGCCTTGGAGAGAGGAGCTTCAGGGTAAGCTGGAGGGGGTGGGTGGGCTGGGGGGTTTGGTTTGGGACTGCTAGCAGCTCTCAGGAGAGCCCAGGATAGTTGTGTCCCCATAGCTCAGACCTGCTGATCAGAGACTAAGGGCTCTGCTCTCACATCTTGCTTGTTCTTCACAAAAGGACCAGAGGGCAGGTCATTCTCCAAAGGATGTGTAAGGACGCCCTCGGCAGAGTCCAAACCTGTCAGTTTGTTTCATCTCTCACTTTCACTCTTGTGCACGCATCCGGGGGTGACAGAGACTCTAGGTCACGTCTCACCTGTGTGGGATGTGTTGGGTTCGGGAGTTCTGAAGTGGTACGTGGGACTCCATTCGCTCCAGAAGCCTTCAAAATAGTCTGAATGAGGGATGGATCGGACTTTAATCTCATACATTGCATCAGGTTGCAGATTTCTCTGTAGGAGCGTCAGCTTTGTGTTGGATATGTTCACATGCTACAGAGCAAAAAATAGCACTGCAGTTTTAGGATGGAAAAAAGGTCCCAGATCTCCCACAACATTTCTCGTTGATTCGTTTTAGTCATGGGAACACTCTCAGAGGAGGTTCTCTTACACTTGTTAAAGGTGCTCTGACATCTGGGTGTCGGAGGCAGATCTGGGGGGCAGAGGCTGTGAGCACTTATATGATGCTACAAGTGGCAAAGAGGACCAGGAACTCTGGGGCTTTCTCTGGGGGAGTGGGCTCCCTCACTCAGGCCGGTGCCCACTTGCCTTCCAATACTTTCATCTCTTCACTTTCCTTTTTTCTTTTTTGAAAAGATTTATTTATTTATTCATACAGAACTGGGGTACAGGCCGGAGATGCGGAGGGTGAGAGAATTCACCAGAGACAGAGAGGGGAGCAGAACAGGCAGATCGACGAAGTACACTGCTGAGGGGAGCAGCGGGCGGGTCAGGAGAGGTCTGCCTCGCCATGCGGTCACCTCCGGGGCAGGTGGGGGCAGGTGGGGGCAGGTGGGGGCAGGTGGGGGCAGGTGGGGATCGAACTCATGCGGAAGTGGCTTAAGCTTCTTAGTGCAGTGCTTTAACCTGCTGCGCCACCAGGGAGGGCCATCTCTTCATTTTCTTTCTCTTGCCTTTCATCCCCCAAGGGGAGATCCCAGTGGCAGACAAAGAGCAAGAATCTTTCCCTCTGGAAAGATACCAGACAGAAGCTAGTCTTTCTGTCAGTGAGAGTATCTTTAGGGAAAAGCACTCTGTCAATGTGGGAGGTAAAAGGGATATTCCATTGTTATTTGCCTGTACATTTATTTAAAGATACCATATATTTATTGCATTTATGTATTTCTTAATTTGTAAGACATTTGCAAGTTTTTCACTAACTTTCCCCTTTTGTATTTATCGTCTTAGTGAATTTAAAAGGCCTCTTTACATATTACATGGATTTATAGCAAGAATATTTATATTACAATTTTACATTAGTAACCTTAATCTATAACACATATAATAATATTAGCTGCCTACTATGAGTAGCCATTTAATCCTAACTTCTAATTTGCATTACAATTTTGATTATTGAATAGGCTGACATTTATAAACTTTTATTTTTATGTACCCCACTTTTATGCTTAGTCATCTTCAGCTCAATATTATATAAACATTTACATATATTTTTTCTAGTTTGCTTAGAATTTCAGTCTTTATATTTCCTTATATTCTTATATATATTTCCTTATATTCTTTGTGGGTGTTACAGGGCATGAGTTGGGCATTCATTTCCCCCCCCTTCCGAAGTGATTGTTTTAGCACCAACTATTCAAAATCCTGCTTTCTTATCGATGCTGTTTTCAAATAACAATGGAATATATGGAACCACAGTAGCAGTATTTGCTCATGTGCAAGTGTGTGTGTATGTGTGTGTGTGCACATGAGTGAAAATGTGTGATGTTTAGGGGGTAAAAGGGAGAAGGGCTGTGGATGGGAATTTCACTTTTAAGTAATTTAAGGAGCATACTGCAAATGGACAGGACTGCTGTTGGACTGAGTAAAGAGAACAGTTGAAAATGTAGGCATCTTTTTCCCTTGAGTGACATGTTTTATTTCTGTGTGCTGCAAAAGAGACTGAAGCCAAGCCAGCAGAGGCAGAGGAACGCGAGAACCTCAGACACTCTCTTTTTTTCCCACCTCCTGCCCAGAATCGATTGCAGTCAGACCAGGGCAACGATCACAAATCAGAAAAAGTACCAATAATCCCCTAAGTGATGAAGGATGAAAGTTGTTTCTTCAAGAACTAAAAGTGTTGGTTTCACCAAAAAAGAAGAACAACATTCCACCTCCTCTCTTCTTTGCTTCTCACTGTTCTTACACTGCCCATAAACCACATTGTGGCTATGGCTTGGTGATGTGTTTTTTTCCTGAGTTGCCTGTGAAAGTTATGCTAAATGTGATGCATTTTGTGGGCTTAAAATAGAGGGTTGAATTGACTTCAGTCTTTTTTGTTAGTTCAACAACCTAATTTAGAAACAGTAAAGACAAAATATAGAGAATGAAAAAAAAAAAATCAGAACCAGAACCTGAATGGATCAGGGAAGACCCAGGCTTCTTGGGACCCAAAACTTTTATACATGAGGACTTTTGAGGACTTCTTTTCAGTCAAAGATAGATATTGAGCATAAAATTGCCAGTGGGTAAATTACCTCTGGGGTAATAAAATATGTCACATTAAGAAGTGCTTTTTTTTTTCTAGCTTTATATATGTATGTATTTTCATTTATATATAATTTATTTAAGTATATTTAAATTTGAAATTAAATGAACATGGTTGTCCTACATACCCTCCAATCATTTTCGCTCTTTTCCTGGCGGTATGCGACCTCATGCTTTAATTCTTTCACATATGACTTTCGCAAGTGTGATGTGTTAAATGTCACCACAAAGTCATTTGCTTCTTCACGATAGGTGACTCTTATGTCAAAAGGAGCCTCAGGTTTAACTGGAAAGGGGAAAAAAGTGAAGTCAGTCTGTAGGACAGACAAGGAAATAATTGTAATTTTTAAATTTCATTTCTTCTGAAAATCATATTCACTTTGAGTTAGTGACTGCCTATGGGTCAGAAAATCATTTCTTCTTCACCCTGGTTCAAAGCCAGACTGCATTTCCCAGCCTGCCTTGCAGCTGGGTGTACTCTGCTGTCCTCCCATCCTGGCCCAGAAACCACACTTGTGTGATCCCATGCTCACTTTCCTGCTATCACTTGCAGTTCTAGGTTGAAGACAGTGGCCCGTAAGACAAAGGAATCCCAAATACTGCCTGGAGGAGCACCATACACAGTTTAGAAACACCCATTTTTGCTCTTAGCTGAGAAGGAAATAAACTAATGGTGTTTTAGGGCTTATTTAATAGACCAATGGTGTTTTAGGGCTTATTTAGTGTTACTTTCATATGATGATACTGACATACTTCTTACTAATTAGCCCCAAAGCAGGAACATGATTCCAGTAGAATCAGGTTTTGAGCTGGCTCCTCTTGGCTACATAGAAACTAAAGAGCTGTATCCAGGCCCTTGCTTGACCTTGGGTTACCACATCTTCCTTCCCAGTTGCATTAGCTCTGAACTCATCCTCAGCCCTTTTTAATTTTAACCTGCCTCAAATATTAAGCCCACACACACCATGTATGAAATGTTGGAGGGTGGCCGGTACTCATTCAGGCAGCCTAGGTTTGTCAGATCACCTCCATCACAGAGACCAGCAGTTATCCCATCTTGGCCTCTTAGCTTCTCTTCCACCCAAGCCTGGAAAGTCAGTCATCAGGGATGTGCCAGTCACCTTTATTGTCTGGCTGATCAGAGACACAGGTTGGGCTCAAATCTAACCCAAACCTAATGTTATATGAGAATGTGCAGTCACTGAACTTTTACTTAACAGAATGAGCTGTGTTCTAGCCTATGTGAGCTGGGTGGTCAGACTTAACCATTGACCCAGCACAAAGAACTTGTAGTAGAATTAGTCACATATTCTTACTAGTGACTGCCCAGCTCTGCTGCATTGCCCCAGGTTAAAAAGGAAGAAGTGGCTCCTTCATTACCCTGCTTGTCAAAGGGGAAGTTTATCATTTCTTTGCCCTTAGATGCACTCTAAAAAGGGAAGTCACCCGAGATGGAGATGGAAGCAAGAGGAAAGGGGGTGGATGCAGAGAAAAAGACCAACCGAGATGACTGTCAGACCTTTATCTTACCGAGCCACTTCCTGCCCTTCAAGATTCAAGGAAATAATTCAGATTGATAATCTCAACAAGGATGCTGACAATGAATTCCCTGCCCTGTCCTTTGGCATCACTCCTCAATAAGAAAATCTCTTATGAAGGTGAGATGATACTTTTATGAGTTTAATCTGACAGGGTTCTGGTGCCCATTTGTTTGGCCAAAGATGAATCTAAAGGGATATTTTCAAAGACATGACTAAATTTAAATGCATAGATTTTGAGCAAAACAGGTTATCCTTCCTATGGTGGTAGACCTCACCTAATCAGATAAAAATCTTAAAAGCAAAGACTGAGAGTCTTCTGAGAACATTTCTATCTCAAGAAGGTAGAATACTACAGAGTCCTAGTAGGCATTTTCAGGGTGCGTGACCTGTCCTGAGGAATCAGCACTCAAGACTGCCACCTCCACAGCTGCCTGAATTCCACATTCCGGTTAGCTATCCAGATTTCAAGAATGAAATCATGTGTCATGAACCAATTTCTGAAAACAAATCTTCACACACATTCTGACTTGTGTATATCTTACAATGGTTCTGTTTCTTCTGGAGAACTCAAACAAAGCGAGTGACAAAACAACTTTATCTTTTAGTTAAAGATATTCAAAAAGTGGTGGGCTTATAGGGAGGCAATTACAAAGCATTTAGAAGAAGGTGAAGTGAGGAAGGGAAGGGTGTATGTGGGTGGATAACAGGAGGCCCAGCTCTAGTTAGATACCTGATGGAGATTAACTCTTCCTGTAATCTGTAGATGCCAATCGCACCCTTTCACAAGAGACCCACAAATCTACTCTTAGAATAAGAATTTGTGTACATTTCAAATTTTTTATTTCCTAAAAAAAACACTGGAGAATTTGCTATTCTCCAGGGCAAATAATTTTCATGTTTTTTCTCCTTTTAACATATAGCAAGTTTATGGACCCATAAAATTAGCACATTTACACACTAAAATGTGACAGCCATAACGTTTCTTACCTATTTTCACTATGTTCACTTTTCTGCAGGTTATATTCTTTCTTCCAAGCTTCACGCATATCCAGCTGTCTCCAATCAGTAAGAATAGCTTTGTCTTTAGGATATACATCTCTTTCACTTTACTAAAACTCAAGCAACCTACACCCAAAAGGGCCCCACTGTAGAAAGAAAAAGGAAATCTATCTTAATACAAGTAGGAGTTTCTACACACACTATCATAGCACAACGTGTGTATTTTAACTTGGTGACTTCAACTCTGTCCATAGACATGTATGTGGATAGGTGTATATTTGAGAAGGAGTTAAAATAATGCAGCTTCTTACCTCCTTCTTACCTGATTTTTCAGGTATCAGATGCCATCAAAACAGTGAAATCATGTTTGTAAAAATAATTAAAATTACTTATTTTTTAAGCAATTGATCATTAAAAAGCAAATACTTTACTTAGATTTTTTTTTTAAATGTCCTGCAGGGATGACTTAAATAGATAAGTCCTATACAGAAACATTGAGTAAAAGAGAATTAAAGGAAATGATAAAATAGTCTAAAGGAATCTATACATATAATAATGAATGAGTGGCCTAAGGGATTTTCATAGATAATTTTGGCTGTGCTTTTCTTTTGCCTCATCAACAGATTTAAAAATCAAACTTTTCCCCCATTATCCCTAGCTTCACATGCAATAGTAATGCTCCAAGAATTTCTATAAACCCCTCTTCCCAATTAAAATTTAGACTTTTGGGCCCTCCCTGATGGTGGAGCAGGTTAAAGCACAGCACTAAGAAGCTAAAGCCACTTCAGCGTGAGCTCGATCCCCGCCCCGGCAGTGACCCACATGGTGTGGCAGACCTCTCCTGACCCACCTGCTGCTCCCCTCAGCAGTGTACTTCATCAGTCGGCC